>NC_091229.1:21721581-22096581 GCF_040958095.1 Procambarus clarkii | reverse complement strand
GCCTTACGAATGAGTCGCATTTGTAGCGGCTTCGGCCTTGCGAATGAGTCCGCATTTGTAGCGGCTTGGGCCTTACGAATGCGTCGCATTTGTAGCGGCTTGGGCCTTACGAATGCGTCGTATTTTTAGCGGCTTGGGCCTTACGAATGCGTCCGCATTTCTAGCGGCTTGGGCCTTGCGAATGCGCCGTATTTCTGTACGGATTCGTCGATTTCGTAAAGAAATGCGGCGTTATTTGTGAGATTGCGTTCGCTAGGTTATTTGAATTTGACATTTGAGTCAATAAAAATGGCTCCTGGATATATTTGAGATGTACCACTTGATCTGTTTGTAAATTAGATCAAATACCCCTTCCATTATAGATACAAAAAATACCATTTTCTATGTCCAGCACTTGACCCTGGAGGAGGCTGTGAGAGTGGAGTACAACCGACCTGGTTACACGGCGGGCGCGCGGGAGATCCTGCCCGCCCTGGCGGCCCGTCTCCACGCCCGGCCCGCCCTCGTTGCTGTGGGCGGCGTGGGCGTGCTGGGGCGGCGGCTGATGCTGCACCTAGTGGAGGTGGTGGTCACCTACGTGGTGCTCCTGCATCAGTACGTGCCAGCTTCAAGACGCTGGTAGAAGTCTCTTGGTGCTTCAAGAAGCTGGTAGAAGTCTCTTGGTGCTTCAAGAAGCTGGTAGAAGTCTCTTGGTGCTTCAAGAAGCTGGTAGAAGTCGCTCGCAGCTTCAAGAAGCTGGTAGAAGTCGCTTGGTGCTTCAAGACGCTGGTAGAAGTCTCTTGCAGCTTCAAGACGCTGGTAGAAGTCTCTTGCAGCTTCAAGAAGCTGGTAGAAGTCGCTTGGTGCTTCAAGAAGCTGGTAGAAGTCGCTTGGTGCTTCAAGAAGCTGGTTGAAGTCGCTTGGTGCTTCAAGAAGCTGGTTGAAGTCGCTTGCTGCTTCAAGAAGCTGGTAGAAGTCACTTGGTGCTTCAAGAAGCTGGTAGAAGTCGCTTGGTGCTTCAAGAAGCTGGTAGAAGTCGCTTGGTGCTTCAAGAAGCTGGTAGAAGTCTCTTGCAGCTTCAAGACGCTGGTAGAAGTCGCTTGCTGCTTCAAGAAGCTGGTTGAAGTCGCTTGGTGCTTCAAGAAGCTGGTAGAAGTCGCTTGGTGCTTCAAGAAGCTGGTAGAAGTCGCTTGGTGCTTCAAGAAGCTGGTAGAAGTCTCTTGTAGCTTCAAGAAGCTGGTAGAAGTCGCTTGTAGCTTCAAGAAGCTGGTAGAAGTCTCTTGTAGCTTCAAGAAGCTGGTAGAAGTCGCTTGTAGCTTCAAGAAGCTGGTAGAAGTCTCTTGTAGCTTCAAGACGCTGGTAGAAGTCGCTTGGTGCTTCAAGAAGCTGGTAGAAGTCGCTTGGTGCTTCAAGAAGCTGGTAGAAGTCTCTTGGTGCTTCAAGAAGCTGGTAGAAGTCGCTCGCAGCTTCAAGAAGCTGGTAGAAGTCTCTTGTAGCTTCAAGACGCTGGTAGAAGTCGCTTGGTGCTTCAAGAAGCTGGTAGAAGTCGCTTGCTGCTTCAAGAAGCTGGTAGAAGTCACTTGGTGCTTCAAGAAGCTGGTAGAAGTCGCTTGGTGCTTCAAGACGCTGGTAGAAGTCGCTTGCTGCTTCAAGAAGCTGGTAGAAGTCGCTTGCTGCTTCAAGAAGCTGGTAGAAGTCACTTGGTGCTTCAAGAAGCTGGTAGAAGTCGCTTGGTGCTTCAAGAAGCTGGTAGAAGTCGCTTGGTGCTTCAAGAAGCTGGTAGAAGTCGCTTGGTGCTTCAAGAAGCTGGTAGAAGTCTCTTGGTGCTTCAAGAAGCTGGTAGAAGTCGCTTGCAGCTTCAAGACGCTGGTAGAAGTCGCTTGGTGCTTCAAGAAGCTGGTAGAAGTCGCTTGGTGCTTCAAGAAGCTGGTAGAAGTCGCTTGGTGCTTCAAGAAGCTGGTAGAAGTCGCTTGGTGCTTCAAGAAGCTGGTAGAAGTCGCTTGGTGCTTCAAGAAGCTGGTAGAAGTCGCTTGGTGCTTCAAGAAGCTGGTAGAAGTCTCTTGTAGCTTAATACAACATATACTCATGCCCATCCTGTTTAATTAAGTTCTTAATATCTTACAATAACATGATCATGGTAATTTTAAAACTTGAAATTGTATCACCTCATGAAATATATATCTATGTTCTATATCTTGTATAGTGTATAGTATACACCAAATGTTTGTTTCTGTATACCTCAAGGCATTAAACACTGTATGGTGGTTAATGCCTTTACAACCTTTAGTGTATATTTAAAAAGTAATATTGTCATAAAACTATTATTTTGTCCTTTCAACATTCGAATTTTAGTATCGTATTAAAAACTACTTAGACAATATTAAGAGGATACTGAGAAGTCTTTCATTCTCAAGTATATTGATGTTTTGGGATGAGAGTACCTTAACCGGTTGGGCCATATAGAGCTGTGTGAGCCTCGATCTATAGACGGGAATGTAGCAAATCCACTATGTTCTAGAGATTTTATTATGTAGTAGTTTGAACGAAGAGATAAATAACATTAGCTGTACCTCATGCCAGCTCCTCCTCATAATATCCCAGCGGCTCCTCATAACAGCTTCACCTCATAATATCCCAACTATACCTCATAACAGCTTCCACCTCATAATATCCCAACTATACCTCATAACAGCTCCTCCTCATAATATCCCAACTATACCTCATAACAGCTTCACCTCATAATATCCCAACTATACCTCATAACAGCTTCACCTCATAATATCCCAACTATACCTCATAACAGCTTCACCTCACAACCTAACGCAACAAGATCCCCTCACTCACACGACTACCAAAATCGCTTCTCACCAGGCAATTAAACTAGCTAACATCTTGCTCTGTCATGTAACTGTGGAGTGCAATTATTTGAGCAAGTTTATTGTTGTGGATTGATTGTACCGACCAGCCGGAGGAGGTTATGTGAGAGATTGTACCAGCCGGCCGGGCCCCAGGGGTCATGAGGAATGATTGTACCAGCCGGCTGGGGGGCCATACGAATGATTGTACCAGCCGGCCGGGGGGCCATACGAATGATTGTACCAGCCGGCCTTGGACACGGATGAGCTTAACGACAACAATTGGACTTGCAAGACTGCTTGTTCTGTTTTCAAACACTTATTTCGTACGATTTAAATTCTGTGGGATTTAAGGTCTTATTCTTAATGGCTTGGCGTTTTCTGCCCTGATAGTTCCCTCCCTCAACTGTCAATCAATCAACTGTTACTAACTACTAACTATTTCTTTGTGCACACACACACACACACACACAGGAAGCAGCAGCCCCGTAGCAGCTGTCTTACTCCCAGGTACCTATTTAGTGCTAGGTAACAGGGGGGCATCAAGGTGAAAGAAACGCTGCCCATTTTGTTTCTGCCATCACCGGGGATCGAACCCGGAACCCTAGAATTACGAGTCCAGAGCGCTGTCCACTCAGCTATCAGCCCACGGGTGGATTGATGTGGAGTTGAAAGATAGAGTGGAAGATAGACTAAGGATAGACAAGAAAAAAAACTAAATGGAAAGGAAACTGAGATCCAGATAGGAATATATATATATATATATATATATATATATATATATATATATATATATATATATATATATATATATATATATATATATATATATATATATATATAAGCGTTCTTACATTCCTGAACAATCGTTTAACAACCAGGTACCCATTCATTGCTGGTTGAACAGAGGCTACAGTTAAGGTTTGGCGCCCAGTCAATCCTCCCCGGCCAGGATACGAACCCAGGCCCAAGGCGAAGTTAAGAAGAATGAATGACGCAGATTAAGGAGCATGAATCACCCAGACATAGAAGAATGAATTACACAAGGAGGAGAAAATCGTACAGGCTAAGAGGCCAGAGAAGAGAGAGAGAGACAGACAGAGAGACAGAGAGAGAGAGAGAGAGAGACAGAGAGAGACAGAGAGAGACAGAGAGAGACAGAGAGAGACAGAGAGAGAGACAGAGAGACACAGAGAGAGACAGAGAGAGAGACAGAGAGAGAGAGAGAGAGAGACAGAGAGAGACAGAGAGTGACAGAGAGATAGAGAGAGACAGAGAGAGACAGAGAGAGAGACAGAGAGAGAGAAGATAACAGCATGTGATCTTCCTGGCGGAGGGAACGCCTTATCTTGAGGTTATCTTGAGATGATTTCGGGGCTTTTTAGTGTCCCCGCGGCCAGGTCCTCGACCAGGCCTCCACCCCCCAGGAAGCAGCCCGTGACAGCTGACTAACACCCAGGTACCTATTTTACTGCTAGGTAACACGGGCATAGGGTGAAAGAAACTCTGCCCATTGTTTCTCGCCGGCGCCTAAGATCGAACCCAGGACCATCAAGTCCAGCGTGCTGTCCGCTCGGTCGACTGGCAGTATGTGTGTTTACCTGCCCAACCCCTACACCTTTCTACCCAAAACACCCACACACACGAAGTAATCACTCCAGTATGCTAATATCCCGAAGCCAGAATGCAAATGAGCTCAGCAGCGCCGTACAACCTTACCACCTTAGCGGTGGTCACTCTTGACAACTTTCTTAACGCGACCGGGCCGCGGGGACTCTAAGCCCCGGAAACACCTCAAGACTCAAGACTAAAGACTAAAGACTACCCCTCACTGCCCCAACCCACCCTCGGAGGAGTGTGATGACTGACTGGCGAGCACCGGGGGGAGGTAGGAATGGTGACTGAAACACTTGGGCTATCGGGGCTCGATCGCCTTGGCCGGCAGTTGGGTAGAACGCGTCGCTCTAGCAACCAGTCCAAGAGTTGGGCTGTTGGGCAGGATGGATCCTGTCAGTCCAGATTATTGTGAGGAAGGAGCAGGAAGACGCCCAGCAAGGAACCAGAAGTATATATATATATATATATGTGTGTGTGTGTGTGTGTATATCACGAAAATAAACACGTGATTAAGAATGTGACAATGTCAGACCACGGAGGAAAATGAAACAGGAATTTCCTTAAGTACTTTCGTATATTAAATACATCTTCAGAAGGAATGAAGGAATCATCAAATTCCTTCAATCAATTCCTTCTGAAGATGTATTTAATATACGAAAGTACTTAAGGAAATTCCTGTTTCATTTTCCTCCGTGGTCTGACATTGTCATATATATATATATATATATATATATATATATATATATATATATATATATATATATATATATATATATGTAGGGTTCGAGGAGTATCGTGATTATAACCAGCATTGTGAGTTGAAATCTATATCTATATCTAATCCTATCTCTCCTGTATCTCCACTAAGATACAGATACAGGTCTCTTTTTGCACTGAGAGAAGAAGAAGTTGTGGGAAGCCATTTCCATCCACATTAACTTTAAGACCCAGGATTCGGAAAGGAAATGCAGCGTAGGGAAAGGTTAAGTTATACCGCCACAGGCTCACGTTAGGGGCTCTTAGGCGGGGTGCCAAGAGCTACAGACCTCACTCCCCCGAAGTCACTGTTAGGTAGGCATTGTTTAGGTTGGTGTAGCAGTGCTTTATCAGATCTACTGGCTCGTACTTTCCTTTGATTCCAGCTAAGGTAAGTAAGGAAAGGGAAGAAAATAAAGAGAGGAGATAGAGACTGAGAAGGACATAGAGACAGAGAACACAAGAGAAAAACATCACACTGAGATGCATATAGAGCACAACAAAAGTATAACGAAGAACAACACTAGAGTAGAGCTCTATTAGACAGCAGTGAGAACACACACACACACACACACACACACACACACACACACACACATACACACACACACACACACACACACACACACACACACACACACACACACACACACACACGCGGGACCTGTTCTACTGGCCACTGAATAAATCATTCCTAAGAGAACCACACACATGCATATTACCGGGTTCAGGCTTCCATATGTGTGAGTGAACTGCAGGTGTGTGAGGTGTGTGAGGAAAGAGTGAGAAGCTACGGCATGTTGATGGATGATGACACATATGAGGAGTCCCCCTGACTTACACGTGGCTTATGAGGAGCTGTGGATGATTTATGAGGTAGAGCTGAGGAATATACCTGCTGCAGGCTGCTCCAAGCAATAGTTTGTTGGATCAAGTTATCACACATCAAGCCTGACCCCCCGGGACCGGCTTTGGGAAGAAGGGGTATAGGAGTAGAAGCACTCTTGAAACCCTATCCAGGTAATGCTGCAGGTAATATGCCCTCACCTCCTCACCTGGTACTTGTAGATGAGATATATGAGGGGGGCATCTTGCCCCTCATGCCCATCCTGAGGGGCACAAGTGAAAGGTTTAATGAGTCACGTGTTGAAGCTTGCATATATGCAATGGTAACGAGGGGGGGAGTCTGGGGTGGGGGGAGATACCTGTCGACTATAATTTTATATACCTTTTCTCTGATTTCTTGATATTTCTTGATCTCCCTTCTCTCTCTCTCTCTCTCTCTCTCTCTCTCTCTCTCTCTCTCTCTCTCTCTCTCTCTCTCTCTCTCTCTCTCTCTCTCTCTCTCTCTCTGTACCCCATATTCCCTCCCCCTTACCCATGACCTGCCCTGACCTCTCCCCCGTCACCATGCACACACTTGCCCAGTTTTTGTTGACCTGACCTCATCCAACAGCTGTACCAACCCCCCCCCCTACCCAGGATCCCTACCCCCCTACCTACCCTCTTCAGGCATGCCCCCCCCCCCTGCACCCCATTCATGCCCTACCCCCCTCTCTCCCCTCTCTCTCTTCCCCCCTCTCTCTCCATCCATTTCCATCTATAAATTGCCTAAACGACTCCACCACCATCAACACCCATAACATATTGTATTACTCTGATATACTGTATTTTACCCCTCCCCACAGCCACATATTGTATTATTTACAAATACAACCGAAGCTCCGTTTTCTATTTATCATGCAACTCGAATATCGCCAGATTCAAATCTCCCATTGTGTTAGAGGGATGTTTTATCATTAATATAGATGTTTTTTTCAAAATGTTTCCCCCCAGATTTTCACCCACAGAACATGAACGTAAAGTTGGGAATTAGCGAACGTTAATATTTGGGTTTGAAAGCATTTTTTTTGCACTTTTAAGTTAGTCCCCGCTGCGTCTGGGTATTAATACCAGGATGAACAAGGTGCAATAGAGGAATGTTGCTTCACAGGATGAACTAGGTGCAATAGAGGAATGTTGCTTCACAGGATGAACAAGGTGCAATAGAGGAATGTTGCTTCACAGGATGAACAAGGTGCAATAGAGGAATGTTGCTTCACAGGATGAACTAGGTGCAATAGAGGAATGTTGCTTCACAGGATGAACAAGGTGCAATAGAGGAATGTTGCTTCACAGGATGAACTAGGTGCAATAGAGGAATGTTGCTTCACAGGATGAACAAGGTGCAATAGAGGAATGTTGCTTCACAGGATGAACTAGGTGCAATAGAGGAATGTTGCTTCACAGGATGAACAAGGTGCTAAGGAGGTGTGCGTTTATCCACAGGATGAGTGACGCTGCCCGCATAAACTCTCCCCTCAGGGGCTTAAAGTTATTTATATGAAGCGATTCAGTGTACTAGTTCCCACAACCACACACACACACACACACACACACACACACACACACACACACACACACACACACACACACACACACACACACACACACACACATTAATGCATTAGGAAGTGATGTGGTGGAGGCTGACTCCATACACAGTTTCAAGTGTAGATATGACAGAGCCCAATAGGCTCAGGAATCTGTACACCTGTTGATTGACGGTTGAGAGGCGGGACCAAAGAGCCAGAGCTCAACCCCCGCAAACACAACTAGGTGAGTACAACTAGGTGAGTACACACACACACACACACACACACACACACACACACACACACACACACACACACACACACACACATTAAGAAACAAAACAAAACTCATCATGACAGAGGGATTAAGAGCAGCCTTTTTTATGTGCTGTTTGGATGCTTATATCTCGTATTATTGCCTCCTCGTCCTCCTCTTCCTCGTCCTCGTCCTTCGTCCTCGTCCTCGTCCTCGTCCTCCTCTTCCTCGTCCTCCTCTTCCTCGTCCTCCTCTTCCTCGTCCTCGTCCTCGTCCTCGTCCTCGTCCTCGTCCTCCTCTTCCTCGTCCTCCTCTTCCTCGTCCTCGTCCTCGTCCTCGTCCTCGTCCTCCTCTTCCTCGTCCTCCTCGTCCTCGTCCTCGTCCTCGTCCTCGTGGAGCGACTGGACACCAGCGGCTCAGACTTGGGTACAAACATTACTGGGAATATGGAACAAAGATTTAGGATAAGTCCACCAAGTGTAAACACTGTGTTCAGGGCTCACACCCTCACCCATAATGCTCTTGACTGTCCCATGATTAAGGTACATAGCAACACTGGGATAAGGACTGTTCCTAGGACTGTTCCTAGGGGCCTCGTAGCCTGGTGGATAGCGCGCAGGATTCGTAATTCTGTGGCGTGGGTTCGATTCCCTCACGAGGCAGAAATAAATGGGCAAAGTTTCTTTCACCCTGAATGCCCCTGTTACCTAGCAGTAAATAGGTACCTGGGAGTTAGTCAGCTGTCACGGGCTGCTTCCTGGGGGTGAAGGCCTGGTCGAGGACCGGGCCGCGGGGACACTAAAGCCCCGAAATCATCTCAAGATAGACACGTAGCTTGGATGTGTCACAACGGAACGGTTGATAATATTCTGGAGAGATGTATAAGAATTTTGCGCCAAGATTGTATAACCTTTGGTTAAATTGTCTGAATTTCTATTTGCAACTTTGTGGTTATGTAACTAGTCATAACTAGTGTTTATGTGTTCATCTGATGTTATATAGCATGTGTAAAGGAAGAAATGTATCTGTATATCAACCAGAATGTTCAGTTATGTACAAATCCACAAGGGCCGTGACGAGGATTCGAACCTGCGTCCGGGAGCATCCCAGACACTGCCTTAATCGACTGAGCTACAACAGGGTAAAAGGGTTGAAACCGAAGTTCTACTGAACTTGCTGGATCAGTTATGTGTTTGTGTGTACTGAACTGGGTGAGAATAGCTTGAGTTATCTCATCCCTTTGTTTGTGTTTATGCCTCAATAAACTTATTTTCAGTTTCCTGGTGCTGGTGGCCCAGAGGCCGAGGAACTGGACACCTGGAGGTACTCTATAACACCTCGCCTAGGTTCTCTTGCTCTCGTCGGGGCTAAAGTCCTAGCAGTCTCCGTGGTGTAGTGGTAAGACACTCGCCTGGCGTTCCGCGAGCGCTATGTCATGGGTTCGTATCCTGGCCGGGGAGGATTTACTGGGCGCAATTCCTTAACTGTAGCCTCTGTTTAACGCAACAGTAAAATGTGTACTTGGATGAAAAAACGATTCTTCGCGGCAGGGGATCGTATTCCAGGGACCATAGGATTAAGGACTTGCCCGAAACGCTACGCGTACTAGTGGCTGTACAAGAATGTAACAACTCTTGTATATATCTCAAAAAAAAAAAGTCAGTCTTAAATATGAGGTGAAATATTTCGATTTTTTTTGCTCCAGATCGTGGTGTACTAAATATTATTTTACTTTCCCTTGAACCCTCCTCCTCCTCCTTCTCTGCTACCTCCTTCTCTGCTCCCTCCTCCTCTACGACCAATTAAAATTCTTACCGCTTCCTTCACTTCAAGCTTATGACAGCGTTCTGGTTGGAAGTCCGCCTGGCGGAGGGTCGCCTGGCGGTGGGTCGCCAAGGTATGCGTAATGAGGTGGTAGATAAACCTTCCCCTTTTCAACGTGATTCTTATGGAACCAGATTGAAGCAACACCGCCCTGTCCGCCAGAGAGAGAGAGAGAGAGAAAGAGAGGACAGTCAGATTAAAACACAGAAGGTGCCACAGTCACTGGCGAGACAGAGCACAGACACCACAACATTGGCACCCATCAATGACCTCACAAGTCAGCTGAGGTGGCACTGTTGATGATGTAGGCCGGATACACCCACTGGATTGAACATACACCCACTGGAGTGAACATACACCCACTGGAGTGTACATACACCCACTGGAGTGAACATACACCCACTGGAGTGAACATACACCCACTGGGGTGTACATACACCCACTGGAGTGAACACACACCCACTGGAGTGAACATACACCCGCTGGAGTGAACACACACCCACTGGAGTGAACATACACCCACTGGGGTGTACATACACCCACTGGAGTGAACATACACCCACTGGAGTGAACATACACCCGCTGGAGTGAACACACACCCCCTGGAGTGAACATACACCCACTGGAGTGTACATACACCCACTGGAGTGAACATACACCCACTGGAGTGAACATACACCCACTGGAGTGAACACACACCTGCTGGAGTGAACACACACCCGCTGGAGTGAACATACACCCACTGGAGTGAACATACACCCACTGGAGTGAACATACACCCACTGGAGTGAACACACACCCGCTGGAGTGAACATACACCCACTGGCGTGAACACACACCCGCTGGAGTGAACATACATCCAACCATCTGCCTGAAACTTCGGCAAATTCCCAATGCGAATGGCACATATATTCCTAAGCCCCGACTCACTTATAAATAATCACGCCGTGACATCGAGGAGGTAGAAAAAGAGAGAGAAAAATCCCCTGTATTTAGCACAACAAAGAGTATATGGAGCCGGTGAGTTTTTTGTCCCACTGAGTGACCCAGCAAACCCAGACGTGTTCCACCGCCACCACCCCCACTACCACCACTACCACCACTACCAGCCTTCAGCGACATGTAATGCTTCTTGTTATGTTCCTCTCCGAGCCCACACCCTCTCTCTCTCACCCCGGCAACTGGGTGGAGGTCACTGCAGATCCACTATCTCTCTCTCTCTCTCTCTCTCTCTCTCTCTCTCTCTCTCTCTCTCTCTCTCTCTCTCTCTCTCTCTCTCTCTCTCTCTCTCTCTCTCTCTCTCTCTTGAACCAAATATATACGTCACTCTTATGCTCATTATTATTCTAACGTTATCTGCTATCCTGGTTATGCTCCAGTAACTCGGCAGGTGGTTGGTTATCTTGGTTTTCAGTTTCTGTGCGGTGAATAGTTCTTGGGTCACGGGAGGGGAGACATTGTGTTGTCAGGTTAGCCAGCAGATGGAGAGAACGAGGTCATTTCTGTGAGACTAGCGTGCTCTAACAAGAACAACAGGTATAGATCCACAGGGCGAGAGATTACTACCAGCATCCCCAAGAGTGGGAAGATCATCAACACATCAGTTTGGAACGGGGAGAGAGGGCTTATGTGTAAACTACAGGCTAGGAAAATATCAAGAAGTCAATTCACGCCCAGTGAAGGTAATCTTGTAGAATGTCTCTTGCATACAAGCAGAAAAGATAAACTTGAGAGATATACACACATACAAAGTGTACCTAAACTATGATATGTTGAAGAAGCTAAAACGGAGACTAGACAAGCTGACAGTGCAAGTGTAAACAAACAATTTAGAATCCAATCAGGCCAACTGTAACACAAGTTGTGCCACTTCCTCGCATGATCTCTGAGCGCGTCAGAAAAGTCGACATGCTGACTGTTTTATGATATAATAAGACATGAAGGACCACTTTGCGACCACTGCCTTGTGACTGTTCCAGGAATCCACAGTCTCTGACCAAGCCTCCAGGTCGGCAGTCTGGTCAACCTGCTTGATGGGATTCTGGGAGTTCTTCTACTCCCAAGCCTGGCCTAAGGCTAGGCTTGATTCGTGAGAGCTTGGTCCAACAGGCTGTTGCTTTCTAAGCTCTTATACGCCACAAGTCGCAATCTGACGTCTGAATCACAACCCGGTTGAACATAAATAATTCAGAGGTGTTTATCAAGTTTCCTCTTGAAAACAATCACCAGAGAAGTTAATTTTTTTTTAATAATTTAAGGAAGGAGGCACGAAAGACAGACAACATGGCACAAAAGACAGCCAACATGACACGAAAGGCAGGCAACATGACACGAAAGGCAGGCAACATGCCACGCAAGACGACCAACATGGCACCAAAGGCAGGCAACATGCCACGCAAGACAGGCAACATGTACAAACCACCAAGGACACCCGGGACCCGTTAACAACAGGGCCAATAACCTTACATGCACGAACGACCACACAAAAACACAACCGATATTAATAAATTCCACAACCGGTTTTTTCCCTCCCTCGGCCCCGTGTCATATGATCCTGAGGCGGGAAGAAAAACCTGGAGGAATGACCCTAAATGTCGACGGTAATTAGGTCGTTTAGGGCTTGTCGTTAAGTGGTGGCGTTCGTTTACTTTTTTTTGGGGGGAGGGGGTCAGTGATCTTATCAATAAGACCTGAGGTGTATGGCTGGTTCTTCGTGGCTCCTGTACCAGAGTCCAATCACAATAGTTGATGCGAACACCCTCTGTCTTTCCCCTCTCGCCACCTTCCCTTTCCCTCACAGGGCCCTCGTAGCCCCCAAAATGGTCACGCTTACTGCACCCCCCCCCCCATACACTTTACATACACACACACACACACACACACACATATGATGATGTGATGTGGTGGAGGCTGACTCCATACACAGCTTCAAATGTAGATATGATAGAGCCCAATAGGCTCAGGAATCTGTACACCAGTTGATTGACGGTTGAGAGGCGGGACCAAAGAGCCAGAGCTCAACCCCCGCAAGCACAATTAGGTGAGTACAACTAGGTGAGTACACACACACACACACACACACACACACACACACACACACACACACACACACACACACTCCTCATACTCCAAGAACTAGCATAAAGTGTGTGTATACTCACCCAGTTCACCTAGTTGTGTTTGCGGGGGTTGAGCTCTGGCTCTTCGGTCCCGCCTCTCAACTCTCAATCAACCGGTGTACAGATTCCTGAGCCTATTGGGCTCTATCATATCTATATTTGAAACTGAGTACGGAGTCTGCCTCCACCACAACACTACGTGTGTGTGTACGTATATGTGTCCGTATGTAACTTGAGCTGAAAATAACGCTCTGAGAATCAGATTAAGATCAAAATATGCACCATTCTTTCTCCCATATCATCCTAACAGTGTTTTATCCTAACCAATATATATAACACATTTCCATTCCACTAGACCTATGTAGACCACCACTTAATATGTATAGTTCCTCTCACATATAGGTTTATATATACCTTGTGCAGGCGAGGAGTCACAATAACGTGGCTGAAGTATGTTGACCAGACAACACACTAGAAGTTGAAGGGACGACGACGTTTCGGTCCGTCCTGGACAATCGACTTGAGAATGGTCCAGGACGGACCGAAACGTCGTCGTCCCTTCAACTTCTAGTGTGTGGTCTGGTCAACATATATATACCTTATAAGTGAATACTATATAAACACCAATTAACACCTTTTATCCCGTGCTATAAGGAGCAAGACATCCTGGGTACTGAATGCTGCATGCTGTTGTTGTTATAGATTCAGCTACTCGGAACAAGTTGCAAGTAGCACGGGCTATGGTGAGCCCGTAGGATGCTGCAGCTTCAGCATCCTTTATCTCGTACATCTGATGTCTTGCCAACGAAGATCTTCGGATGTTCAGCGCGTCTGAGAGGTCCCAATAATGTGGTTCAAAGCCATTAAGTCGATCCACACACATTTAAGGAAAAGTGACGATATTTCGGTCCGTCGCGGATGTGAAAGAGACATTTCGGTCCGTTTCGGTCTTGAAAGTGACGACGTTTCCGATCTGAACGTGAAAGTGATGATGTTTCAGTCTGTCATTGACTTGAAAGTGACGTTTCATTCCGTTCTGAACGTGAAAGTGATGATGTTACAGTCCGTCGTGGACTTGAAAGTGACGTTTCGTTCCGTTCTGAACGTGAAAGTGATGATGTTTTAGTCCGTCGTGGACTTGAAAGTGACGTTTCGTTCCATTCTGGACGTGAAAGTGATGAAGTTTCAGTCCGTCGTGGACTTGAAAGTGACGTTTCGGTCTTTCCTGGAATCCCATAAGGGCCCTGGACGGCCCGAAATGCCTCCACTGTCATTTCATATATGCGGGTCGGGTAAATATTTACTATGAATGCGTGTCCAATGGATTAAGTCACATATGTCTGGCCGCCCCCCTCTCCCTCCGCCTCTCCCTCCCTCGTGTAGTGAAGATTAGGGCTGTCAGTTGATGCACGTTAAGTGGAAATACTGTGTTTAATGGCGGGAAAACTGTGTGGGGGACGGCGACGTCTGGCGGCCCCAGCTGGCGACTCTCTCTCTCTCTCTCTCTCTCTCTCTCTCTCTCTCTCTCTCTCTCTCTCTCTCTCTCTCTCTCTCTCTCTCTCTCTCTCTCTCTCTCTCTCTCTCTTGCCTCATTTTGAACGCAACTACTTTGATTTCTCAGTGAGATCACTATACTAAATCTTCACTCCCAGATCACTTTCCATTTCGGATTTGGCTATTTTAACATCGTCAGGGGAGATAGCTGTTAACTGTTATCATATCTTAGCTTCAGAATCCATACCCTGGCTGGCGCCTGTCAATCTCTCGTCCCAGTTTGACTGTCTATTGCAAGTCGTCTCGAACCTGTCGTTTTGAAGCTGTTGTTTATGTTATGAGCGAGAGAGAGACAACCACACAGGTGACACAAATGTTGCAACAGGTGTGCATTCACACACCTGAGTCACGGTAGACAGATCCTGGATGTGAGACAGAAGGTCTTGAAGACGGGAACGTCCCTCCCTCCCCTTCTCGCGTCACGCAAGACTTCCCGGGGTAGACAGGGAGACCGATGCAGGTGGACATAGAGACCGAGAGAGGTAGACAGAGAGTGTGTCATGTAGACAACAAGACAGGAAGAATGACACTAAGACAGAGAGGGGGGGGAGGTCGTCGAAGTGCCTGCAACACTTCAACTTCCTTGTATTACACTTTTCTTACTTAAATTCCAAGTTGCAGGCCATGTTCACCCCCAAGTGTTGCACAGTGACCGAGAAATAGCATTCCTCGATCAATCTGCAGCTTGCATTTTCCCCGGACTACATGCAACTTCCATCACTCGAGTGCCGGATTATGGCACTCGACCTCCACACACCAGCTTAAGTTACGTTAAATCAAATTAAGTTAGAATAAGTTTGGCTAGGTGAATTAAAGTTAGGTTTAGGTGGGAAAAAATATCCCTCAAAGACTATATACTACTTTCTCGAAGCACAGAGATGCCCTTATCAGCTAAGTACTACTTTCTCGAAGCACAGAGATGACCTTATCAGCTAAGTACTACTTTCTCGAAGCACAGAGATGCCCTTATCAGCTAAGTACTACTTTCTCGAAGCACAGAGATGCCCTTATCAGCTAAGTACTACTTTCTCGAAGCACAGAGATGACCTTATCAGCTAATTACTAATTTCTCGAAGCACAGAGATGACCTTATCAGCTAAGTACTACTTTCTCGAAGCACAGAGATGACCTTATCAGCTAAGTACTACTTTCTCGAAGCACAGAGATGACCTTATCAGCTAAGTACTACTTTCTCGAAGCACAGAGATGCCCTTATCAGCTAAGTACTACTTTCTCGAAGCACAGAGATGACCTTATCAGCTAAGTACTACTTTCTCGAAGCACAGAGATGCCCTTATCAGCTAAGTACTACTTTCTCGAAGCACAGAGATGCCCTTATAAGCTAAGTACTACTTTCTCGAAGCACAGAGATGACCTTATCAGCTAAGTACTACTTTCTCGAAGCACAGAGATGACCTTATCAGCTAAGCTTTGATATTTTGTAATTGATTTGCATTTGGCAACAGCGTTGATGTGACTTAGAACGGCGCACTCAGTGACATTATATTGATGTGAACGGGATTTGTTGCCACTGCATTTCCTGCCCTTCACCGGGTTGGTCCCGCTGGGCCGACCTGTGTCACCGCTTCACACTGCTGAAGCGGTCTAGGCGGGAGAGGTCTTTACACTGCTGAAGCGGTCTAGACGAGAGGTCATTACACTGCTGAAGCGGTCTAGACGACAGGTCTTTACACTGCTGACGCGGTCTAGACGGGAGGTCTTTACACTGCTGAAGCGGTCTAGACGAGAGGTCTTTACACTGCTGAAGCGGTCTAGACGGGAGGTCTTTACACTGCTGAAGCGGTCTAGACGACAGGTCTGTACACTGCTGAAGCGGTCTAGACGAGAGGTCTTAACGTAATCCAAGTATATATAGATTACAAGAAGGGGGTTACCGGCAGTGCCCGGGTCTGTCTCTCCAGCCCTCCTCCTCCCTCCTTCTCCCTTTTCCCCTCTTCCTTCCCCTCCCTCTTCCCCTCTTCTTCCCCTATTCACTCTCCTCACTCTTACAATATCGCGAAAATTATCACTACAAAAGCACTTCTCATACAGTTTGTACATTATAGCCTTTTACGGGTTTAAAAGGTGTTATCATTAGACTTTTTATCCTATTTTAACGTGATCAGTGCATGCCATTTATCATGTGATAAATAATAATCATAATAATATTTTATTTCAGTCAAGTCAAGTAGTTTTACGGGATTTTCGTGGAAGTGAAGTTGGCACAGCGTTATTTGGCACTCTCTTCTTTGACCTCAATCCCCACCCACATGTGGTGTTTGGCACATACCCAACAGCAATTACTGTGAAAGATTGGTTGAAGATAGCCCTAAGTGTCTGGCTTCCAGCTTCGATCAGATTGATAGGAAATCTTATAGATATAGATAATGAGGTCTTTAGACGTATTCCAGAAGTTATCATTTCTTATTATTAATGATCAGTAGAAGTGTCGACATCTGGGACGTTCTGACGTCAAGACGTCAAATAAATGAGATTGTAATGAATTTCACTATTTGTTCAATCTAATTTAATTCTTCAAGGTTCGAACTTAACTCGCAATGCAGCTTAAGCTGGTTCTAAAAAAGACTCTGAATCATTTATTTTTTTGTTTCCTTTAAATTCCATGTCAAATAGAATTGATCATTCAATCTGGATTCCTGGAATTACTAACTTTGCGGCAAGAGCTCCTAGAGCTGACTCCAAGAGCTGTAGACCTTGTAGCAAGAGCTCTTGGGCTCCAGCTTCTTCTGGACCTTGTAGTATCGGAGTTTGGGCTCCAGGTTTTCTAGAATCTGATTGTATCTGATGAAATCTGAAAAACACCTTTTTGAAATCTGGTGAGAACTGTTGGACTCCACAGAAGACTTCTGACATCCGAAAACGTCTGATAACGTCTTCAGAACACTTATGGAATCTGGCGAGAGTTGCTCAAATCTGCTGAAGACTCCTGGACTCTGATGAGCGTTGCTGGAGGCTTCTGAAGGCTCTTGGAATCTGATGAGTGTTGCTGGAGTCTCCTGAAGGCTCCTGGAATGTGATGAGTGTTGTTGGAATCTTCCTGAAAGCTCCTGGAATCTTATGAGTGTTGCTGAAGTCTCCTGAAGGTTCCTGGAATCTTATGAGTGTTGCTGGAGGCTCCTGAAAACTCCTGGAATCTGATGAGCGCTACTGGGGGCTCCTGAAGGCTCCTGGAATCTGATGAGTGTTGCTGAAGTCTCCTGAAGGTTCCTGGAATCTTATGAGTGTTGCTGAAGTCTCCTGAAGGCTCCTGGAATCTGATGAGTGTTGCTGAAGTCTCCTGAAGGCTCCTGGAATCCGATAAGTGCTGCTAGAGTCTCCTGAAGACTCGTGGAGTGTTCCAAGCGTCGCGACAGAGTTGCCATGACAGAATCCCGCCAAAAGAACACTTGTCTCCAACCCCGAGTCCCTCGCTATCCGTCTGGCAGCTGAGACATGAGTACACGACTAAATATAGTCATGTTTAATATACGTAAAAGTGTTGTTAGACTTTGAGGTATGCGCTTATAATGGCATCTGTCAGTGTCAGCGGACTTACTCGGGTCTTGAGAATTGTTGATCAACTTCTGCTTGAGGTAATAGTGGATGGGTTAAGTGCTCTTTGCTTGTGTTGGTCAAGATTCGAGGTGCGTGTGAGTGGAGATGGATTCTTGGGTTTTTTTATTTGAGGAAATTTGTATGGTATGTGGTTTATTGCGTTCTTCTGTGTTCTTATTTGTGTCTGTGTTCTTACCCCTCGTCTGTGTTCTTACCCCTCGTCTGTGTTCTTACCCCTCGTCTGTGTTCTTACCCCTCGTCTGTGTTCTTACCCCTCGTCTGTGTTCTTACCCCTCGTCTGTGTTCTTACCCCTCGTCTGTGTTCTTACCCCTCGTCTGTGTTCTTACCCCTCGTCTGTGTTCTTACCCCTCGTCTGTGTTCTTACCCCTCGTCTGTGTTCTTACCCCTCGTCTGTGTTCTTACCCCTCGTCTGTGTTCTTACCCCTCGTCTGTGTTCTTACCCCTCGTCTGTGTTCTTACTGTTCACTGCGTAAAGGATTAAAACACCAAAGAATATTAATAATTTAATACACACACACACACACACACACACACACACACACACACACACACACACACACACACACACACACACACACACACACGCACTAACAACTCATCAACTAATCTGGTCAAGTGAACAATAAATTTCTATGTATTGCTAGTTCCATCTTCGAATGTTGCCTTCTTCTTTTTCTGCTTCTCCTCCTCCTCCTCTTCCTCCATCTTCTTGTCTCCTCTCTTCCATCTCCCCCCTCCCTCCCACTTGCCTGCCATCAATATATCAGTTCAGGTGCAGGTGGTCTCCTCAAGGAGGCCAGCACTCCCTTACTTTCTCCCTTCCCTCCTTCCCCCTCTCTTCCCCCTTCCTTCCTCTTCCCTTTCCTCCATTCCTTCCGTTCCTTCCTTCACATCATCCACACTCTCCTATTGCTCTCTCTCTCTTTCTCTCTAATGCCTCTCTCTTGTTTCGTATTGCTCTCTCCTCCTCCTCTCTCTCTCCTCCTCCTCCTCCTCCTCCTCTCTCTCTCCTCCTCTCTCTCTCTCTCTCATTTTTCTCTCGTTTATTGTCGTTCTCTCTAAGTCTTCCTTTGTTGTGTTCACTTCGTGGCCGAAGGTCCGTCTTGGCCAACTGCAGGGAACGTCTGGCGAAGCTGTGGCGAATATACTATGGACGAAGGGGCGTCTGGCGAACGAGCCTCTGGCGAACATGTCTGCGTTCGCTTGGACACACGAATACACACGAATACACCTTCGGAAGTCTGGCGAAGATGTATTCAACAGAAGAACGCCCGGTGAAATGTACGCCAGGCGAAGGTGGATCTGGTCAAGGCGCGGTCAAAGGCCTTAAACCAAAAAAAAAAAAAAACGAGGGCAGTAGGCCTACTGGCAATTTAAACTTCGGGTCTAGAACACGACATGAACTCCAACACCACCAGAAATGACATTTTAACTGAGGAAACTGGTTCCAAGCGTCATATATAGTTGGCTAGCATTTACGACACACGCTTGAGCGGCTAGGCTGTTGTGGTCAGTCGGTCGTCGCCTCCTCCACACGACCTCAGCTCAACCGCACGACCTCAGCCTCTCTCTCTCTCTCTCTCTCTCTCTCTCTCTCTCTCTCTCTCTCTCTCTCTCTCTCTCTCTCTCTCTCTCTCTCTCTCTCTCTCTCTCTCTCTCTCTGAGGTGCAGGAGGAAAACAAAAAATATGATAACAAGAGTAATAAGGTAAAGAACAATGAAACAGAGACCCAAAAAAACTAGTTTCTAATTTGCATGACCAATATCGCCTATTTACATATTTAGTTACGCTTGTGTGTGTGTGTGTGTGTGTGTGTGTGTGTGTGTGTGTGTGTGTGTGTGTGTGAGTGTGTGTGTGTGTGTGTGTGTGTGTGTGTGTGTGTGTGTGTGTGTGTGTGTGTGTGTGTGTGTATGTATGTGTGTGTGTGTGTGTGTGTGTGTGTGTGTGTGTGAGTGTGAGTGTGAGTGTGTGTGTGTGTGTGTGTGTGTGTGTGTGTGTGTGTGTGTGTGTGTGTGTGTGTGTGTGTGTGTGTGTTACCTTACATTCACTTGGGTTGAAGTCGAGCAACCAACTTTTGAGACCCACGCGAAACTTTGCCCAGGTCACCTCCTGTGGTCATCTGTATTAACGGAGTTTTAGTGTTGTTACAGTGTTCGTGAACACGGACGCTCAGGAGCACACCAAGGGGGCGTGCTGGCACCGTTCCTGTAGGGAGCTTTAGTCATCGCGTCTTCATCTGGATTTCTGTGGTGATTCCTACCTACCTCCCAGGGGGCGTGGAGCCGCCGGAGCGAGGTACCCCTTGATAATGAGGTCCCTGCGTCACTTGTACACACACACACACACACACACACACACACACACACACGAAAACAGGTTTAAACACCAGTCATCTCTAGCATCCATCATAATATCTCCTTTCATAATATCAATCAGTAAAGTGATTTAATAAGTATCCTTCTCACTTTCAATTAAGCCATAATAATTTATTAATATAAAAATCAATCGTGAACAAATCAAGTAAAGTTATAAATTTGTACACATTATTTCGTGATCTTAGGAGAATCTTCCGTCGAATCCGGGCTGAAGCCGTTCGTGTAAACATCTTAGGTATGGATTGAACTCTGATGTACACGGACTGTAAGCGACCCAAACACTGCCGAAGAACGGGATTAGGATGGAACTTGTCCCTTGGAACGGATTCTGGTTTAGAATCTGAGCTGGGGGGCCCCTGGAAAGAGGCCTGGAACCTGGAATGGTGATTGGACCGAGAGCTGGACTGGACCTAAACTTAGACAATTGCCCGAAGCGGAACGTAAGTTGCATTAGAAGCCAGTGGCGTGTTGAACAGCAAGATATAACCGCTGAAAATGCCCATTGTAACTACTGGCTTGTAGGTCCGCGGGCAGCTCCGCCACCGACACTGCCCACACATGCCAACATCTTAGTCCGAAAGTGATTCTCCCCCTTCGCTTGAGTAATTTCCTGTGCTTTAAAAGGACATTAAAACCCATAATCATTTATCTACAAGTCCTTATATGCAACGCTGGCCATTAACACGACCCCCTGCAAGCAGTGGGTTGCTTGCTAGCACAACGGCACCTGTTAACAGCACTTGTTAACGGCACGTGTTAACGGCACGTGTTATGGAGACAGTTAACCCCAAACGACCTAACAATCTTGGTAATCAATGTCAGTAGAGCTTAAGTTCTCTCGCCTTGGCTCCAGTCACGATGATTAGATCTTAATTTACGAACTCGTCGTTACCTTGCTCTCAAGTTTATCGCTCGTAAAGGGCGCATCTTGGGTCTGTGGCGGCTCTCCAACACTTCCGGCAATCTGTACTGATTTGCATATTAAGAAATGCGACTCCAGGCGCCTCACAGCATCTAATCCCAGACGTTGTCGCGTTTATCTCAGTTCCTTGATCTATCCTGGCCTCTCCTGGCCTCTCATGACCTCTCCTTATCTCTCCTGGCCTCTCAGAAGACAGGTAGGTCAGCTGTCTATCGTGAGGCGGGCTTCAGAGAGCAAGCAGGTCGCCGGCTGGTGTACATAAGATGACGGGAACCATGATGGGTATGCAGGAGAGACGTGACTCATAGAGGGCAGGTGGAGGACCCCCCCCCCAGTCTCCTCTGGTTAATGCAGCCAGGTGTTAAGGGCCTTGTGGGGGACTACCTTGGCAGGTGTGAGCTCTCTCTCTCTCTCTCTCTCTCTCTCTCTCTCTCTCTCTCTCTCTCTCTCTCTCTCTCTCTCTCTCTCTCTCTCTCTCTCTCTCTCTCTCTCTCCGACCAGGGGGCGCCCAGCCAGGCACCACCACCCTGCTCCTCTACGATCTGAGCCAGGATTCGTCTCAACTATTTGCGTGACCACTTTACGAAACCCGTACATCCTTTCTCAGACGTGGCGGTATGGTTTACATTGATTATACACCGCTATACACTTTCCCCCCCAGGCTCTATACACTACCCCCAGGCTCTATACACTTCCCCCAGGGGTGTATATACTACCCCCAGGCTCTATACACTTCCCCCAGGCTCTATACACTACCCCCAAGGTCTATACACTTCCCCCAGGGTGTATACACTACCCCCCAGGCTGCTGCAGTGTGATCCCTGTCTGTATGTTCAGGGACACTACTCACTCTCCCTTCAAGAGCCTCATGTTTACATTATTTCTGAATCTTTCTAATAATATTTACTCGTGATGAAAGACTTGTTATTATCGAACAAAATATATGTTTTGAATGTCAACAACAACAAAAACAAAAATACCCAGGGTTGGGGTACTTTTCAATAGACTTTGTTTCGCTGGAGATATATAGAGAGTTGAGTTAGAGGTTTATGAGGTAAATGGTTGGGTTTGGTGCTAGTAATGTAGGGAGGAATGTTGGTTGGTGGAGTCTGTCTCAGGAGTGGTGGTTGGTGGAGTCTGTCTCAGGAGTGGTGGTTGGTGGAGGCTGTCTCAGGAATGGTGGTTGGTGGAGTCTGTCTCAGGAATGGTGGTTGGTGGAGGCTGTCTCAGGAATGGTGGTTGGTGGAGTCTGTCTCAGGAATGGTGGTTGGTGGAGTCTGTCTCAGGAATGGTGGTTGGTGAAGTCTGTCTCAGGAATGGTGGTTGGTGGAGGCTGTCTCAGGAATGGTGGTTGGTGGAGGCTGTCTCAGGAATGGTGGTTGGTGCAGGCTGTCTCAGGAATGGTGGTTGGTGCAGGCTGTCTCAGGAATGGTGGTTGGTGGAGGCTGTCTCAGGAGTGGTGGTTGGTGGAGGCTGTCTCAGGAATGGTGGTTGGTGGAGGCTGTCTCAGGAATGGTGGTTGGTGGAGGCTGTCTCAGGAATGGTGGTTGGTGGAGGCTGTCTCAGGAATGGTGGTTGGTGGAGGCTGTCTCAGGAATGGTGGTTGGTGGAGGCTGTCTCAGGAATGGTGGTTGGTGGAGGCTGTCTCAGGAATGGTGGTTGGTGGAGGCTGTCTCAGGAGTGGTGGTTGGTGGAGTCTGTCTCAGGAATGGTGGTTGGTGGAGTCTGTCTCAGGAATGGTGGTTGGTGGAGGCTGTCTCAGGAATGGTGGTTGGTGGTTGTTGTTAACGTTAACTACTGAACTAGCCCCCCTCTACTTCAACTTGGTCTCACGAAAGTGTATTATACACCCTTCATTATACATTCAAGACAATAATTAGACCTTTACGCGTAGGAATGGAGCCGGTCGCGGCCTTAATTACCTATGAGGTCAAAATACCTACCTGACGGCCTTTATGCTTGGAAAATTACCAGGAGGCGGTAGTTAACACGCTCTCAATTGCTCTTAACCATCTGGTCGTTAAGAATTGACATTTGCTAAGTGGACTTTACGAGCTCGTAATTCCATGGTGAGTTGATGGTAATTTAGAACAGGCCTCAGGTGACCTCGTAGCCTCAGGTGACCTCGTAGCCTCAGGTGACCTCGTAGTCTAAGATAACCTCGTAGCCTCCTGATATGTCCTCTTGCTACTCAGCTGTCAATCTAAACTGTCTTACCAATACTCTTGAGAATTTTATATATCTGGATCATGTCTCCTTCTCTCCTTCAACTCTTCTTAAGAATAGGTCGTTTAATCTGTTCTCATTGCTCTTCCAGTTCATGTATTGCCACAAGACTGTTCCTTGTAGTAGGCCTCTGTAATTTCCCAATCATCATTCTGTACTTCCTGTAGTTTGGGTTTTATGTTGAGCGCTGCATTCTCCAGCACTGGTCTGATGTTTCCCGTACACAGCTTGCTGGTAGCGCACCCATGTCAGAGGTCCTGAAGACTCCCCTGATGTTATGCTCTATGTGTGTGTGTCTCATGTTGTCACATCAACATCATGTGGCAAGCTGGAGAAGCATATCTAAACACACACACACACACACACACACACACACACACACACACACACACACACACACACACACACACACACACACACACACACACACACAAACACAAGGCCTTGGGGCCTCGTAGCCTGGTGGATAGTGCGCAGGACTCGTAATTCTGTGGCGCGGGTTCGATTCCCGCACGAGGCAGAAACAAATGGGCAAAGTTTCTTTCACCCTAAGTGCCCCTGTTACCTAGCAGTAAATAGGTACCTGGGAGTTAGTCAGCTGTCACGGGCTGCTTCCTGGGGGGGGTGTGTGGTGTGGGGGAAAAAAAAAAGTAGTTAGTAAACAGTTGATTGACAGTTGAGAGGCGGGCCGAAAGAGCAAAGCTCAACCCCCGCAAAAACACAACTAGTAAACACAAGTAAAACATCACAACACAGTGTTTAAACAAGTCATCAGAGCTAAAGTGGTCTTACGCCGTGCGCGCCGGCCTGCACTCTGGGATGCGACAGGCTTTTAGCTCGCATAATATTAACGTCGTGCGCTTAACTTGTTTGTTAAATGTTAAGTGAGGTTTCTGTAGGGCGAACGGTGGAGTAGTGGAGGCAGACTCCATATGCAGACTGTGGGGGTGGAGGCAGACTCCATACGCAGACTGTGGAGTGGAGGCAGACTCCATACACAGACTGTGGGGGTGGAGGCAGACTCCGTACGCAGACTGTGGGGGTGGAAGCAGACTCCATACACAGACTGTGGGGGTGGAGGCAGACTCCATACGCAGACTGTGGGGGTGGAGGTAGACTCCATACGCAGACTGTGGGGCTGGAGGCAGACTCCATACGCAGACTGTGGAGTGGAGGCAGACTCCATACGCAGACTGTGGGGCTGGAGGCAGACTCCGTACACAGACTGTGGGGGTGGAGGCATACTCCATACGCAGACTGTGGGGGTGGAGGTAGACTCCATACGCAGACTGTGGGGGTGGAGGCAGACTCCATACGCAGACTGTGGGGGTGGAGGCAGACTCCATACGCAGACTGTGGGATGGAGGCAGACTCCATACGCAGACTGTGGGGGGTGGAGGCAGACTCCGTACGCAGACTTTGGGGGTGGAGGCAGACTCCATACGCAGACTGTGGGGGTGGAGGCAGACTCCATACGCAGACTGTGGGATGGAGGCAGACTCCGTACGCAGACTGTGTGGGTGGAGGCAGACTCCGTACGCAGACTGTGGGGGTGGAGGCAGACTCCGTACGCAGACTGTGGGGGTGGAGGCAGACTCCATACGCAGTCTGTGGGGGTGGAGGCAGATTCCATACGCAGACTGTGGGGGTGGAGGCAGACTCCGTACGCAGACTGTGGGGGTGGAGGCAGATTCCATACACAGACTGTGGGGGTGGAGGCAGATTCCATACGCAGACTGTGGGGGTGGAGGCAGATTCCATACACAGACTGTGGGGGTGGAGGCAGATTCCATACGCAGACTGTGGGGGTGGAGGCAGATTCCATACACAGACTGTGGGGGTGGAGGCAGATTCCATACGGAGACTGTGGGGGTGGAGACAGACTCCATGCACAGACTGTGAATGAACACCCAACTGGCCTAAGCCGTCGAGATAAGAAAATGTATATTGATGAAGGCACATTTGGAAAAACTCTCGTTGGAGAAGATTGAATGGAAATATCACAATTCACCAACTTACTTGCCAATTGTATAATAAAACCCTTTTTCCTTTATTGTGAATATTTAAAGTGAAAATCAAGGCAATTTATATCAAGGCAAATGGGGGGAATTCTTGATAAACCGCCAGCTTCCTCACCTCGTCGAGGCCACTAGTGTTAGTAGTTCTCAGGTAAATTCAGGTAAAAAAACATTACTATGCAGGTCAGTGGTGATATATTATAGACTGCCCAAAATATTTAAGTTTTCTGTTGTGGTATCATTGTAGAAAATGTTATTTTTTAGGAGAAACTAAATTTAATCTATTCAGCTTAACTAATTATTGATGATTTAATTTCATTCTCGAGAACAGAAAGATTATTAGGCTTTTCGATAATGCCCCCAAGTCCAGGAAAAAGCTGTTCTCGCGGTTACCAAGCCAGTTACTATCCAGGTTCAGTGGTAGTTAACCTAATTGACTACATGACGGGAACTCGGAACTCTCTTTAGCAGCTTCAACATAACAGGAAGCCGAAGGCTTCGTATCTGGCCAAGTTCTCCCCAGTGCATATATACACAGTGCTGTATATATATGCACTTTATTCTTTACATCTGGTAACGAAGCTAATTAAGCCACTCCGAGACTGGACAATAGGTAGGGCTGAATAGGTACAAGCTCATTGATGTCCTTCAAAGCCCCCGAGCCTAGTGTAGGTCTTGAGGCTAACATTGAACCTTAAAGTCTTATTCCCTTTGCCTTCGCCTTTTCAAAAGTCTTACTCCTGCATCGTTGTTTCCCCAGAACACGATCCTAGTCACTTGATTAAATATACATCAAAGTCCCCAGTTACTGCTGAGTACACAGGGATGCTTACAGCGATTTACTAATCATTTAGGAGTGGTATTCATGCAAATTGTGCCACTTCGTCTATGGTGCGAACTTAAATGTTTTCTCATGCAAAGCGAGGGGGTTCAAAATTACACCACAGGATCAGTTCTCATAGCAGGTTCTGCTATCCTATGGTAGGATTAGCTATCCCATGGTAAGATCAGCTATCCCGTGGTAGGTTTAGCTATCCAATAGAAGGATCGGCTATCCCATGGTAGGAACAGCTATCCTATGTCCACACGAGGACACAACAGAGCGAACTTCGACCGTCAGACCTGATTAACTAATTAATTAATTAACAGATAACTTTTACTGACTGGCAGGTCTCCACAGAGGTGGTTTCAAACATTTATATTTGGAGACCTGAGGTCAGGATTCGTCTAGGAATTCCCTATTTACGAAACCTGTACATCTGCCCTCCATTTATTAAACAGATTATGAGTTCCGAAGAGCTAATAGGTTGTTTATAACAATAATAACCTTGGGTCGAGGACCACCTCATAAGGTTTCCGAGCTTGTAAGCCTTTTAATAAATATAGACCATTAAGTAGCCATGATTGAGGAAAGATGTATAGGTTTCGCAAGTGGAGACTTAAGGTGCTTGACGAGTCTTATGTTTGCTATGGGCTTCATGCAAGAAGCAGCCTCTACAAGTGGGCAGGGCCAAACACAAATCAAAGAAACAGCTGTAGCACCTTCTCTACCCTAACCTTTCATGTAGAAAAGGGAACAAAACTTGACCTTTTCATAACCCTGATTGTTGGTTTGCTTATCCTGTGACCTTTACGGCGAATTTGAAACTGTTGAAGACGTCTTTGGGGCTCGGGCGAGCATACCTATCAGTACTTAGCTATCATGGTCCACAGGGGGAGTGAGGTCTAGCTCTTCATGCCCAGCCTACTAATCTTGTTTTACCAGTTGTGTTAAAATCTAATTTTCCTAACGTTTGATTTCTTTGTTGAGTCTGGCCTTAAAGTTGTGGATGGAGGTGGCTTCCACAGTTTCTTCTTTTGGCGCATTCTAATTGTTGATCAATTGTACTGGGTACGAGTTTTCCCATAATTGTGGTTGTATGGTGTCGGTGAGGCGAGTGATAGTGGCGGAGATGACTGTGGTGGCGACGGGGGTGGTGGTGGATAGTAACCTAGTGTGTGGTGTTACGAAGTCCAAGTACAGTGTAACATTTCCGCGTCGTCTGGAAAAATCCTATGACAATTATTTATTAATCAATGTGCGGACTTCCCCAAGTTGATGGCCTCTTATGCAATGGTTGGAAAAGCCAGCTTGTTTGTTCGTGTTGGGTAATAAACTCCCGCTACAATTTAAATAACACATTTGTTTGCTTTCTCTATTCTCTCTCTTTATTTTTATCTCTCGCTCTCTCTCTCTTTCTCTTCACAAACAAACGCGAACGTGGCGTTAAGGTGGGGGTAGAAATAGCTTAACCTACTCTATCCCTTTGAGATGTATTTTATTGTTACATATATATATACTGCCGGCATCCTTGTGTGGAGACACTGGTGCGCCAGTGCCACTGAGTGCCAGTGCGCACTGGTGTGACGCATCAGTGCCAGTGTCATGGTGATCTTAACACTCAAATGATGCCGGAGATGCCAGGGTGGGTGTCGGGTTGGGGAAGGAATTAAGGGAAGTCTGATATCTCTCACACACATACACACTGACTTGAGAATGGTCCAGGACGGACCGAAACGTCGTCGTCCCTTCACCTTCTAGTGTGTAGTCTGGTCAACATACACACACCGCGGCTGAGTGGACAGCGCTCTGGGGTCGTAGTCCTAAGGGTCTGGGTTAGATCCCCGGCGAAGGCGGAAACAAATAGGCAGTTTCTTTCACCCCTGATGCGCCTGTTCACCTAGCAGTAAATAGGTACTTGAGAGTAAGACAGCTGCTACGGGCAGAACTCAACCCCCGCAAGCACAACTAGATGAGTACATGTAGGTGAGTATAAATACTCAACCACGCACATAGTGCTCACAATGTTCCAGAAACCTCATATAATTTCGCTCTTAAGCGTTCAGATGGTAACAGTACGGAACGTTTCGTTAAAAATGGTAATTTTTTATACTGGCTTGTGTGGCGGGACTCTCTAGGAGGGCGATAGTCAAGCAATATTCAACCCGACTCTCGACCGTCCAGTCATTGCAATTCGGTCGTTATCCCTCGTCCACCAGACTTATAAACTGTTAGCAAGGCGACTGACCAGACAGTAGCGCCCTGTCCTTCGTGGGGTACACAGCTACGCTGTCTCTATCTTGCCCACGCCCACACGCCCTAAGGTAATATATTTCCTGCATATTAAAAAATATATATATATTACCAGTGACGTAAGTCCAAATACATTTTCACTGACAATTCTAAAGTGACACCTATCTTGCCAAGTGTCGCAACAGATGTACCACGCACTAATTTATTATAATAATAATAATTCACTCATAATTATGTGGGTAAGTTCTCAATAACCTGTAATATTTTATGTATTTGTTAACAGATCTCTAACCCTGTCCACGGAGGACAGGAAAATGTATGTGATGTCTAGCATTGTGGCTGAATAGCCTAGTCTGGTAGGAAATAAATAAGTCTTCTCTTCTCCAACATCTTTGTAAACAAATACTTCTGTAAAATACTCATTTTATCCCAAATCATCGTTCTCCTACACAGCACAGCCTCCTGCGTCAGCATGTCAGCAGCGCCGTCAGGAAGGTGTTGGGGCCTGTTGCTGGTGTCTGGGGCCTTGGTGCTGCTGCTCACATCCTCCCCAGCACAAGCCAAGCCCTTCGACTTCTCCCAGATCATCTCCACCGTCGCTGACAACGTCATCACGTGAGTAGCAGTTGTTAATCAGGCAATATCCGGGGTCAGATTTACGAAAGCACTTGCGCAAATACTTACGAACCTGTACATCTTTTCTCAATCTTTGGCGGCTTTGTTTCCAATTATTAAACAGGTAATGAGCCCCGAAGCACCAGGAGGCTGTTTATAACAATAACAACAGTTGAATGGGAAGTTTTCATGCTCGTAAACTGTTTAACAAATGTAACCAAAGCCGTCAAAGATTGAGGAAAGATGTACACGTTCGTAAGTGCTTGAGTAACTGCTTCGTGAATCTGGCCGGACTTATAGTGCGTTGATGGCACGTTTGATGTATGCGACGCATTGTATAACGTAAGAGTTCCTCGTCTCTCGAACAATTCATGATCTTAACATCAGAAGTTCATCATCTGTTATATACAGAGATACAGTACTGTCATCTCCAGTCGACAGATGCAACACTCCACAGCCTCACCTCAACAATAATAGCCACCATTCTATTTCTCTTCTCATCTTGCAGAGGTCTAGGCAGGTTATAATATATTTGTCATGTACACATTTCAAAGAGAAATTATATTCACCTGTTCTTGTCCCAATTGCTTTCGTTCTCCTGACGATCTGTGACGTGCTGTACCAAGTCGGTTGTACCAAGAAGGGGAGATAGAACTTCTGGGGCACTATTGTAACTACAGCAGACGCCCATACTTCCATAGATGGGAGCTTAACTACCGCGCCACCACCTCCTGCCCGGGCTGGACCACCGCCGTGGGAAAAGGTACTTGAAATTTCGCAAGTCTCCCCTCGCTTCTGTTATTATTAATATATTTATTGACAAAAATTAATTAAAATTTTGCCTAATCTGAGGACTTCAATTAAGTCTTATTAAAATGAGAATAATGCTGGTATTCACTGTCACACAGGACAGAGGGTCATACACAATAGGTCTAAACTGTAGGCTGAAGCACATATATATGGTTACAATCAATGTTTCAATGTACGAATATGTAAATGCAACTTTCTACTGTGCACTGCCACATAAGGGCAGGGATGGGTTCATAAGAGATGCAGCTTGAAAATAATAATATAAGTAAAATTTTTTTTCATTCTTTAAAATGAACAAGCAAATTTTGGATAAATTGTTAGGATGTCGTTCAGTACACCAGAGTCAATGAAATAGTTACACAGTTGGTGGTACAATAGGCAAAGGTCTAATATCTTTTACGGTTTCACATTCAACAATATAGTGTTCTGGTAAATACATTAAAGGTTTGTCACAGTTAACAATATGAATATTGTGGTAGCGGCTCAGCCTCCTCCTGCACCGACCACTGCAGGAGGCTTCCGTTTTCCCACACTTTAAAATGTCTCCTCCAGACTTTGATATTTGACTTCCCAAGAGGCTTCCACCTTTACGCTTTGATATTGGCTTTATAACGGATGATCATCCATCAGCCGGTCGTTCAATCCCTGAGCATATGGCATCCAGCCAAGCGGCCATTTTGCTTGGCAATTTGTCGTGAAGTTATGCTAGCTCATGTGCAAGTGACGTCAGTTCTCTCTACCATACCACTTTGACTCGCTAGAAGCGTCACGTAATATAACTAGTTATACTAAGCCGGTTATACTAGCTTAGGTATCAATTAACAACTTTAGATGCCGCTTGTAATGTTAATAGCTGCATGCCAAGTTTGAGTATTGTACTGGGGTATAGTGATCTGCCTCCTCGACTCTCAACTGAAGGTCCTGGGTGTGATCCCCGGGCGGGTTAGAAATGATTCAGCATGTTTACTTCCATCTTTACTTCACCTAGCAGGAAATAGGTACCGTGCCACATACACGGAAATAGGTACCGTGGGATTGCATCCTGGGGTAGGTCAGTATAATTTGCTTAGGGGAGACCACGTTCTAGGTCTTCAACAATAGAAATATACCATATATATAAAAGTATTTGATCTAATTCGAAATTTGTGCTTTTTTTATATAAACCTTGGCAGTCTAGCCTTGAAAAACTGCCGCATTAGAAACATTTTAATAAAGACTTTACGTGTAGCAGGAATGTATGTAAATAAAATTTTTATATAAAAGCGCTCTTTTTAAGATTAAAACGTATTTAGATTTCACATATTTTACTTATACGCTACATTTTCTGACTTTTAAATCTGCTGCTATCGGCGTCACAGCTCAAGGCTACTTGAACCCAACCACTGCGGAAATCGAGGCGACGAAGGACCTGGTGAGGAAGCTGGTGCAGGCAGGATTGGTGACCCGCGAGGAGGCATCAGCGTGGCTCTGATGACCTGGTGACATGCAACATTAATGAGGCGTTCGAGTGGTCCTTGAGTGTATGGTGACCTGCAAGAAGGTGTCCAAGGGGCTCTAGAGTACCTGTTGACCCGGACTGAGGCTCATATACGGAAGGCCTGATGACGCACCAGAAGCCGGTCAATTTACTCCTATGAACCAGTGTCAGTAATGGAAATTTGTCATTCAGATCTGTTTACAAGTTTTTATAAATGTTACTTTAATCAAAATGTGTGATTAATGTATCACTAATATTTTTAAAGCACTTACATTTATATAAAATTATGATTGCATTATTCTAAATGTCCATCGTTTTCTTTGGATCCTATATATTATAACGGGGACTACCCGGTATATATTTTCATCATTTTTCTGTGGATAAACATTTGTTGGTCTAGCTGATAAAATAAACAACTATTCACTGAACAACATCACCTTACCGCAGATTGATCAAGAAAAAGGCCCAAAGACTCAATGACACAAGACAATGACAGTTCAATACCCAACACAAAAAAAAAATAATCATGAAAACAGGGACATTTGACAAGCCGTTGACTTCCAGCCCTCGTCAAGGTCACTAAAGAAACGTTGTCACCTCAGGTAAAACTTCAAGAAAAATTCAGTTGCAATTATTGATAACTTTGGAGCCTTCGAGGAAGTCCATTATGACGCCTTTAAAGGACCATATGCTTCAGCCCGTCCTCCTAAGACCCAAAAGTGAATCCATGCACCCGTCAAACCCACTGTTTATGAATGAAAAACTGTTTACACACAACCCGTTCTCGACTCAAGTCCATTACATCCAGCGGTCGACCCCACAGACGCATTCATAAATTTTAACATGCTGTTCATTCAAAACGGGAAATTTCTCAAGTATAAATTAATATTATAATATATTAACATATTGTGTATATATAGGCATAGGATAGGTTAGGTTAGGTGTTTAGGTTCTGTTGGCGATTATTTGTATTTGTAGTACGTGGGTGAAGCATTTATAGCGTTGTGATTCGAACAAAATTCGTCAGTGAAGCACTTGTTCCGGATATGTTCGAACGTCAGCAGTTGTGAGTCGAGTGTAAACCGCTTTTCATTCATAAACAGTGGGTTTGGCGGGTGCATGGAATCACTTTTGGATCTTTGTTTGGAGGACGGGCTGTTACACATGACTCACAACTGATTTCGTTCGAACACTTCCGGAACAAGTGCTTCACTGACGACTTTTATTCGAACCACAACGCTGTAAATGCTTCACCCACGTACCACAAATACAAATAATCGCCAGCAGAACCTAACCACCTAACCTAACCTATGCCTATATATGCACAATATGCTAATATATTATAATATTAGTTTATATTTGAGAAAATTCTCGTTTTGAATGAGTAGCATGTACAAATTTATGAATGCGTCTGTGGGGGGTCGACCCTGGATGTAATGAACTGGAGTCGAGGACGGGTTGACTACAATTACAAATAATTACTAACAGAACCAAAACACCTGACCTATGTCTTAGACCTAACTTCACACAAAGTTTTAACATACATAAACATTAATTTATAATCGAGGAAATATAGTTTTTTTAATACACAATATGCTAAAATCCATGAATGCTTCTGAGGTCGGCCGCTGGTTGAATGATCATAGCTTGAGTAGCTGCCGTGGCGACCGTGTCAGCAAAGGATATATATATATATGTCGTACCTAATAGCCAGAACGCACTTATCGGCCTACTATGCAAGGCCCGATTTGCCTAATAAGCCAAGTTTTCCTGAATTAATATACTTTCTCTAATTTTTTTCTTATGAAATGATAAATCTAACCATTTCATTATGTATGAGGTCAATTTTTTTTTATTGGAGTTTAAATTAACGTAGATATATGACCAAACCTAACCTAACCTATCTTTATAGGTTAGGTTAGGTAGCGGAAAAAGTTAGGTTAGGTAGTCGAAAAACAATTAATTCATGAAAACTTGGCTTATTAGGCAAATTGGGCCTTGCATAGTAGGCTGAGAAGTGAGTTCTGGCTACTAGGTACGACATATATATATATATATATATATATATATATATATATATATATATATATATATATATATAATGTCGTACCTAGTAGCCAGAACGCACTTCTCTGCCTACTATGCAAGGCCCGATTTGCCTAATAAGCCAAGTTATCATGAATTAATTATTTTTCGACTACCTAACCTACCTAACCTAACCTAACCTAACTTTTTCGGCTACCTATCCTAACCTAACCTATAAAGATAGGTTAGGTTAGGTTAGGTAGGGTTGGTTAGGTTCGGTCATATATCTACGTTAATTTTAACTCCAATAAAAAAAAATTGATGCCATACGTAATGAAATGGGTAGCTTTATCATTTCATAAGAAAAAAATTAGAGAAAATATATTAATTCAGGAAAACTTGGCTTATTAGGCAAATCGGGCCTTGCATAGTAGGCTGAGAAGTGCGTTCTGGCTACTAGGTACGACATATATATATATATATATATATATATATATATATATATATATATATATATATAATATATATAAATATATATATATATATATATATATATACACACACACAAAAGAGTATATTCTCTTCTCGGTGAATGTACAATGAGAGTTCACTTTTGTCCTGGACTATGTGCAGGTCTAAAATATTCTTACTTGTGTGTTATTAAGCAATTATGAGGCCAACCGCTGCACCAAACGACCGTGATGGAATCATTGTCTGTAGTCAACCAGTACGTGGAATTACTCGGTGCTGTGTATGATTACATCAAGCAGGGAAAGGTGTTAGGAGATGGAGACTCTAATCAAATTGTGTGCTAATGATAAACAAGAAATTACGCATATGGCAGCCCCTTTTGTTAAGAAATTTGACAAATTGGCTCCCTGGTTGTTCTGTGACATTTCTGCTCAAGCCGTACACCAGAGAGCTGCTGGTCCTCGCTGGGTCCCAGTGGCCACCAGCCTAGCATACTGGCATGGTCGGTGTCTCTGCTGCATCACTGAGGGAACACCTTGAACAACAACTGGTGAGGAGTGTTCAGCTGAACTATGGTCGTGATTAGGCGAGTGCCAAACCCTCCTTCTTTCCCCCACCCCGAACACATACAGAAATTAAAACGTTTATGAAAGCCTGGTACGAGGCTATAGCTATATACACTATATATGATCTATATATAAATGTATATATACCCTGCTTATCGATTTATGTGCATCTATGGCGTTTAGTTTTGAGCATGTTGAGTCTTATATTGTTCTTGCTGGTTGGTTGTAGGCTATAATGTCCCGGCCCTGGTGATCCGCCACTGGTTGATATGCATTAAACCCAACATCAGCTGAATAGTAGTTTGTGTGGACGAGTATACTGGATTGCTGTTTGAATCCATCAATAGAATCGCTAATTACAATACGTGTGTTCGAATAGTTCAATTAATACAATGTAATTGATTTACTAAGCAGAAGTTTGTCCTATAAACTATAGATTTGATATCGTTATTCTGAATGCGAGGCATATGTATATATTTATATTTTTATTTCCACATATTAAGACTTTGTGGATATTGAACTGCCCATTACATAACCGAAAGTCTGTACAGTATTTACATGAGGGCCATAATCTCTAGTGGCGTGGACGAGACAACTGGAGAGAGTTCCCTCATTTTATCTAGTTGTATTTTGAGCTGCAGTAATGTCTTGGCATTTACGGCTTCGGCGGGTAGGCGGTTCCATGGGTTTATACGGTGACCGTATGGTTGAAGCGGCCACGGGAGACATCTCCCGTCACGCAGGGTACAGTTGCACCTCCACAGATCTCCAGTATCATCTACTGATACTGGTAATGGCTCAAAAAGGGCCACCACTTACGGGCTATTCATGCCCGTGCCACCTTTTGGGTGGCTTAATCTTCATCAATCAATCTTGAAGCGGCATTTTCCGTTTTCAGTCCTACATTGTGGCTAGTTGAGTTTGAAGCTGTTGCCCCTTGTATGTGTTGTTTAATCTTTTATTAAGGAAGTGGTCTGGGAAAATGTCCTAAATTGTTCAGTACAGGTATTTTAAAAGTTTTGTGGGGAGCAGTCCTCGCATGTTTGGTTTGGTATGAGTCCATTTTGTTGTGAGAAATTTGGTTGTGCTTTACTTCCTCCAAGGCACACAAGTCTTTCTGAAGATGGTCTCGGTGCTTGGACCAGTGTTACAGTGGTGAAGAATGTGTAGTGAAGATGTAGCAGGTGTCATCAGAGCCATGTCGGATACAGTATCCCAGCTATATATAGTGTGTGTAATTACCCAAACGCTGTTACAAGATGAAAGCTATGCTTATGGTGTCCTCTGTCTTCTCGGTACTTTCTTATGACTGGAAAGTACTGACCTTTTTGTCATGAAGATTTAAACTATTTGCCTTTTTACATATGTTGTCTAGGTTGCCTGTTTGTAAAGGATGAATGGAAGATAATCTGTAGTGGAGCATAATCTCTTAATCATTCTTTTAGTATCCAAGGTGAGACTCCATTTGGTCAGACTGATAAATGTCTAGTTTCCTGAGCAGTTTTTTTTACTTAAGAAACTTCTAAATATTTTCAGTTTAAAAATCGATATTGTGGCAAGTGTGTGCTGAAAGTTTCATCCTACAGCATGCACACTTTTGAACTGTTCGTTTAGCTTTGCATATATTTCCTTCTCAGTTCCTCCCTCACTATGGGTATGGGTGGGTTGGAGGAGAGTGGTCCTTGAAATTAAGCAATGACTTCTCACACTAAATATCCTCAGGATGTAGAGTGAAAACTGTAATACAGTAGTTACATTTTATTCATAAACAAAATAATTTTTGTGCTCAATTTGCCAATTGCTAACTCCACAACAGTCACACATCCGACTGTCAAACAATGAAGGCAAACTGTGGACCACTGTCAATGCTGTACCAAATTAGCCCATAACATTAGTAATATTTAGAGGTAATACAGACTTTGTAAATCTTTTAGTATTCCTGACAAAATATAGGTAAGAGCAATAAGCACCACATAATCAGCTCAAGAGCTTGCAAACTGAAAGAAATCCACTACGGGCTCACCATAGCCCATGCTACTAGGAACTTTTTGTTCCAGGTAGCGAATATTAAACAACAACATAGTAAACTGAACCTTTTTGGCTCGAGTGATAAAGACTGGGCAGGTATTTAACCATTGCTGGCACTAGATTTTCTCTGGGTGGAATAAAGTATCCAACCTGAAGCTTTAATGAGCCTATAATTTTGCGAATTTTATCTTAGAACCCTTATCAATTCTGCAAATAACTCTTCAAACATCGCTATCATTATAAAAACCACTATGGTATACAATATCATTAAATTCCTCTTCCAATCTCTAATATTGAAACTGCTTTAATCTCAAAAGTTGGTCATATTTTTTTCAACAGCCACTGTGCTCCACTGCAGTACAATGACCTGGCTCCTACTGCTGTACATACACAACAGTATTGCATATTGTAGTCATACTGCACAAACCATTGACAGTTTTCTCTAGACTGCCAAAGGATAATTTTTCATTACCCATATTATAAAACAAAAACATTGTCTGGTTTCTAAATAGAAAATCAGATGCATTACATATGCATCTGATTTCATGTGCATCATGTTTTTTATATTTATCAGGGGCAGAGGTGATGTGAGAAAGAATTGTCTGGTATGTTTATAGTCCCACCACCATACTTCATTACTTGCAAACCATTTAGACTACACTATCCCACTCTGTACAAGCCATCAGATTTTTAAATAGGACACACGTTTTTCCCATTGTAGTTTCATTTTCATTAACTTGTTATATTTTTCCCTTCTTAATTTCAATAATAGTTAGAAGATCTGATGCCATGTGTCTTTTCATCTTCCTAAACAGTGGCATTTTGTACCGATGAGGACCAGTCTTTCGTCGCCTGCTACCTATAAACTATTGAGAAAATACATCAGGACACGAGCCAGCTGTGCTCAAAGTGGGGGACACTGCTAGAACAACGGAATGACACACTGTATAACATCTTAAAACTAGTGGAGCTGTCAAAGGATGCCCACTGTTGAGGTTCAACCTGGTGAGTCATTTGTTGAATAAACCATATTTAATATTTTCATATAGTAACTGACTTTGCCTCTGTGTGACATTTAAAGTCTTGTAAACAGTTTTAACCAAAAAGAACTTCATTCTTATTAACAAAATCTAGATATTATGGAGGAAACATCTGATGAGTTATCAAAAAAAGAACTTAGACTAAAGTTCTTAGACATCTTAGACTAAAGATGACTAAAAAGCTTTTTTTTTATACAGAATATTCAACATGCCCAAGAGATCATTCAGGATTCCAATAAGAAGGCAGAAAAACATGTGAGGGATGTCAATGCAGATGGATTTCCAGATGAATGTAGTGAGGGACAGACAATGCGAAGGAACGATGGAATAGCTAAACTCCCTATTATGAAAATCGGTACATTGTACAAGGTGAGCTGAAAATGTGTGTTTTATATAGACAAAATGCAGTGTTGAGTAACTCTTAATCTTGAACGGGGAGAAAATTTGCTATTCTATTGTACACTTCATTCCAGTATATGGAAGTGATATACAGGATTCGCATGTTATGTTAACAAATGGATGTTAGGAATGTTCGTATAGATTATGATACAGATTATGCAATTTGGCAAGTGCAGAGAAATATTACAGTAATTTATAGTGCCCAGAACATCGGGTTATAATTTTTGGGAACTACCACAAGCTTTGTAGATAGTATTAACCATGTCACCTTATAATGTGATTTAGTTAAGAGGAATGTTCATATCGTACATTTTTTAGGTACAGCATACTTTTATTTAGAAGATCACAATTAGTCTTTCCTGAGCTGTGCATAGCTAACCTAAAGACCATTGAACTACAATAAAGAAATCGGTTTGCAACAGATAACTATCTAAAATTACGATTTCTAACGTTGCTGAGGTTTTTGGTTTCGGGACATTTTAAGCCTCGGTGTAGCCCTACCAGTGATATTCAATTCACAACAGCCATCCCAACAATGAGTGATTTCTAGCTTATTAGGCCATTTTCCTTTTATTTATCTTGACTCGTAAAATCCAAAGACTAATACTTTTAAATAAATGAAGATCAGTTGGAGGCCAGGGGGGGGGGGGTAAAACAAGGAATTTATAACCCAAGCTACAGTATGAAAGAATAGCTGCAATGTAGCATGTTGCTTTCAAGATGAGGTGGCGATTCGTGCAATTTAACAATACTTCTTTAATTTCATATGAAACTACACGTGACAAACTTTTTTGGTCTTCATATTGGTTAGCAAATCTCTCTACTCTTATATTGGTGTCCTGAATGTCTAGGAATTCTTATTCTGTGCCACTGACAGTGCTCATTAGTCTTCCTGTTTTGGCATCTTTTGATAATTACCTAAACATTGTCCTACAATCTTCCTACCAACATATCTCCGGACTCGGCTTGTCCTCTCAAGTTACCATATCACAAAAAATAACACACTAAATTGCCTATACATAATCTAACCAAAGACCCACATATAGAAAATGTGATGGCTTGTCATTTTTTATAGGACATCATATTTTGGTCGTTGGAGATGTTAGTTTAGTCTATTTATTACGCACCCTCCATACCCATCTTGTGGGCGGTAGTGGAAAGGGTTACAGAGGCACATAATGGGCTCAGGGACTGAATCCCACAATTCGTTTAGAGATGTATATATCAAAAATGCAATGTACTATTTGGGAGGACAGGTTGCTGCACCACCACCACTGGGGTGGCAGCAGTGGTGATGGTACAGACAAGTTTCTCACTTTAATACTAAATGAAACGCTTTGCCCGAATCCTGCCCGAAACGCTTTGCGTAATAGTGGCTTTAGGCATTGTATGTACTAGCTCTTATCTATAAAGCCAACAAACTTTGTAAAATCTCTATGTATGTACCTTTGCCTAAATAAAAATTATTATTATTATTATTATTATAAATCACTCCTGTGCAAAGAAATTCAAGAATGTTGGGTGTTGCCTTTTAATAAGACATCAGTATACAGAGGAAAAAGATGAACATAAATATTCATAGTAAGGCAAGAATTTAGCCAAAACTGAAATGAACAACACTTAAAATTTTGACACATTTATTTCAAATTCCAAGCACTCAGACACTCGAAGCCATCAAGCAGTATAAAAATTTGATATCAAATTTGCCATAAAATACTTCACAGCCTCAACCATACAGGTATGGTTGAGATTTTGATGGATCACATGACATTTACAGTCCTGTACATTTGCATTTTTCTAAATCATAATTATTAGATTCTCATTTCTAGTCGGTAAGATCTTCAAATATGGCAAAAATTCTTTAGCTAGTAAAAATGTTACATTTTCACCTGACAAGCCTACACAAATTAATTTGCCTGAATTTTCACGAGGACCACCACCATAGTTTAGTAGCCTCGACAGGGATAGGCTCGTCTAGGGTCCCACCCCGTTATTCCACGCTTGCATTTATAACACAAGTTGTTATAAATAAAGTACTGAATCTGTTGGGCAACTCAAGCAAGAGATTGATAATTTAATAACATGCATTCATTTTTATACTTCACAAAATTCATACAGGTTTTGATATGATTTATATAATACATTAGTGTATTTAGGTTACTGCAAATATACAGTATGTCTCTCCAACAGATGTTGGCTCAAAGCCAGTTCAGATGGTGGGAAAAAATTACAATCCAGTCATACCCTGACCACAGCGATAGGGGTCTGGATTAGCAAGGAAATTTCTGGAAGACCTGGACTTCCAGTGCCAATAAAAGTGAAACAATTTAGTTTCGTTATATTAAGTTTTCTCCCCTTTCATTTTGCTATCTACGCATGAAAATATTCAATGTTTTGTGCTAGTAAAATCACATTGTTGGGAGGAGGGAAAGAAAAAAATCAACAAATCCATTTATTATGGAAAGTAAGTCCCTGAACAATCTGTTGAGACACTACTGTAGTAATTTGGAGAGATTATAATTATTGCACTATATATGGGAAAGGATTTGTGAGAGGGCTGCCAAAACTAAATGAAGTACAACTTGCTTTGCTTGCACATACATAAAGAATAGAGGCTATGCCGACGGCAAGTCACAATAACATGGCCGAAAATTAGATACCCAACCCACACATTGGAAAATAAAGTGATGACATTTTAGTCTGTCCGGGACTATTATAAAGTTGTATCAATAAGGCTATATTCACCACCTGAGCAAACTGTTTAGTTGCCTTCAGATACATAAAAGCATACAATTGTTACTACAAAAAATGTATTTGACTATGCTACATGTATTTAAAATATTTAGTTATTTAATAAATGACAGATTTCATAAATAATTAGGAACACTGAAGAATAAATCAAATAAATTTTAATATACGGTATATATACTGTACACATATAGGCAGCCCTCATAGGGAAGTTGCATTTATGGAATTTTCTCAATCAAAACCATAGAAATTAAACCTGAAAGTCACTTCTGTGGATAAAGGATGCATTCAAGATCACCCATTGGCCAATAGTTTTTCAGTTTGACTTGAATATTCAACTTGCATAAATTCCCCCAATATCCTCCCATGGTGCTATTTTCTGTTCAAATTTTAGTTAAATTACAAACATGTATACAAGCACTCCTGTCATTAACCAGATACCAATATACAAAAATATAAATTAAAACATGTATAAAACAAGAATTGGATGAGGAATTTACAAGATTCAAGTGATGTGGTGTGGGATCGTGCATGAATCGCAGTGGTGTGCTAGGTCAGCACAGGCCACTAGAAGCACGCACATGCACGTACACACACACACGTACGCTCGCGCACACATGCACGCATTCACAGGAAATCACAATGCGATTATATCCGAGAAGGCCATTGGAGTAGGACTGGGAGTGAACCAGCATCTCTTGGGGGTAACTCCAAACGCACGCCTTAACCCATGGACCACAACATGCTAGCATGTTGTTGTGGTCTGTGGTGGAAGGTGCACATCTGGGGATTACCCCCAGACTGCTGGTTAGATCCTCCGTTATGTTCCAGTGACTTTCACGGCAGAGTTTTTTCCATGAGCCAATCCTTATCCAATCCACAACACACAAATTCATCCCCTCACACTCATCAAAAATGAGACAGAAAACAAGCGTACAGTTCGTGCAGCGTTAAGTTATCCTAATCAATACAATGCAATTTTGTGGACAAACTACACCGTACCTAAATTGACCAAAACAGGAATTCCCTAGATAATTACTTGCCAAAAGAAAGTATTAGGTGGAAAATTCTCCAGCTAGTGCAAGGTGACAAATGACCACACAAACCAAAATTTTTGCTGATTTGCAAAGCTATTTGATGTCAAATATAATGTATTCATCTATGTAAAAAAATATTCTCTACAATCACATATACCATTCAGTATATATTTTTGTTTTTTTTTGAAAACCCCTTATTACTGGGAGCTAAACAAATGTCATTGATTACCAGCAGCAAAAACGGTTACAACCAACAGTTAATCGCGTAGAACGCAGACAAATTTCAGATATCTTGTCTAGAGGTATATAAGAACATTATTGTGAGCAGTTAAGCTTCCAAAGGAAGAATTAAGAACAATAGTAGCCTTCTGCAATATTTTTCTTTGTAAATACCTTTAGTAAACTATTATTATAATGGCATATTTTTTAAAAATTACAATTAAATTGAGAACAATGGCACCACATGCATGATGCAACAATATCTCGTATTATCAATTGTTTATTAAAATTGCTTTATTTCTCTTGAGGAGCCATTTTAATTTAATAGTATATATTACCGTAACTGCAAGAGTACAAGGCAACCCGTAACTGTAAGACACGTGCAGAGTACTGTATTGCACATACGGTACTTTGTGCAAAAAGAATGCTTGGCCCGAACTTTGTAAGTGGCCTGTTACCATAATGATTTCCTGGAGTCTGGGGACAGCAAGACTATCGAGGCTTGTCAAGATCCCTCTCGTCTAACTATTGACCATCTCCAGGATGCAACCTCGCCACAATTGACCAACTCTCGGGGACTTATTTACTGCTAGGTGAACAGACATGTCGGATGGAGAGAAAAAATGGTACCCAGACATTGGTCCTGGGTTTTATCCCCAAAGCAGGACATTTTGATTGTGATCTGACTGCAGTGACCATTGCATTACAAAGACCATATTACTGTTCATTTAAAATTCACTATTTAGCACAAACGTTCATGGCTAAATAAATTACCCTTGACTGCAGCTTTTGCCATTACCGAATAGGATGCAAAATTCTTTGGAGTCATGGTAAGATGCCATGTTTTGTTCAACATAGCATCTGTGTAAAAAGGTTCAGTGCACGTAATAATACTTACTCACTCCCGAAGCCTTGCTAATACATTGCCCAAGCACCATTTCCTCTGACCTAATGCCTCTGTTCCCCTAGCAGTGCGTAGGTACTCAGGAGTTAGTCAGTTTGCTGTGGGGTGCATCCTGGTGGGGTCAGTAATTCGGCCTCAATTAAAGCCAAATGTGTGTGAATACACCCTGGCTACCTGTTCCCCGACAGTGAATTATAATATCAAATCACGAACAGATGAAGCAAAACTCTACAACCAGTACTATTACAGTACGATATTTTCATTTTAGATAATGTTTCTCGTACGATGAACAAATCCAAATTCTCATACGATATTTCTTTGCACGAAACTTATTTATTACTTTTAAATGTGTTATTTTAGCAGTTTCGCTTAATTTTGCTAGTTTAATTGTAGAGATCCCTGTCATCAGCATAAAAAGACGTTGGAAGAAATTAAGAATTGTCAAAATAAAAATAATTCATAATCTTGCATTACTGATGTGCATGTAATTGTCTCGAGTGGTTTTTTGCCCGAAATGCTATACGTGCTAGTGGCTTTACAAGAATGTAAATTCAACTTAATTTCTATGTTCTCTGTTAACCCCCTAATGTACCTTCTTGTATATAATTAAATAAATAAATAAAAGTGGGCAATAACACCATTCTCCCCTCTCCCACAACCACCAAAGTACAGACTAACACTACCCAATGACGGGAACAGCAAGTCTGTACTCAGGCTTATTGAGGTCGTCCCCAACCCCCCCGGCCTATAACTGTCCCTCCCCAGGACGCAATCCACAATTGCCTAGGTTCCCGGGGTTCTCATTTTACGGCAAGGTGAATATAAGCATCAGATGAAAGTCATCTCGCTCAACCATTTTTGTCCTGAGATTGAACTTGGGTCCCCCAGTTGCAAGCACATAGGACATCAATCTGATTGTGTTTGCACCACCAAATATCTGCTCCTTTTGCTACATTACATCTCTTTGATTTATAGATGCTGGCATAAAGTGCCTGAAGAATTAATTTTCATTCCTTATAGGGCATCCCTTATATATTTGTGTGCATACACAAACACTGAAGCATGCTTACACATGTGCACAACTGTTATAGTGCTCTAGACGGTATATGCCAAGACAAATATTGCATTATTACGAATATTTAACCATTTATTTTTAATTATTGTAAAGTACAGTATATGTATAATGGTTGTAAATTTTAAAATTGCCAGACCTTTAAAACATGCATCTTGTTGATGCCTCATTTTGGCCAATTTCAATAACAAATTTACTTTACATAAATGAAGAAATTAATGGGCACTATTGTCATGAGGATAACCTTTTTTTCACTTTGTAATCACGTCTCGACTTTGAATACTGTGAGGTGATGCTAGTTATCACCACCACTTTTCATTATTGCAAGTGGTTGTGGTAGCACATTAAGCGTGAGCACAGGCCAAGTCTTGTTTTTCTACAAAATCGACCAATCTGTAAAAATGTGACGAGTAAAAATTAGAACCGTAATACTGAGTATCTCTGAGCCGGGTTTGATTAAGTGGGTTGCTTGGATTCACACATTACTGGTTAAGCAAAACGGTTGGATTTTGTTTAAGGTATCAAATCGCGAGAACGGATTAGATGACTAACAAGTGGTGGTAATGAAACTTCTTTATATGAATTATCTTGCATTTTCTTGAAAGACTCGCCCCAAATGTAGCCAAAAAGATGGGCCGCTTGTACTCTTGCAAATACAGTATCACAGGTTTGGTGTCAAGTTGGTATACATTCTGGCCTAAAAATAGCTTCTTTTTAATGGAGTAAATATTGAAGTCAATATGACTTTTTTTTTATTAATAGATAGCAAATTTGTGGCAATTTTAAAGAAAACAAATGCTGTATAAGAAACACTTCTTCAAACAATTTACAATAACAAAACATAGTAATTTCCCAAAGTTGTATTTTCCCCCCTCCCATTTTCCAATAAAAAATGTATCAAACTGAAATGTAAGACAAGACTTTGCAAATGTTTTAATAGTAAATTAAATTGAAACAAATACAGTATTGCTGAAAAAAACACAAATGTTAAACAAAACAAACCTTGCAAGTCTTCAGCACCCCATGGAAATATTATAATTACATGCCAGACCACTTGCACATACGGTAGTACTACCTGTAACCATTCTCGTGAAAATTGGCTGGCAACTGTAAGTGCCAAACAAGCTGTACAAATCCCCAAGGTTCTTTTCGGTGCAAGGACACGCAAGCAACTGCCGCACGTGGCTAACGTGACACGCGAGCAACTGCCGCACGTGGCTAACGTGACACGCGAGCAACTGCCGCACGTGGCTAACGTGACACGCGAGCAACTGCCGCACGTGGCTAACGTGACACGCGAGCAACTGCCGCACGTGGCTAACGTGACACGCGAGCAACTGCCGCACGTGGCTAACGTGACACGCAAGCAACTGCCGCACGTGGCTAACGTGACACGCGAGCAACTGCCGCACGTGGCTAACGTGACACGCGAGCAACTGCCGCACGTGGCTAACGTGACACGCAAGCAACTGCCGCACGTGGCTAACGTGCGGCTACCATACTGCCCCGGGACTAACATGCAATATACACTTACCCAATAATAATAATAATCTCATGTTGTATCAAGACAAATACCATGAATCCTAAAGTATTCCTCCCTCCCCCCCCACCCCTTCCCTTTTTCCCATCCCCAAAGAGCCTTGGTATTCAATGGAATGACTGCAATGCTAAATAGAAAATATAAATAGTATATAAATAAAACTGCAAAAATCAATATTTACGGAATTTGACACGGGACTCGCCTTCAGCCTTGTTTCGTAAAGCCATCACAAATATGTAGCATAGCGCATGTTATTAAACACTTCTAGTTCGTCTATTTTTGTTTGTTTTCAAGCTGATATTACAAAGGTACTTCCTAAACCTTCTTAAAAGAACTAGGAAGCTCCTACATTACTACATATCTTTAGGCTAAAAAATAAATGCCTCCAAAAACAAGCGATACAAATTTTTTAATGATATGAAAACTTGTACAGTATAAATATATCACAAATTTGAGATTGTATCTAGCCTAAATCCAATATTCCAATGAAAAATAACCTTTCTATGACGAGGAATAATACTAATTAAAAAATACTACCTCTGGGCTATTGGAAATGGACCAATAAAAAACCATCTTTGAAAGTACACACACACTGTTGTGGAGGCAGATCTTGGCAGCGCTTTCCACTCTCGCTACAAAAAAGTCTTGGTTCCACGTACACCTAGTTAAAATTCCTAACTTTACGTGAAAATGCGGCACCTTTCTACAGAACACGTCGAGGACTGTTCAAAAATAGAATTGGCGATATAAGCTTCGGCTTTCGGTCTTCTACGAGAAGACTAGCCAGTCTGACAACTAACGCACAGGAATTCCAGAATATCAAAGGAATAGTGTCTCAAACACCACAATACAAGGTATTGTATTCGTGTATGAAGTGAACCTGAACACGCACTTTATATTGACCATGTTTTAACTTAAAAGATTGAAGCTATGCTGTAGCTTAGCCAACACAAAATATTAACATGATCCATGAGGGATTTTTAAGACAAAAGTGGATGAAATTACTTGGCCTTGAGCTTTCAACAGACCACAAATCTACACACCTCTTACATGTATCATTCTTCATCACTTTCATCAGTGACCTCCTCATCTGTCGTATACTCGGAGTCCTCTCCGTCGTCCTTGCCCACGTCATTCTCGTCGTCATCTTCCTCATCACTTGAACATTCTTGCCACTGTGGGTGTTCTGTGGGAATCTCTCGTGCCTCTTTCACATCTAGTTTGATGTCCTGACTTTGGTCCAGTCCTAAATATGAATCTGAACGCAAGCACACCTGATAAGTGTATATACCTGGCTTTTGTGGCGCTGTGAACTTGAGCTGAACCTCTTCGTGATCCACAAGGTTCGTTATCTGAAAAAAAAAAAAGGTCATGAGAGCGCATAAGAACCTACTTCCAGGCATTTCAAATTTAAAGTAAGTTGCAATGCACACTTATGCGAGTCAAAGCAGCAAATACTTGAAGCTCAGGTCTGCAATGTGCCAACAAACATGTGGGGTGTTTGCTGTACCTAGTAGGAAGACCACCAGCAGAATTAGAGGGGCATTGTTAGTGTCAAAGAGCGAGACTAAGAGGTATATCATGACCTCTATTTGTAATGTAGAATTCTAGTACCACACTTTGTTGTCTAATAGGAATGTTGGCTTGTGAGTAACAATAGCATTACTGAATGGGTAGTCGCTAGGAAACCCTGGCTGATGACTGCTGAAATAGTTAAATTTAAACAAAGAATTATTGTATTTACGTTTATGGCCTCCAACCAATCCTAGGATTTGTTTTTAACATGCACTGCCAATTTACATTTAATTTGCAAGACTAACGCTTTAATACTCATAGCCCTCCTTAACCATTTACCGTGCCTTCACACACATAACATCAATGCAACAAAATGAGAATGGTTGATAGCTACCGTTAACCAGACATCCCCCCCCCCCTCTCTATAGAAATCATTTCGCGTGCGACAGAAACCCGTCACTACTGTAAGTCATCCCTTAAGAGGAGCCGTTCAACCATTCTTTATGTAGATAATCTGCCGCAACATCTAGGAAAAATGTATAGGTAATAAATGAGTGCAATGCAATAGCTAGCAATAGTGTCAATTATGAAGACACTATGCTTACTGTTAATTAGTCATGCTTGATAACTTAGTGTCAGGATTGGTTTAGTCTTCAAAATGACTGATATACAGCCTTGCCAGTCATCTCTCAATCTTAGTCTTTTGCACACCACTGACGTTTGTATGACAGATCTTCAGCAATTCCTCCCACTGTTTTTATCACATTTTATTGTGCTGCACGTTATTCAGTAAGCACAATGAAATATTCTTTCTTTACAATTTCATCCTGTATTTAGAGCTTTGTATATTAAAGAAGTTACTAATTGCATGTATGTCTTATACAAAACAATCATTTAATCTACAAAAGTAACTTAAAAATATAAGTGCATCATTTATTCACAGGACACCTTTCCTCACCCACTATATTGTGCATTATGCACCCATTAACCTTATTTTAAGTTTTACGTTCTGTATTCCTGTTCATTCCAGCCACAGGTGTAACAACTTAATCTTTATATGCTTTGGTTCCAACCATACTGATCTTGATCACAATTGACCTTTACTTATTCAAACTTTTCATTTCACAAGCACGTAATGGGGCAGTGAATTGCAGAATTGTCGCTTAAGACTATTTATTAGTGAACAGGCAATAATCCTTCCATTAATTATTTTAATTCTTTGTTGCAGGTTGTCCAGCATCCTTGTACCAGTCGATATCATCGTGGCCTCGCCTCCAGCCACACGGGAACTTCAGGATAAGTTTACAGATGTGACAGTCCTCGGCCTCGTAACCTTGGGGCAAATCAGGACTGCCCAGCCTCACCGAGATTGGTGGAAGCCCATGTAGAGTTTGATGAACTGAAGGTGGGCATCATCCAGGCATTCAAGTCTGAGCCTCGCCCTTCCACATGAGAAAACCCTACGTCTGCACCTTACTAGGCCTACACTCAAGACTTCCACCATGGGTTGAGCAGGTCCACCATCTCGACCTGGTCAAGGCATTCATCAGGATCTGGTGGACTCGACAGATGCCACCAACACTGCAACATCACTAAGCCAGGTGTTTGGACTGATGCTGTCTGTGGAGTCCTTCAGTTACTGTTCCTGGGTCCCTTTACCCTTGAACACTGTGGCAAGCAGATTAGGAAAGGTAATATTAACCGTTTTGAGTTCTGGCTGATTTACCTGTATTTGGATTCAGCCCAAATTAGTACTGCATCCTGATTGGCCTTGGTTGAATGGGTAGAAGCCATTTGATGTGGTTATAGCCAGTGGAAGCTACAGTTACTTTTGTCAAAAGTAACTGTAGCTTCCACTGGCTATAACCTCATCAAATGGCTTCTACCCATTCAACCAAGGCCAATCAGGATGCAGTACTAATTTGGGCTCAATCCAAATACAGGTAAATCAGCATGAACCCATCACGGCACTACCAACTGTCTGATAAACCTAAGGAGAATAAAGTATATATAGTCATAATGTGGCATCAATAACCTCTTGTATATATTAAAATTTTATTCCACTCCTTGGATCTGGAAGTTCTGAACCTTTTTCAGGCCATTGAAAACCAAGGCAGGTTTATATGGCATGTATGAGAAATAAACGAGGAACAGAAGCTGAAAGTACTGAAAGTTTTTAAAGAATTCAAGTTTGATGTTTGTGAGACGAGGGTAAAAGGCGATGATAAGGAGTGCTTGCCTAGTTGTGTTATAGGTTGTGAGATCCAGCTCTTTGAGTCCTGCCTCATAGCTAATGCATCTAATGAATTTATACTCTAATAAGTTTTAGTATTCTTACTTGCATTAGGTGGAGTACTGGAAAAACAGGAGGTATAAATGTTGTTAGGTTCAATAGCTAGGGGATGAGGTGGGGTTCTTGAGCTGAAACTTGCTCTCTAGCCACAACTAGGTAAGCACTCCTAAATCTCCTTTAATCTTCGTCTTGCAGACATCAAACTTGAAGGAGATTTAGGAGTGCTTACCTAGTTGTGGCTAGAGAGCAAGTTTCAGCTCAAGAACCCCACCTCATCCCCTAGCTATTGAACCTAACAACATTTATACCTCCTGTTTTTCCAGTACTCCACCTAATGCAAGTAAGAATATTAAAACTTAGAAGAGTATAAAATCATTAGATGCATTAGCTATGAGGCAGGAACCCAAGAGTTGGATCTCACTCCCTATAACACAACTAGGCAAGCACTCCTTATCATCGCCTTTTACCCTCGTCTCACAAACATCAAACTTGAATTCTTTAAAAACTTTCAGTACTTTCAGCTTCTGTTCCTTATTTATTCCTCCTACATGCCAATAAAACCATCCGAACCTGCCTAAGTTTTCTGGGGCCTGGCCAGCTGCGGGTCCAAGATCAATGATGAAGATAAGTTCCCCCAGTCCTAGCATGCAAATAAAAATTTTCTATGGCTCCCACCTGATAAGGTGCCGTGATAAGCATGTGCTTCTTGCGGTCACAAACGTACGTCCACCAGTACTCTTGCTTGTCGTCGGGGAAGTAGGGACAATGCACTGCGTGAGACATCCTAGATTTGCCTTCAAGTGCCTTCTCCCTCTTTGTCAGACCTTTCTGAAACTTCTCCCATTCTGCATCGTCGTCAACACTGTTTGCATGCTGCAAAAATAAAAATTGAATTATCAAATATGATATGATTTTGGTTTTACAAAAAAAAGTCATTTACGTATCCAGTTACAAAGCATATGCATCTTTCCTCAATAATGGTAGCTTTTGTCTGCATTTAATAAGCAACTTACAAGCTTTGAAACATCATAATCCATGGTTATCATTGTTAAAAGACAACATCATAGTGCTTTAGAGCTCATCAACTGTTCAATAAATGCACACTAAGCTGCCATAGTCAATATAAGTGTCCCAGTCTTAAAAGAACATTTTATATATTGCCAGTAGGATTCTAATACCTGTATTGACCTTAGGACAAACTTTTAAAATTTAATGTCTAACAAAAGCAACACCCAAAACACTATTCTATTGTGGTAGAGCATATATAAGGCTGAGTGGCTGCATACATTTGTTTTATAAAGAACCTTTTCAATTTCAGCACCTTCCATTTTAAAAATTGTTTAGAGCTTGAACCTCACTTCCACATAAGGCCTGACCAAACAGTATTTGCTGTAGGAGCACTATCTGAAATTCCAATCCAATGATTTGGGACTTTACAAAATTTATGATACATCAACATAAACTCGCCTTATCTTCTCTGTGAGATTCAGTATCCGCTTCTTCGGCAACTGATTCATCTGAATGTGAGGCAGATTCATCCTCATCTGTATCCTGATCGGCTTTCTCGTCAACCACCTCCACACGCTCCGGTTGTGATCCAGCTGTTGGTATAATACGAAGCTATTTTAGTTCACAGGGCCTAAGCTTGAGTTTTGTTCTTTGTAGGATATATAACAATACCAGAAAAGAATAACAAATCGTAGCCAGTTTGCTTTCATATGTGACAAAATGATGGCAAATCTTCAACTCAAATGCCCATTACATGCTTGTGTAGCACAAATGAAAACAAAGTCCTAGTGAGTGGGAACCAAGTCATGGGGTTTGTGGGAGGAGAATATGTCACTGGCTCTGACTACTGTCTGGCAATTAAAAGCATCGAGGTAAACAAAATTCCCTTCAAGGAAAGTTCTGATTAGCTCAAAAAGTTACTTTGCTAAACTTGCTAATTACAAAAATTTATTTAGTGATAAGGGAAAAATATCTAAATGAGAAAAACTTAGTGTTTGCTATTATGCTTAAATCAAGCAGTACGGAAGCAAAACAGAAATAGAGAGGGAAGTTGGGGGATGGTAAAGCAGGAAAAAGCAAAGGATAAGAATACAGTCGAGGAAACTGCTAAAGGCCTATCAGCCCACGTTTTATCACATTATCCAATAACTTGTTCAGCAAATCTTTTACCCTATTTCCGAACCCTTATATGCCCAGGCCTTTACTGAACGTAAACAAATTTGAATACGATATCTCGTGTTCTTTTTGATGGGTAGATAGGATACTTGTTAGATCCAGCAAGAATCTAATAAAGAAAATGAAAACTTATGAAGACAGAAATACCAATCAATGAAAATGACAACATAGAGAGTTGGAAAAACATGACGGTTTTAGTGGTAGTGCAGCATTTAAATGAAACTTAATATGGCATTCACAGATAGGAACAAATTTTGCTCTTCAATAGAGCTTTTTATCATTACTATACACATCAAACTGCATAAGCAAAACTCAAAACAAAAAAAAACAAAAAAAAAAAGAAGTAAACCCTCCTTCCTCAGTACTGTAAATGACTTAACACACAAGACCCAAATAGAAACAGAAAAAATAAGGGGGGAAACAGACCAATTTTAACTTTCTTACTCCTCTCTTTCTTTTCCTCAAGATGTTCATCTTCTTTTTTATTTGTCGATTGCTGATGCTGCTTTTTCTTTTGTGGCTGCGATTTGGACTTGGACTTCCCTCCCTTCTTAGGTTGCGGCTTCTTCCAACCAGATTTTTTGGCCTGAACAACAGATTCATTGTAAAATTAATACGAACATTATGAATAATAATAATAATTAACAGGAAAAAGCACTAAGCCAATATGACTATACAGCACATAAAGAGCTGTATGGGGACAGGATAGGAACCGGGATATGGGGGGACAGGAGAGGAACCGGGATAATGGGGGGACAGGAGAGGAACCGGGATATGGGGGGGACAGGATAGGAACCGGGATATGGGGGGACAGGATAGGAATTGGGATATGGGGGGACAGGATAGGAACCGGGATATGGGGGGACAGGATAGGAACCGGGATATGGGGGGACAGGATAGGAACCGGGATATGGGGGGACAGGATAGGAACCGGGATATGGGGGGACAGGATAGGAACCGGGATATGGGGGTACAGGAGAGGAACTGGGATAGGAGCCGAGATACAAGAATGCCAACCTGCAAGAAGCAAGATCGTTGCTGCGCCATCCGGGCCAAGTGGTCGAGAACATTGTGAAATTAAATCTCGACATAAAACACAGTGCCTACTTTATGTTTGCTTCACAGTTGCAAGATTTATTCCTTACACACTTACGGCGCTGTCTCTCTCTCCTGTACTCTCATCTATTGAGTAATTTTTACCAGTATCCTCATCAGTTTTCTAACAAAACTAAATCAATCAACAACAACTTTTTCAATCTTACATTTTAACAACTTTTTGAACTCCACATCTTTAAACAACATTTTTGCTCTATGTTAAATCTATTATCATACATGTTATTCCAAATGCTTTTTATTTGCTGCACTCGATTTTCTCTCTCACACACACACACACACACACACACACACACACACACACACACACACACACACACACACACACACACACACACACACACACACACACACAGGAACAATGAGAAATAGGAGAACATATACTACACACAACCTATAAATTATGTGAGAAACCTTTAAAGAATTCTGATAAAGAAAGACATCTAGGGGTGGTTCTAGATAGAAAACTATCACCCGAGGACCACATAAAGAACAGCGTGCAAGGGGCCTATGCTACACTTTCAAACTTCAGAATTGCTTTTAAATACATGGATGGCAAAATACTAAAGAAAATATTCACGACTTTTGTTAGACCATACCTGTAAAAGACCATACCCATACCTCCATTTTACATCACCATTATACCACTTCCTACTTTCATGAAGGGGAAGGTATTCATCAAACTTGACCTACCAAAGAAAACAACATGCTTACACAAAATGATAAACAAACCATTGTCTTAAAATGTCCCAAAGAACAATGCATCTACCTACCATACTACTTGTGTAAAGGAGGAAATGTAGATGTTTATCTCTCAGAATGTTTGGTAATATGTTTATTGTTTGTGATGTGTGTCTATGTATGTATTAACACGATGTACTGAACGGGGGTGAGAATTGCTTGAGCTACCTCATCCCTTTGTGTGTATTTTACCTCAATAAACTTATTTCAATTTCATGCATCTACCACTTACAGCAGCAGCTGCAGCAAGAGCTTCTTCATCTTTCTCTTGCCCTTCAGGCTTGTGCTCGGTATCGTGTAGGGTCTGCTCAAAGACCTCCCCAAGTGCCCGTCGCCGCAGATTCACCGTGACGGTCACTATAGCTCCCGCCGTAAACACACCACTGTCATCATCATCGACCACTGTCAAAACAATATTGCACTGAGCAGTTTATTACATCAGCCACTCAGTTGTATTCAAATGAAGAATTATACAGTACAGTACTGTATTACAATAATTACTTTTAGTACTGTAGTGCTAAACAAAGCAAATTATAAGATAAAATATTATTGTGTACAGTAACAGCAACATCCAATTAGCAGCCATAAAAATAGTCCTGTAATCTTTACATTATCTTAATGCTACAATGATCTTATAATAATAATGCTATACCCAAGAAGTTGCAATAAGACAGTATAACCCCAAAATGAGTGCACTTGGATGAACAATCCTATTTAAGTGATTAGTTTAAAGTGTAAATTCTTTAGTCCTAGAGTTAACAGACTGTGGACTGTACGGAGACTATGTGATGTCAGTGGAGATTATTTAAAAGACATTCTTGAAAATACAGTAGTTACATTACCCGTGGCTTAAAATTTAATTATAAATATTCAGTGAAGATTAAAGACAAAAGTAGTCATTCCATTATGTAATCTTACCTTCATAATTGACATTCATTTCAACTTTTGGCATCTTCCTACAAACTAGCATAACATCGCTGAACTCTTCCTCCGAGAGAGAGCGTAAAACGTGATGCCTCTCAGTTGAAGAAAGAGTTAAAAGTTGGTCAATGGTCTTCACCGGTCGGCGTTTGCTCACAAAATGCCTGTCAACGAAACCAGTATAAATTTAAAACCTTTATTGAAGATGTTCCTAAGTATTACATAATGTAGCACAATTTTGGTTCATGGGCAATAAGGGCCTCGTGGCTTGGTGGATAGCGTGCAGGATTCGTAATTCTGTGGCGCGGGTTCGATTCCCGCACGAGGCAGAAACAAATGGGCAAAGTTTCTTTCACCCTGAATGCCCCTGTTACCTAGCAGTAAATAGGTACCTGGGAGTTAGTCAGCTGTCACTTCCTGGGGGTGGAGGCCTGGTCGAGGACCGGGCCGCGGGGACACTAAAGCCCCGAAATCATCTCAAGATAACCTCAAGATAACCTCAAGATTGATAAGTTTCAGATTGTCTACTCCTTCAAAGTACTGTACAGTACTGTATAGTCAATTCTTATTAGTCCTGCAAACTTTGATCCGACCTTTACCTTAAGACGGTTTTGGAAAATGTCTTGAAGGCACAAAAAAAAAAAGCTGCCGACTCCTTATCTAGAGCTGTGACACGTTGTTTTGTAAGTTTTGGCAGCAGCCTCCAGACACCTTCACGACACCTACCCTAAGCTGTCTTAGACAAAGTTCAGCGCAACGTTTGAAGGGAATATAGGCACTTTTCTGTCCTTTTGGAGGCATAAGCAATCAGAAAATACACCAGGAACCTCAAAAAAAATATAGATTTTTAGTGTTATCTTCATATGACAATACAGTACTTCTTAAATCTAATTTTCAAATCTAATTTTCAAATCTAATTTTCAAATCTAATTTTCAAATCTAATTTTCAATTCTGCCAAACACCTAAACAAATAAAACCCAGTTTTACCCTTAACCCTAATTATTAGTATTTGTTTGTTGTTGCTTTGGTTGATCTGTGCCTACAATTCAAAATTGTAATTTTGAATTACAAGACTCCCTTACCTAAGGGAGTCTTCAGTGACATGGGGCAGCTGAAGAAGAGGGTTCTTGGAGTCCCAGAGCGCCTGCACGATGTGCGGGGAAAGTTTCATACACGCCTCAATGGTGTCCAGAGATGGAAGGCGCGAGATGCGGCCAGCATGGGCCAACATTATCAGTTGCGACACGCAGGTCACCATCTCCTGAATTAATATGGGACAACACCTGCAGAAAAAAAAAATAGCAAGACTCCTTGTAACTTCGATAATAATAATAATCCACCTCATAAGTGTATGCCCAACTAGTCATGTTCCTCTGCAAAAACAAATTTCTGTTTAAAAAGTACACTTTTCTGTTATTTGTCTTTTGTACACCGAAATGCTGTTCATATCTTGTGGGTTTACACAATAAACATTCACTTTACCCACTTTGTAACAACTTTAACTTGCTAAGTCCATTGTATGACAAAAATATTATTATCATTATTACTATTATCATCATCATTGAGGAATACCAAGTACTGAACCTTAGGTATAGATCTTATTAATGTAATCAAACTTGGAAGATTCATCACATGATCTATTGCCATCGCAAAATCAACATTAATGTTAAGACCTTGCAATCACCTGTAAAACAAATCAACAGCTAATTTGTACAATTAAAACTTGAAGCTCCCAAAGAATGCTAGTTAATAGGCACTGATGACCAACTTTCACTCACAAATATAAACCAGATACTGACTTGACAATATACAAACGATCCTGATCCAGTGTCAAATCTGGTAGCTTCATACGAGAAAGGTGCGCGTGCAGAAGAGAGCGTGCCTTCATAGAGTATGCAAAGCACAGAGGACGTTCCTTGTTCTTCTCACCAAGATTTGGCAGCTGTTTAATTAACTGAGGCAGTTCTATGTTGTCTGTTGGACGCTCCTGCAAGTTGAAATAAATTAAAAAGGGCAAAAAAAAAAAAAATATCCAGTATTAAAAAGTATTGGTATTCCTATATTGGCATTTAAGTACAAATTAAGTGCTAATGATGACATTTAAATCACATGAAGCTCAATAATAGAAAGTTAAACCTAACTGTGCTGCTTAGATAACTTCTTAAATCATTATTTAAACAAGTAATTTCAAAAAGGAAACAACGGCCTTTATGATGATTGTATTTGTATCATTCTAATCAGTTCTGTAATTACACAAACGTTCTCAAATTCAAACTAATAATGCTCAACAAAAGCCGACCGCCAAAAGTAACCCACGGCCAAGACGCCCAGCAGTGGTGCACACTACCAGCTGGTCAATAACTTACGACAATCTCGGGATTATGTCCTTTCTCAAATTCAAGCGACGCAGCAAGGACCATCAGTGCCCGCTTGAACACCATGTGTGGAGTCTTATGGAAGAAGTAGTAATATAGTTGCGTTGTGTCAAGCAGAACCTGAAAATTACTTCTGCATGTTTTCAACAAATTAAGAACAAATCAAACTGCTGCACCGAATTAAACACTTGTTCCATATCGACAAATACCACATCAAGAACATAATCGCAATGGCAAAGCAATACCTGATCATTAGAAAACTTGGAAGACCTGTACCACCATATGGCAACAACTGTAGGTAGAGCGATCATGAACACAAGCCCATACAGCCCAAGCACCCATAAAGAATTTTCCTTCTCAACAATCCAAGAAGGAAGAGCAATTCCAAAATGCATGGCTCCAGGGCCATCTGGGTGACCGTAGCGCTCATAGTTTCGTCTGGCATCATCATCCGTCAGCGCCAAGTAAGCTGCAAAGAAAATGGGAAGTGAAGGAACAGAAGACTGGTGGATTAACATTAACATGCACGAAGAAGGGAGGTGCAAAAAAGCAGTGTGATTAGATATGAAAGACTGGCAGAGCCCAAAGTACAACATGATTCAAAGCATAACAAAAGATTTATTCGGGGCTAATGTAAGCTGAAGTTTTACAAAATACATATTGTAAAGTAGTATAATTTTATACTAGAGAATGGAAGATTCTCCTGCACAACAACACTAGATTATGCAGCTAAAGAAAAACTATACTGTATGTACAACAATTCAACTTGAATTTTGTGAATCCTATGTTCCTTTTGCAGAGGACTACGGTATCAATACGTCACAACTGACTCTACTTCAAAGAACAATGTTTACCTTTATTCAGCCTCATAAACTTGCGTTCATCGCCCGTGGGTTTATCTGGATGGTATATGAGCGACTGCTTTCTATACGCTTTTTTGATCTCGGCAATAGATGTTCCCTAAGAAAGAGGATTAGAGTATATAATATGTACTGTATTTATATTTTGTATATATAATTACAAATTATTTTTGTGTGATATAATGTTTAAATTACTTGCATATTACAGTACAAGAAATAACTTTAAACCTCAATAGGTCTACTTTATGTATATACATTAATAAAGTACTCAAATACAGTATGCAACTTATATGTACTACAGTATATGCAATTTAATACAATGAACTCCCAGTACTCCAAATCTTAAAATGATCCAAGCAAACTCCAATCCCGTTATGACCATCTGTACTTCATTTATGTCAATTAGGTGTATCTATATACCTTTGTGACGTCTAATAATTGTCCTTTTCATGTCATTTTGGTTCCAAAATACAGTATACAACCACAATAATTGGTTAAAACAAATAACCCAACCCCACACACATGAAAATGAACAACGTCTCAGCTTGCTAATGGTTGGGATGGACTGAAATGTCATTCCCATTTCATTTCACATATACAGTACCTATAGATGATCTAGAATTTTATTTAATCAAATATACAGTACTGTATATGTTTGTTAGCCAAAAGCGGCAACAAATAAAAATCTATGGTTAATCCAAATCTCTCTAGATGTTCCATTACAGGTCTAATCTCACTAAGTTTGGATAACATAGGAGTTCACTTTTATCAGTACATGTTGCTTAATAAATTAACTAACCACGCCAACCCCAAGGATATCGTAAGGGTCAAAATTTGCATATTCATAATCAAATTGTTGTAACTTGTACACGAGGATGGCCATCAGTGCCCATCCCGCCAAGATTAAGAAACGCCTGAAAAACAAAAAAACAAAAGATACATTAAAAGCATGCAACCGAATTATAGTAAGTAATTAGATTGTATAGGCTATTATAAAATAACAATGAGAATGCAACAACCGATACATAACCATAAAGTGAATTGTCGGCGCAGCATTGGTAATGGTGTACCTAATAACAACATGCGTGATGTTGTTATACAACATCACGCATGTGATGTGTGTGTATGATATACCTGCCTTATAAAATGTGATATACCTACCTTATAAAAAATATTACAATTTTGAACAATGTATATTTTCAATGTAATATAGCCACTGAATACATATATATTAAATATACTATTATTAACAATTATTATTATTAATTGTCATCCACACTTCCATGGAAATAAACATTTCATTCACCTGGGAGGTTCGAGTCTCCAAGAGGCCAGGTGAATGAATTATTATTAAAAAAACCTCATTCACTAAATAAAAATTAAGGCTCTTTTCTGTGCTTACACATACAGTACAATGCAAATATTGTACAATCCTCTATTGTAATGAAGTTATAAACACAATATAGTCATCCAGTGTTTGCTTCAGGCTAACCAACTAACCAATGACACCCCCCCCCCCAAATGTTGTACAATTTAGGCTACAGTACTTACTGAGTAGTTTTGCGAAGCCCTTTCCATTTTTCGGGCTTCTTAAGCCTAGAGAGCTTTCTTTGGAATACCTCGCATCGATCTTTTTCTTGCTCTTCTGCAGCAGAAAGAAAAGGAGTTGGAAATACTGTACTATATGTAAAAACCCACTGCATAAAATTAACACTTTAAGCATTAATAATCCACCTCACACACACCAAAAGAAACTGAAGTGACAATGTTGGGTCCATCCTGGACCTTTATCGAATCGTATCAAGGAAGAAGGGAGACAATCAATATAAAGCAAGAGGAGAAACTGAGGTGAAAGGAGAGGTGGCAAAAAATAACTTATTTGCCTAGTCTTAATCCCCTTAATGTTATAGGAATCAATAGCTTTTTTCTTGCCTAACTGCTCCTGTTGTCATAAAGGATGCCTAAATCATGCTCATCTCAGAACACTAGAGATGAATCAATCGTAAAAGAAATCAAATTTTTACATACCAATAGATTGACAATGTTCTATTTCAAGGAATATACAGGTACTTATTGCTGGACTTTTCAAAACAGATATCACAGGCATTGAGAAAATATTGAAGGTATACAACGAGATCTAATCCACATCCATAAATACCTCATACACACTGAATTGGGTTCAATCCCATCATGCCCGAAACGCTTTGCGTAATAGTGGCTTTAGGCATTGTATGTACTAGCTCTACCTATAAGTCAACCAATCCTTGTAAAAATTTATTGTATGTATGTACCTTACCTAAATAAAATTGTATTGTATTGTATACAGCTTGAATATTTACTCATATATACATCACATTCTTATTTTTTATTTATTTATATATATAAGAGTTCTTACATTCTTGTACAGCCACTAGCATGCATAGCATTTTGGGCAGGTCCATAATCCTAATTTTCCCCGGAATGCGACCTGCCAAATCATTTAACAAGGTACCCATTCACTGCTGGGTGAACAGCAGCTACAGCTTCGTGTCCTGGCCAGAAACCAGACCAAAGCGCTCACAAAGCGGCGGGCGAGTGTCTTACCACTGCGCCACAGGGACTACTTATCACCCCTCTTGTAATCTTATCATTCATAGGTATTTCTTACCATACAGTATTTAAAAAAAACCTAAGATGGAAGAGGGAAATGTTTCCTACGCTCATTTTCATAAAAAGTTGCTAGAACCTAACATAAATAATAAGTTCCATCAGGCTAAGTGAGATAAGCAGTTTTCTTGGTTCAAATGTAACAGCATATGAGCAACATGGCAATTGCTACCTGTGGTGTTTTGGGTGTGTGATGAATGACTGGTGGAGGTATACCTGGAGCATACCTGCAGAGGGTTTCGGGAGTTCTTTTACGCCCCCCCAAGCCCAGCCTGTTTATTTTATATTAATAAATACTGAACAGTGGGCCTGGCTAGCTGGGCCAAGTGTCCTCGGCCAGGGCATTTACGCCCCAACTTACTAAACCTGAACGTTTTTCCTCGAGCTTGGCAGCTGTGTTTACATTTATTAAACAGTTTACGAACTCCAAAAGTGCTATGAGGTTGTCTATAACAACCATAACCCTGGGTTGTGAAGCGTCCAAGCTCGTAAGTTGTTTAATAAATACAGACTGAAACGGCCCTGATCGAAGAGAGATGGACAGGTCTCCTTAAGTGGACACGTACAGACGTGACGAACGCTGTCTCTGCACACCACTCACACAGGCAGTGTCGGCACATGCATTGCACTGAACTACAATGACAAATATGAATGATAAGCATCATCATCTGTTCCGAACATGACTACCCAATATGACAATGACAGTTACACTTCCAATAGTATTTTTATTAAACTACTAATTAAGCACAGAAAGAAGACCAAGTAATACATGGTAAAGACAGAGCAGAATCTCGTATATGAATGCAAATAGGAATGATTAGAGTAGAAATAAGGGATATAAGAATAAGGAGTAGACAAGATAACGAGATAAAGACAGATTTAGAGCTACAGCGAGGGTTAAGAATGAAAGAGAGAAGAGGGGCAGGTAGACACGGAAGTAGAGACGAAGATAGAAGTAGAAGACGGAAGTAGAAGTAGACGTAAGAGGGGGGGGAGAGAGGGGGCGTGATCCACCAGTACTGACAGCAGCTGGTGTTCTACACCTGGCTACCGGGAGTCCCGTTACACCCCCTTTACACCCTGTCACACGCCCCCTACACCTTCCCCACACCCCTAAATACCCCCAACACACCCCTAACCCCCATCCAATCCCCCCCAAAACCCCCCTAACAACAACCCCACCACCCCAAGACCCCGTCCCCCCAAAAAAATCCCAACCTCAAAACCCGTGAAACAAACCGCCTTACCTTCACCCTCGACAGCCGGCCAGAAGTAAAACGTACACGGCAGCAATGCCAGGCCCAAGAAACTGGTGAGGAAGTAGAAGAAAGTGGAGCCAGACTCGTCATACTCAAATTTCATGCCAGCCATCGCGAATTCCACCTCACTCGAGGTCTTGAGAGACCAAATGAGCGTCTGAGAGCCTCCGGGCTCTGTGTCTCGCCTTATACTGGCTCATTAACGCCGCTAAGCCAAAGGGGATATTTACTGTCTCAAAGACTGGAAATGGTATATATTTTATGGATATTATTTAAGGAATAGATCAGTTAATTCTCCCAAAAATGTGTGTGTGTGTGTTGGAAGGGATTGATGTACGATAATAAAAAATTAATTTTGGCATACGATATTTACCTATCCGGGGGGGAAAATAACGTACTATATAATATTTTTTTGGACATTAAATTGAAAAGTTTAAATAAATTCTTTGTTTAGGTCTTCTAATTAATTTAAGGTGTTTTTATTTTAATATACAGTATCTGGGGGTATATGTACATATATATATATATTTATATATGACACGTAGCAAGAATTCATTATCTAACATATACACATGTTAGGGGTCTGGTAGCTGAGTGGACAGCGCGCGGGACTCGTAATCCTGTGGCCCGGGTTCGATTCCCGGCGCCGGCAGGGACAAATGGGCAGAGTTTCTATCACCCTGATGCACCTGTTACCTAGCAGTAAAAAGGAACCTGGGGGACAGCTGTTTCGGGCTGCTTCCTGGGTGTGTGTGTATAAGTGAAAAAAAATTAGTTAGTAGTTAGTAACAGTTGATTGATTGACAGTTGAGAGGCGATCACATACCCGTGAAAAAGCAGAGCTCAACCCCGCAAGCACAACTTGGTGAATACACATTTACATATATCCTTGAAGATATAATAATATATACTATATTGGAGATATACTCCAATATGCTTTATCTACTATTCTACTAGTTATAGGTTTAATTTTCTAATGGATTATGAGTTAATAAGATAAGTTCAAAAGTATTACACATTCTTATATATTAACATATATATGAATGTCACATGAATTCAACATACCTGAGTTTACCTGAAAGCTACTAACATTAGTGGCCTCGAAGAGGACAGGAAGCCGGCGGCTTGTCGATGAACCCCCCATTTGCTTTGATGATCTTTTCCAACTGTATTGGAATTAGAACCTAAAAATCCAACACTCCAAAGGATTGGCGCCCAGTCAATCCTCCCCAGCCAGGATATGAACCCAGGCCAAATCGCTCGCGAAACGCCAGGCGAGTGTCTTACCACTAAGCCACGGGGACTACCACAAGCAATTCCTAAACAATTTAACAATCTAGCGTAACAGTATCTCTGCTTTCTCTGCTAACTGCATATTCTTTTAGTTTATCTTATAGGTGAACTTAGCTACCATTGACAAGACGCCGGCTTCTTGTCGTCGTCGAGGCCGCTATATAGTGAAATAGTGGTGCTCAGGTAAATAATAATCATCATTTTAAATCATCTTAAACATTTCCTCCATACAAAACATAAGTTTACCAAGGTACTCATTTCTCTGGAGCCATAATTTACCCCTATACAAACTCAGCCATTGACTATTAACACAAAAAACATTTCACAAAAAATAAATATATCTTTGGATATTCTCCGAGGACGACTAAATCTACGTAAATATAAGTAATTACAGGGACCTAAAATAAGAAACCCATTTTCTTCAATCTACCTTGGCAACAGGAAAAAAAATAGATTCATATAAGTGAGAGTACCAGAACCCTGACCAGACACACACACACACCTGCTAGTGAGAGTACCAGAACCCTGACCAGACACACACCTGCTAAAGTTCAAGCAAACTGAACACGCGCTAATCGTAAGCGCTAATCACGTACCATTGAGTGCATTGACCGGACACTCCATGCACCAGTTCGTGAATTCTATCCACGCACCAGGTACAGTTTTAGAACTCTGTCCACGTACCAGTGAGAGTTCCAGAACCCTGACATCACACTCCACGTACTAGTGTGAGTTCCAGAACCCTGACATCACAATCCACGTACTAGTGTGAGTTCCAGAACCCTGACATCACACTCCACGTACTAGTGTGAGTTCCAGAACCCTGACATCACACTCCACGTACTAGTGTGAGTTCCAGAACCCTGACATCACACTCCACGTACTAGTGTGAGTTCCAGAATCCTGACATCACACTCCAAGCACTTTATTTAATTATAGCTTCCTTGTCGTGACAGCCGTACCCTTAAGTATACTAAATAACGAAAGGCTAGAAAGTAATATATATCTATGTTCTCTTCCCTTAATTGTATATAATAAAGGAATACAAAATCATCTTATTTCCCTTGGCTAATAACTGAAGCAGTAACAGTAAAGTAATTCAGAGGTAAAGAAGGTCGTTACACCATAACCCTTGACAACTAACCGCCCAATCTAACAATATAGGCAGAATATGGGGTCTCAAAGCAAACACAATAGGAATCAAAATAGCCATAAATAGAGTAAAACCAGCTTTAGGAATAGTAAGAAGATTCAGTAACTACAACAAAAAACAGAACTAGTGTAGTCGTATCTCTTAAAACCTCCCGTTTTCCACTAAGACAGAAACAGCTCAGCAGAAAACTACCAACCAATCATCCAAATCTTAACATACCTGCAAGCTCATGGTGAGAGAGAGGACATCATTAACCACCTCACAGTGCAAGATCTTGCATTGTATCTGTACCTCTCTATCATTTTTACGAGAGAGAGAGAGAGAGAGAGAGAGAGAGAGAGAGAGAGAGAGAGAGAGAGAGAGAGAGAGAGAGAGAGAGAGAGAGAGAGAGAGAGAGAGAGAGAGAGAGAGAGAGAGAGAGAGAGAGAGAGAGAGAGAAGGGTGAGGAAGGAGGCGTGGTGCCATTATGGTGAGGGGTTGTGAGTTAGTGGGGTGAGGAATACTGGAAGTTAGGAAAGAGGGTATAGTGTTTGTTGAGGAGGACAGGAGAAAGGGGTGGGGCGTGTTGTTAGTTGGGGTTTGGAGGGGGGAGAAGAAGAATTAAATTGACTGCTTCAATGAGAGTAAGGGAAGGGCGAGTCTGAAGGGATATATCAGCTGTTGGGTTTGAGGGGTTAATGAGGAAGAAAGTGTATGTATACACATACATGTGTATGTGTTTACAAAAATAAATTTCTTGTCAAACAACCCAAGGGAGATTGTTTTCCATTTGGGGATTATTGAAAAGGCTACAATGCTATATACATCACTCACAGTATGACTGACGATGCCCAATAAACGTGCCCTCCATGACAAAATCCCCCCCCCCCCCAAAAAAAGCCATCGAGAGAAAGATTTAGAGTACAACAACTTGCCACGCGGCAGCACGACGTCTCCTTCCTCCTGCCGGCGACTCAGACGAAGGGAGAGACGCTCCGGCCGGAGGAACACGTGAAACTACAGCAGGAACTACGCCAAATTAACCCCTTCCCCCACACACACCATGGCCGAATTGGGGACCAAACTCGATGTCATCCTCGAGGCCATTCGCCGGTCCGAGGACTACCTGCTACAGAAGAACCGCAGGATAAATGAAGGTAATGGTACTCGCATATGGCTTCGGAACTCTAATTCTGAATACATATATTTCTCTGGCGTGTGTGTGTGTGGTAGTTTTGGGCTATAGACAGGTTTACATACATAATCTTGGTCAAAAATCATATAGAGAAAATACCCCCATAAATACTATACATTTGATCAGCTCAAAGGCATCACGTAGACATTATATGAGGCTTTTTTAATAAATAATAAAGTATCTTTTTTATATATATGAATTTTAACAGCCTTTTTTGGGGTTACAGTTTCACGCCAAGCTGTAAATTATGTATAAGATTATATTAAGAAGACCCAATAATAATAATTACAATATGCAGGCAGAGGAACGAATGCAGAACCTCATTTAATCTGTGAATTTGATATGGATTTGTGAGCTTTTCAAGCAAGACGCGTTTCCTATTGTATAATACACATTACAGTATGGTTTATGTCGTGTTCAAATTAGTTTGTGTATAGTTTTGCAACATAGGCCTATCTGAATTAAATTATCTATAGCAGGCAAAGCCTACTGTGCAAAAATTCTACTAAAATGTAATTATCAAGCTGTACATAATTACTGAATTACTGCACTGTATACAGTATTCTTGTGTATGATTGTAGTATATTAGCTTAGTGTATGATTGCAATACAGGATTGTAATGTATCATTGTATTCAGTCAATTCTAGGCTGTGATTGTATTAGTATTTTCTATTATATGATTGTATTTCAGTATGCTAGACTGATTTTATTAGAACATTGTATTCTGTGATTGTATTTCAGTATTCTAGGCTATGAATGTATGAGTATTCTATTATAATTAATAATTAATAAAAGCCAGTTTATTCCTACAGTATATGTTAGGCTTATCTCGATTTACACCCCCCCCCCCCTCCTAGGTGTTTATTTAGTTTTGCTGGGTTGTTTGTAATTCACATACTATATTAATAAGATAAACCTTAAATATTTACATGAAAAAGGGAACGTCTTCTGTCTATTGTGTAGTCTATCGTGTAGTTGGTAATGGTGAGCTTAAACGCCATGTTTTGTTTTTTTTAATGTTTAGATTTAGTGTTGTGGCCACGGTCTTGTGTATTGTTTCAGATGATAATGTTGTATTAACCATCTTGTGACATCATCTGTACCCACCCCATCACCCCATGTCACCCGACTCTGTATCTTTCCATCACCCTGTGTCATCCCCTCACACTCCATATTATCCCATCCTTGTGTCACCCTTTTTCCTTCCTTGTCACACTCTCCTGTCATTGTACAATTTTGTAGCAACATCATGCGGTTATCGTGTAGCCTCCTTGTCCCTTCCCCTATTTCCACACCTTCTCAGCTATCCACCAGCCAACTGTCACCATAGTACCGTGCTAATGCGTCCTCAATTGTCATCTACAGTCCAGGAGCAGACAGCAGATCAGCGGTCGCAAGTCCTCGAGATAGAGAAGGAAATCAGCCAACTGGAGGAGCAGCAACAAGTGTGTAGATTCCAACTGCTGACGCTGGAGACGCAGCTCAACTCTGACCTCCTCCTCAAGGCCAAACTGGAGGACCAGGCAAAGCAGATCGAAGAGAAAGCAGAGTTGGAATACCAGAATTTGGTGAGCTTTGGGGCCAGGCTGCTATATCCTCTCTTAAAAAAAAGTTAACGGTCAGCATAGGTGTAATGTGATTAGTCCTGAATAAGCTACATGCATTATATTATTTATTGCTATGGGGTATTATTTTGTTTATTTACAAGTAGTTCATTGGCCGAGATAAGTGTTTTTACTGTATTTGTTCATCAAATTCTCTTGATTGATGAACATGTTCCAATGTATGCATTGATGCACATTCCAGAAATTGACTTGTAAACAAATTAAAGTGATCTTTTATTAAACAATGTAATATTGAAGAACGAGAGACCGGTATAACGTTATTATTTCACTCATAGGCCTGGAGCATATTCCAATCGTTCAAGTAACTAACTTTCCAGGCTGTCTTCTTTTTCTTAGGACGGGAGCAGCATAGCTCCCGGTCCAGCATAGTCCAGGCATAACGAACTTTCAAAGAAGTCTTTTTTTAATAGGATGGGAGGATATTTCAGTCATACTAAGCAATTAACTTTCTAGGAAGCTTTTTTCATAGAACTTGAATATATACCATGTATATACTAACTGTTCGGGAAGTTCCTTGTTTCGCTAAGACAGGAAGTTTGTATGACTGGAATCGCATATTCCAGTCATACCAAGTGTCCTTTATATTGGTAAGGCAGGAACATGTTCCAGTCATACACACTTAAGTGTCTCTCCAGTCCAGGAAGTCCTTCGTCTTGGCGGGTGTTCAGGCGTTCGCAGTTGTTGTTATAGATTCAGCTACTGGGAACAAAAAGTTCCAAGTAGCACGGGCTACTTGGAACTACGTGAGCCCGTAGTGGACTTACCTGGCACAGGAGCGGGGCGTTCGCAGAATTATTCTATGCATTTATACCAACATGTTTGTGAGGCGTATATGTGACTAAAGCTAAATACACTGTATACTCTGTGTTGAGGTGTTTGTTATTACTGCCGACAGTGCTTTTATTTTCCTACCCACAACACCACTCACTTCTATTCACATTTCATCCTTGACATCACTGCAGGAGTCAGAGGAAGCAAGCCGGGAGGAGAAGACAGACTTGCTGGCGAAGGCAGCAATGAAGTTCAATGCCCGGGTGAGGCTGGATAACAAGGATATCCCCGCTAGAAGGGAAGCCATCAAACTGGAGCAGCAGCAACTCGAGCTGGAGAAGACACAACTTTTGTGTGGTCAGTGATTCTTACTCGAGTTCTAAGAGTTTGACCGTGCTGGAATTAGGTCAAGGCTATTGGGTGTTAGTGGCTGTGCGAGAATACATACATATACATACATACATACATACATACATACATACATACATACATACATACATACATACATACATACATACATACATACATACATACATACATTACATACATACATACATACATACATACATACATACATACATACAATCTACCGGGAAGGGGGGGTCTCGGGGTCCCGATAGCACAGTTGGGTTCATTCTCGACGCACAATAAAAAATTCCGGGTTTGAATCTCGGGCGGGACAGAAATGGTTGGGCACATTTCCTTTCACCTAATGTATCTGTTCACCTAACAGTAAGTAGGTACTCAGGAGTTAATCAGCTTGTTGTGGCCCCGAGACAAGGAATAATTATTATTATTATATATTTTATATAAATAATAACAATAAATAATAGTAATGGTAGAATTGGAGGGAGTGTGAACAGATAGAACTCATATTGCATGTGTTCTCTGTCTTCCTTCTTCGTCGAAGCATTTTTAACCATTTTTCAGAACGATGACATTTTCGTATTTCCAGAAATAAAAGTGCTGGAAGACAACAAACGAGAGGAAGAATCCCTTCAACAGAAGACACAGCAGCTAGAAACAATCGTTTATGAGCTAGAGAAGAGTGTGAGTACCATGAAGTCAGACCTCATGAACCAGCTCGCGTTGGCTCACCATGAGAGGGATCGTCTATTGGATCCTAACAGGCCATCTATAAAGCGGTTAGTAAAACGTGAAATACTTACGTATGAATTTATTATGCTTTTGTTGATGTTTTCGATGAATTTTAGCTTGATCTATTTTGAAATCAACTCCACTTTTAATTCAGCTGTGCCCTCGATTATACTGTTCAGTGAACCTGCCTCCTTTGGTACTAAATTAGGGTCTCAGTTTGTGTGCATTAGGCTCTGAATTACTTATTTAGATCTAGGACAGGTTAGGTTTATGGTTGTTCTTTTACTTTTTTTGTACCCCCTTAGAATTCCAATACAATAGTACAAAAGTACAATTTCAATAGTACTTTTGTTGTGGTAAAATCGTTAATATTTTGTACATGTCATCTATTATAGTTACAGGTTCTATAATATTTGGAGGATGGGTTGCACAAATGCTCAAGTTTTTTGTTGCTTTTATACGTCTTGAACCAGGTTGACTTCGGAGATTGAGAGTGGGAAGGAGGAAGGGGAGTACCTGGAGTCTGCACTCAAGGCTATGCAGAAGGAGCATCAGGAACTCTCTAAGCTGTTATGGTGAGCTTGCACTTAATTGGTTGTTGACTAAGCTGCTATAGCTATACAGGCCGTGAAACCATTCCAGTATATGGTCTCTTATTTGTACAGGCCGTAAGACCATTACAGAACATGGTCTCTTATCTGTACAGGCCGAGAGACCAAGGTCTCTTATCTGTACAGGCCGTGAGACCATTACAGAAAATGGTCTCTTATCTGTACAGGCCGTGAGACCATTACAGAACATGGTCTCTTATCTGTACAGGCCGAGAGAGACCAAGACGATACTTTATATCCATTAATAAGGGGATGCCGTGTGCAGGCGATGAGTCACAATAACGTGGCTGAAGTATGTTGACCAGACCACACACTAGAAGGTGAAGGGATGACGACGACGTTTCGGTCCGTCGAAACGCCATTCTCAAGTCGATTGTCGACTTGAGAATGGCGTTTCGACGGACCGAAACGTCGTCGTCCCTTCACCTTCTAGTGTGTGGTTTGGTCAACAAGGGGATGCCATGTTCTATTCTATGGCTGATAGTTCCTGTCTATAATTTTCAGGCATTAGTAATTGGGGAAGGGGTGTAAGGGTCTGATTATGTTAGGATTGAGGGCAGACACTGGCAAAAGTTTATATTGCAATCCCAAATTAGACTCAAATTAGACCCAAATTAGACCAAATTAGACTTGCATATAGTTATATACCACTTCTCAAGTGGTGAAGTCTCTCCAAAATAGACTGTATTCGACTGAATTCAATTTATTCGACATTTTGCTTAAGAGAAACCATCTCTAGCGTCCCTTGGGAATGAGTAGTATCAACATGGTTCTTGCTTATAAATTGAATGATATTTGACTAACCTGTATAACCTTGCTTATTGAGTTGTATATTTGCATTGATATTTTCTATCTGTAGGGTGAGAGAGAACCCTCCGCCCTCACGTCCTGCAGGAATTGTAGAGCCTTGGTCTCGTCCCCAGCAGAAGCCCTATACCACTATTAGCCCGCGACAACATCAGTACAGATTTAAAGCCCGATCGTCAGGTAATTTTAGGTCCAGCGACGCTGAAGCAAGTGCTGAGTTGACACAGGATGTCAGCTGGTCTGCTGCAGGAAATAGTGCTGGTGTGTCACAAGATGTCAGCTGGTCTGCTGCAGGAAATAGTGCTGGTGTGTCACAAGATGTCAGCTGGTCTGCTGCAGGAAATAGTGCTGGTGTGTCACAGGATGTCAGCTGGTCTGCTGCAGGAAATAGTGCTGGTGTGTCACAGGATGTCAGCTGGTCTGCTGCAGGAAATAGTGCTGGTGTGTCACAGGATGTCAGCTGGTCTGCTGCAGGAAATAGTGCTGGTGTGTCACAGGATGTCAGCTGGTCTGCTGCAGGAAATAGTGCTGGTGTGTCACAAGATGTCAGCTGGTCTGCTGCAGGAAATAGTGCTGGTGTGTCACAGGATGTCAGCTGGTCTGCTGCAGGAAATTCCAAGAGTGCAGAGTCTCAAGAAGTTGACTGGTCTCAAATGGAAGACTTAGACTGGAGCTCACTAAGTGCCGAAGGGCCTAAATCAGTTGAGACTAGTGCCACCAAGGTGCCAGCGCCTGGTACAACACGAGCTAAGAACGTCAGCAGTGCCAGGTCAGAAAAGAGGGTGGAAATCAGACCTACTCGAGGGGAGCCCACTCCCTCTACGCCTCGGACCTTCACCAGAAACCCTCCACCCCCAACACCCCAACCGCAGGTACGTACATGTACACTAGCAAGCATGCACAAGACAGATGAGGAGTCACAATAACGTGGCTGAAAAATGTTGACCAACCTACACACTAGAAAGTGAAGATACGACGACGTTTCGGTCTTATTCCATCGACTTTCAATCGACTTTTCGGTCTTATTCAATCGACTTATTCAATTCTTTCGGCCATTATCAATCGAGTTGAGAATGGTCCAGGACGGACCGAAACGTCGTCGTCTCTTCACTTTCTAATGTGTGGTCTAGTCAACATGCACAAGACACTGCACTTAAGGCTCCTAGGATGTACACTTCGAGTACATCCTAGGAAACTAATGATTTAAAGTAATTACAATAACATCCTGCTAGGAACAGTGGGGCAAATGATTAATTAAAGTCTAAAAAATTATAATTTTAAATATGCACCCATGCCCATTATTCTTAAGTAAAATATGGCTACCATAATTGGTATCAACAAACTGGATTCTGAATATTGCTGATGAGCTAAAGATACGAAAAAACGAGATACAGCAAAATACAATACAATGACTGAATACAAGTCTTCATGGTGTTGTAACTTTAGATCTCTTGTTTATAGCCTAAGTTTAGTTACAGTGTGGTAGAGGGGAAGGAAATATAGTAACAGTAGGCAGGCAAACTTGTTTTATTTATGGTATGAAAAATGATCGAGTCCATACGATGGGATCGAACTCGCGTCCCCTGGACTCTCCCTCAAGGCACATGCACCACCGACAAACTGGGGAATCTAGAGACGCAGGTTTGATTCCATCATATGATCTCTAGATGTTCTCATAGATACATCAGGTTGTTGTGATTTCATTGTATTATTGTATAATTTTTTAATGTATTATTATATTTCAGGTGGAGTCTCGTTCAAATCTGCCACTACATCTCCTTGGTCACTTTATGTGTGTTAATATAATCAGAAAAGACTCTGATGAAGAATCTGGTAATGAATCTCCCGTTCATGAAGAACATGCAAGAGACACAGAAGCATCTTCAGCATCGGTGGAAACTTCAACCGTCCCTACTGAAGTGAGTAGTGTTCCCTGTCTGAAGTCATCTTCAGCCACAGCAAGCTCACAATCCGTCTTTGATTTGTCATCACCAGCAGCGCGTGTCAAGGAGCCAACACTATCTAACCCTCAAGAAAGTGTAAATGAAAACAGTTCAAAAGGCTTGCCTGCATCTGAGATGCTACCACCAGACAACAACCCTGAGGGACGTCAAGGTGTCCCCGAGCAGTCTACCTTGTCGGACGATGCCTTTGCTTTTGCACCTGGATGGGCTTCCATGTCTGTCTCACACGCCGAGGAAGACACGTCTCGGCCATCCACATTTCAGTATTCAGGAAGTGAATCGAGCTCTGAAAGAAATACGGAGGGAAACACAGGAAAGCTTCATTTCAAGTTTAAAAAGACTACCGTAGTTCACGTGCAAGATTACCAGGAAGAGCAGACACCAGAGTCTTCCAGACAGCCGTATCAGAGATATGACTATCGAAACCAAAGGCGACAAGGAAATATTCCTCGGACACCATACAGCAGCAGCTCACATTCATCTTACGGCCACCAGTCTCGTTCTTATCATCATAGCAACTATAGGTCCAGAGAACCCAACACAGAATCATCAAGGAATTATCACCAAAACTCATCTGATAGTCGGGGTAATGAATATGCAAAACCACAGGCACAAAAGGATTTTGCTACTCCCAACAGATACTCTCACTGGAAGAACCAAGGTGGACGAAAAATCAGGTTCAGTGACAAAGATGAACTGCTTGGAACACCCCAAAATACTGGAAGCTGACTGCAGATGCTTAGTAAAGTCAAGAAAGACTACAGTTTGAACAATCCAACCACCTGGACTGGTCGGTACAGCAATAACCTCGCTTTCTGCAGATCGGCGCTCGATTCCCGATGGTCCAAATGGTCGGGCACTATTCTTTCATCCCGTTTTATTCCAGCTCCTTGTTCCCATCTCCCTACCAAGTGCTATGTAGCCATACTGCTTTCTCATAATTACCCTTACCTTACTTTGAGGTTACCTTGAGGTGCTTCCGGGGCTTAGCGTCCCCGCGGCCCGGTCGTCTACCAGGCCTCCTGGTTGCTGGACTGATCAACCAGGCTGTTGGACGCGGCTGCTCGCAGCCTGACATATGAGTCACAGCCTGGTTGATCAGGTATCCTTTGGAGGTGCTTATCCAGTTCTCTCTTGAACACTGTGAGGGGATTGCCAGTTATGCCCCTTATGTGTAGCGGAAGCGAGTTGAACAGTCTCGGGCCTCTGATGTTGATAGAATTCTCTCTCAGAGTACCTGATGCACCTCCGCTTTTTAACGGGGGTATTCTGCACATCCCTTACCTACAGTTTAAGTAGAAGTACTGAGTTAACTGTGTTAGATTATCTTATATATGGTCATTCAAGAGGTGAATTATATCTCATACAGATGTCATATACAATTTGGAGAGAGGAAAAGATACTATCGTTGGTATTTTCTCTTAAATGAAGATGGGAATTTCTCAGTTTCTAAAGAACAGTTGGAGGTTGTGTTATGTAAAGTATCAAGTATTGTATTATGTTTGTGGATCTTAGCTATGTAGATCTTAGCCTATGTGGATTTTAGCCTATGTGGGGCCTAACCTATGTGGATCTTAGCCTATGTGGGGCCTAGCCTATGTGGATCTTAGCCTATGTGGGGCCTAGCCTATGTGGGGCCTAGCCTGTGTGGGGCCTAGTCTGTGTGGATCCTAGCTTATGCATATCTGGTGTACGTTTTCATAATTCTAAACTTAATGGCAGATTTCCCTACAATTTTCATTTCATTTCAGTTTCATTTAACACTTATTTAACAGAACTATTTAAGTTGGATTTTTTTTTTTATATATAGATTCAGTTTTGCTTGTTTCCTGATATTAAATGTTCTGTATAGAGTAATTGGATTGTTTCTGTATTATTTTATGTATCCTATTAAGAGGCAATAGTTCATAGACCTTTAATCTTCCTCTTCCTGGTAAATACAGTAAGCCAATTTGAAAGACTAGTAGATAAGGGGGGAGGAAAGTAGATTCAATCGAGTAGAAAAGTAAATTCAAATCTTATCTCTCACATACGAGGATAGAGTCAAGATAGGAGGATTTAATTAATACAAACTAATTTGGATAAAAACAGTAATATGTAGCAGACAATGTACTTATGCTAGAAAGTATATTAATTGATTTGTAACAAATACAGAGGAATATATTACAGTATTTGTGTATTTTTATAAAGTCTCCCAACTATGTGGACGGAAATAGATAAGAACTGGTATATCGTGGTCTCAGGGCGGCAGCCACTTTACTAACGGAAGAAAATTTTTTAATTTAAGTTTAGAAATAAGATATTAAAAAGCTTGATGGTGAAGTACCAACAAGAGAAATTTAGACCCAAAAGAGAGTCAAATGTAGGCCCAAAGTACCACAACGTCATTAGTTGTATATTTCAAAAATCAAACGCGGAACACTATAAAAGCTATATATATATATATTCAAGATACTTTTGACTTATAATTGCTTTATTAAGAAATTTATGGCAACCGAAATTATAATTTTTTGGGGTGTCTGATGAGTGTCAATCATGTTCACACAGCTGTGATCTAATGGCCTCCTTATCCATGGGGGAAAACACACTCTTTATCAACGTATGTCACGCTGTACAGTGGCTACTGCTGTGGTGGTACAGTGGCTACTGTTGTGGTGGTACAGTGGCTACTGCTGTGGTGGTACAGTGGCTACTGTTGTGGTGGTACAGTGGCTACTGTTGTGGCGGTACAGTGGCTACTGTTGTGGTGGTACAGTTACTACTGTTGTGGTGGTACAATGGCTACTGTTGTGGTGGTACAGTGGCTACTGTTGTGGCGGTACAGTGGCTACTGTTGTGGTGGTACAGTGGCTACTGTTGTGGTGGTACAGTGGCTACTGTTGTAGTGGTACAGTGGCTACTGTTGTGGTGGTACAGTGGCTACTGTTGTGGTGGTACAGTGGCTACTGTTGTGGCGGTACAGTGGCTACTGCTGTGGTGGTACAGTGGCTACTGTTGTGGTGGTACAGTGGCTACTGTTGTGGTGGTACAGTGGCTACTGTTGTGGCGGTACAGTGGCTACTGTTGTGGTGGTACAGTTACTACTGTTGTGGTGGTACAATGGCTACTGTTGTGGTGGTACAGTGGCTACTGTTGTGGCGGTACAGTGGCTACTGTTGTGGTGGTACAGTTACTACTGTTGTGGTGGTACAGTGGCTACTGCTGTGGTGGTACAGTGGCTACTGTTGTGGTGGTACAGTGGCTACTGCTGTGGTGGTACAGTGGCTACTGTTGTGGTGGTACAGTGGCTACTGTTGTGGCGGTACAGTGGCTACTGTTGTGGCGGTACAGTGGCTACTGTTGTGGTGGTACAGTGGCTACTGTTGTTGACACAGTACAGATGTGTGAGAGGTTGACACGGTGTGTGGGCTAGCCAGGTGTGTGTAGAGCTTAGGTGATTGATCACCTGTTTTGGGTGAAGGTCTCAACGTTCGGAAAGACTAATGATCTGGGTTATACTTTTAACGTTCTAGTGTAGGTCATATATTATGCCCCCAATACCCATCCTGTGGGTGGTGGTGGCCCCATACCCATCCTGTGGGTGGTAGTGGACCCATACCCATCCTGGTGGTGGTGGCCCCATACCCATCCTGTGGGTGGTGGTGGACCCCATACCCATCCTGTGGGTGGTGGTGGACCCCATACCCATCCTGTGGGTGGTGGTGGACCCCATACCCATCCTGTGGGTGGTGGTGGACCCCATACCCATCCTGTGGGTGGTGGTGGTAGACCCCATACCCATCCTGTGGGTGGTGGTAGACCCCATACCCATCCTGTGGGTGGTGGTGGCCCCATACCCATCCTGTGGGTGGTGGTGGACCCAATACCCATCCTGTGGGTGGTGGTAGACCCCATACCCATCCTGTGGGTGGTGGTAGACCCCATACCCATCCTGTGGGTGGTGGTGGACCCCATACCCATCCTGTGGGTGGTGGTAGACCCCATACCCATTCTGTAGGTAGAAAAGGTACCTGTGGATCATAATGGGTTCAAGAACTATACCCCAAATATAACCAAGCAAGTAACAGTCTTGACAAGCTATAGTTGTATTGTTTGATTTACATATAAAGTTATTTTTATAGCATAATAGGCCACTACAAAAATTAATGTTACTTGTAAACTCTTAATGGCGTTAAATCTGACTGAATTGCATTCTCTCCCACTGAAGTAAAGCCTAATTGAATTCTTCAAGCCGCCCAACCACTCGGACCGGTCGCTTCTTGCAGGTCCGCGTTCAATTCCCGACTAGTGGTTGGGCACCATTCCTTCCCTCCGGCCTATCCCAAATCCTTATTTTTATATCTCTTCCAAGCGTTATAGTGTGGTAATGGCCTAGCGCTTTATCCTAATATGACCTTACCTTGTTTACCAAGCCGCTTCCATCAAGACACAACAACTCCACTTGTTAAAAGGTTCAAGAGTTCACTGCGTCCAAGCACTACCCTCGACCCTTGAACTCTGTCCTCTTATATCCCAAATTACCGTCCTTGTCAACTCTTTCCCCCCCCCCTCATATCGTGGTCACGTGGTGAGCCAATGCAGAGGTAATAATTTGGTTACTTTTTTTTTACCCAGATTCCCGAAGCAGTTACGCAAGTACTTACGAACGTGTACATCTTTCCTCAATCTTTGACGGCTTTGGTTACATTTATTAAACAGTTTACAAGCATGAAAACTTGCCAATCAACTGTTGTTAACAGCCTCCTGGTGCTTCGGTGCTCATTAACTGTTTAATAATTGTAAACAAAGCAGCAAAAGATTGAGAAAAAATGTACAGGTTTGTAAGTGCTTGCGTAACTACTGTACTTCCTGAATCTGGCCCCCTGGAAGCTACTAAGTTCATAATTATATATAATATGTAACCTGTCTTCTCTCACTTAATACGTCGCAATTTTTAACGGAATTGACTGATCAGATACAAATGCGAAGTATTAGTAATAATTATATTGGTGTAATAGTGACACGTTTTCTATGCATCGGCCTCGATAGGTTAGGTGGGTTGCTTAGGTTAGTATGTTCCTGGTTAGATAAAATAGTTGTATTTTTTAACGATTTAGCAAATCTTGAGGACGGACGGTTCCAAATTTGTATGTGCTGAAAATATCGGTTTAGGTTAAGAACTACAATATGTTTTATTATTTTATTTTTAAATAATACAATGGCAAAAATACACATTTGAAAAAGCAACATCTCTCTCACACACACGCATTATATTCCCCATTAACTTGGAACAAAAAATCCAAGTAGCACGGGCTATGGTGAGCCCGTAGTACACTAAGACTGGATAACTGTGTCTGCTCCTCTCACTATATTGGTGCTTGTGTCAACATTTCTGTACAGTGTTAGTGGCGCCACCAGCAACCTGCTATAGTGTATAGTGTTTATATATATATATATATATATATATATATATATATATATATATATATATATATATATATATATTTATGCTTCCTAGGATGCGTATTTTGAATGTGTACCTGGCAATTAAGTACGTTATAAATGCATATACCTGAGAAGTATATTTTGAATTAACTGGGGAGTATATTTTGAGTATACCTGGGATGTATATTTGTAATGTATAATCAGGAAGTACATTTTGAATGTATAGTAGGAAACATATTTTGAATGTATATACGAGAAGTATATCTTATATGTAAATGCAGGAGGTATATATATCTTGAATGCAAATACAGGAAGTATATTTTGAATTTAAACCTGGGGGAAAATAGATGATTAATATATGTCCAGGAAGCCTATTTTCAAGTTATACCTCAGTACAAAATGGTTGATAATCAAAGTATTTGTCAAGTTGCGTGACAACAGGTAAGATAATTATTAGGAAAAAAAGCGCCATGCCAGTATTGTTATACAACACTAGGAAGGAGCCTGAGGATGTAGAAGTGGACCCTCGGGGATCGAACACCGACCTTGCAAGAAGCAAGGCTATCGTTGTACCGACTAGTGAACATAGTGAATCACTGTTAGTATATCACTGTTTTCACCGCCCAAGTCGTAAAGTTGTATACTAAATATAAGCTTTAAATGGAGAATATATGAATGTAGGCCTAATGGAATTATACATTTACATTTGCTTGCCCTCACAAAAAAATGTGATTTTTAATGTCTCAAAAAGATGTCAGCAAAGTAATGAATGACTCAAAGTCACTATAAATAGTGAATATAATTGATAGTGTGTAACACAACAATGCTAAAATGGAATGAATTCTTAGGTAACTCTGCGTCAAAATGTGATTACAAACATTACAACCATTGATCACAATCATTTCTATACGAACTTAATCCAGAAAATCAAGTCCCATAAAAGAAGGCCATATTGCGGCAGAGACAAAGACAAATAATTACTAGTTTTAGAAGAAAGTCGTTAACAAAAGAGGCGCCAAGCCGGGCATACACTATGAAGCGTTCTAGTCTAATAGATAGAAAATGGTTTTAGAATTTTTTTTATGAGATTTTAGCCTATTCCTCAAGTTTCAGAGTTTGTCCAACACTAAGGATACATCTTTTTCATTACGTCTAAATCCCAAATAAACGTTTACAATAGAATATTTGATGATGATGACTTTTAATCGTTTCTATTCCAACATTTCACTGATGACCAATAGGCTAAAACTCATGTTAAAACTGTCTCAATGTATTGATAAAGGGCGATATGATCAGAATAAATATGATATTGTTTTTTATTACTATTATTTTCATTTTTATTTCAATGTGATCTCCATTTTTATTAGTTTTGTCGAAATTCTTCATAAGCTTCCTGAAAGGAAAACTATAATTACTAGAGCGTTTTCCAGAGGTGAAATTGGGTTGACATTAAGATGACTCGAGGGTTCTAATGTTTACATGCGTTATGGTAGGTAATATAGAACAAAATTGGTTCACAAGCACAGTACCGTTGGCTACTGTTGTGATGCCACGGGTACAGTGACTACTGTTGTGGCACGTGGTACAGTGACTACTGTTGTGGCACGTGGTACAGTGACTACTGTTGTGATGCCACGGGTACAGTGACTACTGTTGTGGCATGTGGTACAGTGGCTACTGTTGTGATGCCACGGGTACAGTGACTACTGTTGTGGCACGTGGTACAGTGACTACTGTTGTGATGCCACGGGTACAGTGACTACTGTTGTGGCATGTGGTACAGTGGCTACTGTTGTGATGCCACGGGTACAGTGACTACTGTTGTGGCACGTGGTACAGTGACTACTGTTGTGATGCCACGGGTACAGTGACTACTGTTGTGGCACGTGGTACAGTGACTACTGTTGTGATGCCACGGGTACAGTGACTACTGTTGTGGCATGTCACGTGGTACAGTGACTCTTGCCATATGGTACAATGACTACCGTTAATGTCACGTGGAAGAGTGTATGATGCAGCGATATAATAGCATTCAAATATAATGAAAATCAAAAATAAGGGTTAAAAACAAAGCTTAGGCTGATATGTTATTGTTTTTCTCCTCTTATTTACGCTCCCAATATATAAATATTTTGGGGAAAGGAATGCGACAGAATATGTTTATGGAATAACTAGTCAAGGGGAAGATATATGTATTCCAAGCAACTTAACAGTGATTGATGTGCTGGTGAGGTAGCTTGATAGTGAGTGATGTATTGGTTAATGTGGTCTCTCTTCCTCCAGGAGCTCCTGACAGATTACTGTTCCTGCTTCTTGTTGTTCATTTGTTATGATCTATCAGGTTCTGGAGAAGCGATTTCCTTAAACAATCGTGGAATGAGGGACTGAAGGCTGGTCTTCGGCTGGTCTTCGGTTGGTCTTCGGCTGGTCCTCGGCTGGTCCTCGGCTGGTCCTCGGACGGTCCTCGGCTAGTCCTCGGACGGTCCTCGGCTAGTGTTCTGTACACCAGTGTTGCCTGCAGGTTCTGCCTGTGTTCTGTCTACAGAGAATGTCCTTTTACATGTAAGGAGCACAGAGATGTGAATGACAATATTATGCCCAGTTTCTGAGGGCCAAGAGCTGGAACCTGTTAGTTAGCCAGGTCCCGCGATGCCAGCCCACCAGCCATCACTGTTACACTATGAAACACCCTTATAACATCATGAAAGCTTGTGACAACTTGGTCCAACATGCTGTTGCTTTTAGCAGCACGCAGGCCCACTTGAATCTATTCACTATTCATTTCATTCAACAAATAAGTCAGTATACAGCATTTGCAACATGTCAAGCAACATACACATTAGCGTCATAATATTGATACAGGAGCTGTACAGTTTCCCTTAGAGGAATTCTATTTATGCCTATCGAGGTTCCCTTAGGCCAACTAATGGCCTTTCCCAGGATGCAACCCCCGCAACAGTTGCCCAACTCCTGGGTGACTATTTGCTGCTAGGTGAACAGGAACATCAGGTGAACGGAAACATGCCCAAATGTTTCCCCCCTCTGCATTATGACCCCTGTTTTAGAGGACCCTATAACTGGTAGTGTTTTATTCAATATATTTCTTGGCTTTCTGAACCACTAGATCAGTGTTAAGAGTTTGACTTTCACAAGAGACAACCTGAATCTTTGTCAACATGCCAGTGGATACGAGACAACTTTGTCAATATGCCAGTGGATACGAGACAACTTTGTCAACATGCCAGTGGATACGAGACAACTTTGTCAACATGCCAGTGGATATGAGACAACTTTGTCAACATGCCAGTGGATACGAGACAACTTTGTCAATATGCCAGTGGATACGAGACAACTTTGTCAACATGCCAGTGGATACGAGACAACTTTGTCAACATGCCAGTGGATACGAGACAACTTTGTCAATATGCCAGTGGATATGAGACAACTTTGTCAACATGCCAGTGGATACGAGATAACTTTGTCAACATGCCAGTGGATATGAGACAACTTTGTCAACATGCCAGTGGATACGAGACAACTTTGTCAATATGCCAATGGATACGAGACAACTTTGTCAACATGCCAGTGGATACGAGATAACTTTGTCAACATGCCAGTGGATATGAGACAACTTTGTCAACATGCCAGTGGATACGAGACAACTTTGTCAATATGCCAGTGGATATGAGACAACTTTGTCAACATGCCAGTGGATACGAGACAACTTTGTCAATATGCCAGTGGATACGAGACAACTTTGTCAATATGCCAGTGGATACGAGACAACTTTGTCAATATGCCAGTGGATACGAGACAACTTTGTCAACATGCCAGTGGATACGAGACAACTTTGTCAATATGCCAGTGGATACGAGACAACTTTGTCAACATGCCAGTGGATACGAGACAGCTTTGTCAATATGCCAGTGGATACGCGACAACTTTGCTGCTATGCCAATGGATACGAGACCTCCCAGAAAAGTTAAAACACAATTACACAATCAATGGTTAGGGCATCTCAGATTTCTCAAAATTATAGAACCTTCTAAAAAAAATTGTTTTTATCTTAATCTAGGTTTCTCACACTTCAATTGGTTTAATCTATTTGCAAATCATACTCTACTCTCTTTGACCCCTGAATGTTTTATTTAACAACTCAAATTAAACATGATAAATGCTATATATCAGCCATACACTTGAGACAGTTATAGTTAATAATAAGGCAACTTACAGCCAAACATTTCTATAAACACCCATAACAACTCTTATGAAGTGATCATAAATGTTGAATAGATGTAACACGCTGTCGTATAATCTCCATTTGTATAAATCATCTGGAAAATCCCCCTCAGGAACATTGGGGAGGGCACCTCTGACAAGCCGCCAGCTTCCTGCACCCGTCAATGCCACTAGAGATGTTGCCTCTCAGGTAGACTCAGGCCAAAAAAAATATATATATTTACCAAACACTAAATAAACAACGAATACAATTACACACGTCATATCAATGCCAGATGCAGGCGATGAGTCACAATAACGTGGCTGAAGTATGTTGACCAGACCACACACTAGAAATTGAAGGGACGACGACGTTTCGGTCCGTCCTGGACCATTCTCAAGTCGATTGTGGATGAATCGACTTGAGAATGGTCCAGGACGGACCGAAACGTCGTCGTCCCTTCAATTTCTAGTGTGTGGTCTGGTCATCAATGCCAGATAATTCATGTAAAAATCGGCTTTAAAATAATCACCACCAAAACCACCAGAATGGTAATATATAGTATACTTGTGGGGAATACATACACATAATACAACATTAAAAATTGTGGGGGGTATACATATTACATATTACAAGCTTAACTTATCAAATGTGAACATAATGGGCCACTGCATCTCCCTCTATAATACACTTAGGCCTACTGTATATACACATCACTAATTTTTTACATAAACATACACATACGAGGTTCATCTTAAGCTGCACAATTATGAGGTCTGCAATTTGGAAGACTTGAAGGAGAACAAAATCCGTTGTAGTGAAAAAGTTGAGAAACAGATGTGAAAATAATATTGCACTATGAAAGTTAAGGCGGTATGGTATGTCAGGGTAGAGGCACTAGAGTATGTCAATAAAGAGGCCTTTTACACTATGCTGGAGTAAAGAGACTATGGTATGCTGCAGACAAGAGGCACAAGAGTATGTCAGAATAAATAGGCAGTAAAGTAGGTCACAGTAAAGAGACAATACAGTATGTCTGAGAGTGAAGAGGCACTACAGTATGTCAGAGTAGAGGCACTACACTATATCTGAGAGTAGAGGCACTATATTATTTCTGAGAGTAGAGGCACTACACTATGTCAAAGTAGAGGCACTACACTATATCTGAGAGTAGAGGCACTACAATATGTCAGAGTAGAGACACTACACTATGTCTGAGAATAAAGATGTAAAAAAGTATATTCAATACCATATATCTGTATTGAATGCGGCCGATAATAAAGATACAAGAGGAAATAAAGCTGACAGCACAAGTGCCGACGTACGAGAATGTGAACACGAACAAGAGGTTAAATAAAGAACTGGAGAAGAATGACTGAGGCAACACACTGGTCTTGACAGCTGATGGTTAAGACCACAAAAGAACGACCCAGGAACGACCCATACAACAAGGGACGACACAGGCACGACCCGATACAAGGACAGGAGAGCTTAAGGTAAGGAGAGTGGCTGCTACTGCAGTAGGCACAGGAACGCTATCACAGTCAGTTATTACGGGGGCAGTTAGGGGAACAGTCTGCTGGACCTTTTACCGCTTACTCTTCCCCTTCCCGGTTAATTTCTTCCAAAATCCGACTTTTTTCTCTTCCTTGGCAGGATCCTTCGTGTCTATCAAGTCCTCCTTGCTCACGGCCTTCTTCGGAGAGTCCCGCGTCGGGGACCCATTGCCGGAGTCGTCATCCTTGAGTTCGTCATTCGATTCTTTATTTTTGTTGTTTTTCATTAAATCTCTATATCCTAGGATTCCCTTGCGATCCTTCTTGTCCTTGTCCTTCGGCGATTCATCTTTAAGCATATCCAGAAAATTGTGCTCTGATTTAGAGAGCCTACTTTTGGAGAAAGTCAGATTTCGTATATCGATGTTGTTCTTCTTCTCCGGGGTCATACGGTTCGGGTCCTGCTGAAACTCTCCGGGATCTTCAACGAAGGCCTGCTGGAGATCGCGCATCATCTTCTTGCGAATGGTCTTCTTCATGGAGAGGTGGCGTTCGATGTGCCTCATGTCCTTTTCGTACTCCCCCTTACGGCTACTTCTCTCTGATGGTTTGTCGTTTCCCTGCTTCTCTTTCCCTTTGTTGTCCTCTTTGTTGTCCTTCCCCTGACTTTCATTGTCCTGGTTTTCCTTCCCTAGACTCTTCTTCTTCTTCTTCCTCTTGGAGGCGCTGCCGCTGCCAGGATCATCCTCATTTAGGTAGTCGAAGTACTTGGAGATATTGGCCTCGTCCTCGTCGCTCGAGCCCACAGACACAGCGGAGTCGTTGCCCGGGTTCTTCTGTGCCAGGTCTGCATCCTTCTGCTGTACAGCAACCTGTTGTGACAGAGATAATTACTTCTGTGGCACAAACACACACATGATATGATCACCACGTACAAGATTCTCAGAGGAATTGATAGGGTAGATAAAGACGGGCTATTTAACACAAGGGACAGCCACACTAGGGGACACAGGTGGAAACTGAGTGCCCAAATGAGCCACAGAGATATTAGAAAGAATTTTTTTAGTGTCAGAGTAGTAGACAAATGGAATGCATTAGGAAGTAATGTGGTGGAGGTCGACTCCATACACAGTTTCAAGTGTAGATATAATAGAGCCCAATAGGCTCAGGAACCTTGGAGAGGCGGGACCAAAGAGCCAGAGGTCAACCCCCGCAAGCACAAATAGGTGAGTACAAATAGGTGAGTATACACACACACTGGACTCTCTCACGTTTTACTGAAATGCATCAAAGGTGAAAATTGACTAATCTTAACTTAAAAAATTAACTAAACTTACCATTAACAGAATTGTTAATCTAATTCCTTCTTTTTAAATTGGAACCTATATATGACCATTGACACAATGCATATATAATGTCTTATAGAATAAAATTGAACAATCTTTAACAAATATATATATATATGTATATATATATATATATATATATATATATATATATATATATATATATATATATATATATATATATATATATATATATATATATATATATATATATATATATATATAATAGTTATATGTGTACAAGGCCACTAAATATGATAAGCACTTAAAATATATTTAAAAATATAATCATATGATATAACGGGCAGGTAAATATGCTCAGGATTTTATTGTTATTTAGCGAAATATACTTAAACATATAAAATACAGCATATTTGTATACAATTACAGACTAAGTATAATATATTTAGTTGAAAAGAAGTAAAGCTGCTTTGTATATAAGTTTTATAAATATTTCTAGATAACTTGAGTAGGTTAGATATGGGCGTGCAAAGTTGCCAACCAAGCAAGACATGATGCAAGTTAAGACAGGGCACCAGGAGCTAGAGCTTACGCCCCCGTAGTCACTGATAGATAAGATAAGATAAGGAAAGTTTCAGGAGAAAGCGCAAAGCCACTCCGACTATACAGCACAGGGATATGGGAAATATGTGGATGAGGCTTTAAGGTATAGGATGGTCGGGAAGAAATGGTGGCCAGTCACTTAGGGAAATATTTGACCTACTCGTATCACCACCACAACTACCACCACTACAACTACTACTACCACCACCACTTCTCACCTGGTTGATTTCCGTAGCATGGCTACGGCGCCTTGCTCTGGGAGAACACGTGAAGACGTCTAAGACGTGTGGGATGTTGCGTTCCATCGTGTCTGGTCACCTGGGGTCCTAGGGGGTCACCAGGGGTCACCAGGGGTCACCAGGGGGTCACTGCTTGTCACTAGAGGTCAGCAGGCGCTGGCCGAATGCGCCTACGGAGCGCCCAATCTCACTGGAATAAATGCCAACACTTTAGACAATAATAATATTATATATTCCACACTACAACAAATAATATTTAACTATTAAAATTCATATTATTACTATAGTGATTTAATTCTTAATAATCCAAAATCAAATTTAACAGGCGATAATGGTTTAAATATTAGAGATTTTTTTTTTATTCCAACGATGGTTCTAGGACCAGTCTTAGAAACTGGTCTTGGACCCTTAAGACGAGGAGAGAAGGGAAAAGGACAGAACAGACAAGAATCTTAGCAGCACAGTGTGGACAAGAACATAATCTTCAACATTTCGACTTGCTGGACAAAAGATCGGGGGGGGGGGAGGGGGGGATTAGAATCTTAGAGGGGTCAGAGGGACGTAAAGAAGCACTTCTTCAGTGCAAATATTAAGCCAATGAAACGCGCTTGAAAGGAGAGCTAGTCGAATCTAACTCTCTACATTGTTTCAGGGGTCATTATGATAAAGTCAGATAAGGCCTTATCACTCAGTGCATGAATACTTCAAGATACAGATGATGGGTGACAGACTGTACACATGGACACTAGAAGAAAGGGGGATACAGAGACGAAGGTGAACACCCAGCTTCACTGTAATGGTAGTTAAGAAATGGCACCAGCTGAGGAACTATAGATGCTGGCAACAGGTCCATACACAGCTTGAAACAGGTATAATAGTTCAAGGATGTAGCAGAACCCATGTACACGGGTCCTGGGGCCAGATTCACGAAAGCACTTACGCAAACACTTACGAACCTGTACATCTTTTCTCAATCTTTGACGGCTTTGTTTACAATTATTAAGCAGTTAATGAGCTCCGAAGCACCAGGAGGCTGTTTATAACAATAACAACAGTTGATTGGCAAGCTTTCATGCTTGTAAACTGTTTAATAAATGTAACCAAAGCCGTCAAAGATTGAGGAAAGATGTACACGTTCGTAAGTGCTTGCGTAAGTACTTTCGTGAATCTGGCCCCAGCCGACCAAGCCAAACATCAGAAGATGGACAGGCGACGTTTCTGTCCGTCCTGGATCATTATCAAGTCGGGAGAAGTTGCTGTCGTTTCTATATTTTCTGATGTGTGGTGTGGTCATGATATCTTCAGCCACGTTATTGTGACTCCTCGTCTGTACATGGGTTCTAATGGACATCACAAATATTTTTTATCGAGTTCTATGGAAAACCCTAATTAAATCACAAAGAAAAGTCTTATAGACGTGTCTATAAGTTTTTTTTTATAAGAAAAGTCTTATAATAACTTTTAAATTTGTTCATACAAACGTCTTATAGAGTTCTGCAGAAAACCAAATTAAGTTCTCGAAGGACTGCCAACTAACTTCAAATCACACAACAAAAAAGGATGGAAATGCAGCGCAATTTTCCAAGCCTAGCGTACCAAAATAAAAATGTAAATTTCACGTGTAAACGTACCCAGATTTACAGAAGGGGGTTGAGCAGCTTAGGAATGTATACACAAACACGCCTCTGAGAATAACAGGTCAGCTGAACACAAGCAAGAGCTATATTCTGCCCAACACCGGAAAGGAGGACAAAAAAAACACGGTGGCGAGGCTTCAGTAGGCTTCGGCCGCCCCAGAGAAAAAGTCAAAATATATCACTTTCTCCCCCAAACCCACACGACGCCTCCCCCAGCATCACCCCAGCCACAGAGCACCTCACACATTATGCTTCCCCAGATCAACATCAACAACACCCCCAAATCCCCAGAAAGTATGCCTTCCTTCTCCACCAAACCTTACCATGACCTCCGTCTTGTGTTAAGGAATAAATGTATATGTTTATCTCTCAGACTTTTCGGTAATATGTTTATTGTTTGTGATGTGTGTGTCTATATATGTATGAACACGTTGTACTGAACGGGGTGAGAATAGCTTGAGCTACCTCATCCCTTTGTGTATATTTTAACTCAATAAACTCAATTTCAACGACCTTCGTTTCATTTTTCTCTACGGCCACCGACATGAAAATCAGTTACCCAAAACAATGATGTTCTTCAAATATTCGTCTTGTAATGTATACTTTTTTGTCAACAAATACCAAATTCCAGCTCAATGATTATTTTACCAAGCCTAGTTAGTTTTGAGCTCGACGCCTAATCAGTCCCATTAAACTTTCATCTATTAACGTTATTTTCTCTCCTACATTGTGGCTTGTTGAGCTTGAAGCTGTTGCTCCTTGTATGTGCATCAAAGAAGTTATCAAAGCAGTTATCTGGATTAATATCCTCCAATTTGTTCAACATTTTAAATATTTCTATAAGATCCGCTCTCTCACATCTGCTTTACAGCGCGTTAGTCTTGTTATCAGAATTAGGCTGTTTACATCGGTACTTAAACCAGGTAGTTGTAGACATTGAATCTGTTTAACGAAATTGTAAACTATGTCCTAAGAGCTGAGACACACTCCCTCAATATACTTGGGATTGTCGTGTTATCAATAACTTTAGACCAAGTGGTATGAGATTCTTTGAGCTCTTAACTACTTCATACCCTCACAAATATTGCAAGATATTCTTGTGTTCTACCCAGAGTTCGCTAGTGGAGGCTAGTTGACTAGACTCGTGCCTCGTGGTCTCTCTTGATAGTATGACTAACTATCCTGTGAGATGGGGGATAGATGATCTCGTAGCTTTAGAACTATATACTCTACAATCCTTGATATATAATAAGGTAGCAACACAGCCTAATATTGTCCTGATTGAAAACAATCAGGACAATACATAAAAAATGTACTCTTAGGATAGGACAAGTATTACATCTACAGGTCCACACTTCCTGGTGTACAGTGAGAGTCTACTTACACTGTTGCAACACCTTCACAGTTCTTCTTGCAGTGACGGTGCACTCAAATGCGCAGCGTCACGCAACGCACAGTTAATTCTCACTTGATAATGACTATATTTGGCACTGAGGAAAATTGCAATCACCTGTTGTGACACGGGAGGCCCGGTGTGTGTGTGTGTGTGTGTGGCACACTAGGACACGTCTAGTGGGGCTAGGTGGAAGTGGGCCACGTACAGTGCTAAGGTTCTTGGTACCACTATCATCACTATGGACCACACACTCAACCCCACACGACTTTATCTGCACTCACTCACTCTCTCACTCACTCACTCACTCACTCCCTCTCCCTCTCCCTCTCTCTCTCTCTCTCTCTCTCTCTCTCTCTCTCTCTCTCTCTCTCTCTCTCTCTCAAAAGAACACCTGGAATTATTGACATGAAATCAAGTTTTAGAAGCAATACAAATAATTGTCACAAAAATAAGTGTGTCATTTTTCTTTTTATCGGCTTATCTGTTATCTCCTCCTCCTGCCCCCCCTCCCCCCCTCCTACGCCCCCCCATCATCACCCCTTCAGCCTCCCTCCCCCCCCCTCCACCTCCAATTGTACCCATTCGCCCCTCCAAGCGTCGCTCCTCCCTAAAACACAATGCCGGAACTCATAGACTAATAAAACAAAAGTCAAAATTCACATCAATGACAGCATATACAAAGGAAAAACAGCCTTAGGCAACCTGAGATGATTCCCTAACCTTGGCATGAACATTCTGCTACACTTATACTAGGCTCTAGCTCGCCCTTATCTCTAATACCCTCCAAGTACCAAGACATACCTTTGGCTACTAACATGCAAGAACTACAAGCAGTGCAAAACAAGGCACTAAGCAGGGATGAAAGACAACCGTATGACCAAATAGTCTGAGAAGTCAGTGATTCACTGAAAATACAACCATTAAAGCTTAGATCTACTGGGCCCAAGAGCTTAGATCTACTGGGCCCAAGAGCTTAGATCTACTCGGGGCCCCACAATACATAATTCTAAGATAAAATATGGTCTAGATAACAGGCTGCACGATGATAAAATCAACAAATCTCTATATGAGAGGAGAGCCCAATATCTCGCTCTGACCTCCAGAAGTTCTAAAAATCTACTTTATCTACATTAGATAATAATAATTAGTATTTGTATCTACCTCGCTCGGATAACCTCCGGGGGGAGGCAGGAGTCAAGGCTGTTAAAGAAAACGGTCATTAGAGCACGGAAGAGGGGAAACTATACCTGTGGCTGCCGCTATTGTTATAATCATATTTTGATCGATACAATATACATATTAACATGTTACAGTGGGTAATTTGGGATACAGAAATTATTAGAGTTAAATAGGCTTAGCTAACAGAGCTAAATAGGCCTATAGCTCTACCAGTTAGGCATAATTAGGATCACTGCAGTCTTCAATGTGTTGACTGACTCCCTGCTATCAAGTTACTGGCAGGTGAACAGAGGCATCAGGTACGAGCAAACGTGACATTAAGAAGGTTGAGAACATATCAGGGGGTAATGCTGTGGGATCGAACGCGTGTTGCTGGAGTCTATCGAGATGAATTAACACCTTACAACCCGGAGACGGGTTAGTCACCCGCCCTTAATCCTCTCTGGGGGTCGACCCGTATTGTGTGACGTCATCGACCGCACTGCCTGACGTCACGGGCCGTTATGAGTGACGTCACGGGTCGCCATGAGTGACGTCATCGCCCGAGTGACGTCACGGGCCGTCATGAGTGACGTCACCAACACACAGGCTTACCAACACTGCAGGAGAGAGAGAGCCATTGACAGGGGCGTGGTCTTAAGTCCTTCAAATGACGGATGCAGGTTGTTAGAGGCCTTAATGAGTGCCAGTGACGGTTGTTAAGCTGTAATGAGTGCCAGTGACGGTTGTTAGGCTGTAATGAGTGCCAGTGACGGTTGTTAGGCTGTAATGAGTGCCAATGATGCCTTCTGACAGTTCTACAATAGAGCTAATCAGAGAACAGTAGCAGTGCCACAGATCTTCAAGGTTGTTGTGTCACGTTGGTAGCTATGGGGGACACGGTGAATAGGTGCATTAGGTGAAAGGTCTCCTCCTGCCCCCCCACTAGGCCAGCCACTGACCTTTCGCAGGATGCCACCCACAACAGTTGCTTAACTCCTGGGGACCTGGGCACGAGGCCTGTATATACCCCTCGCTGCCTCCTGTGGAAGGTGGTAGCATTGGGTATCCTGGGACAGGTAGCCCTGTAGTATAGGTTATCTTGTTATGAATATTATGAATACATATATCATTCGCGAGTAATGGATGATATCCATTACAAATCCACAAGGGCCGTGACGAGGATTCGAACCTGCGTCCGGGAGCATCCCAGACGCTGCCTTAATCGACTGAGCTACGACATGGTCAAAAGAGTTGAAACCGAAGTTCTACTGTTCATCTAATGCATCACGCAACTGTGATTTCTGTGTTTCCAGTGATTGAAATTGAAATAAGTTTATTGAGGTAAAATACACACAAAGGGATGAGGTAGCTCAAGCTATTCTCACCCCGTTCAGTACATCGTGTTAATACATACATAGACACACATCACAAACAATAAACATATTACCAAACATTCTGAGAGTCACAATAACGTGGCTAAAGTATGTTGACCAGACCACACACTAGACAAATTTAATAAGTCAATATTGACTTATTAAATATGTGCATAGGTGACATACTTAACATAATAGATACCCTTAAAAAGATTCATAGAAAACACCGACCTTACCTAACCTTGTTAGTATGTTAAGATAAGCATCTTATTGCTTCGTAATTACAATTATTACTTAACCTATAATAGGTACAGGTTAAGTAATAATTGTAATTACGAAGCAATAAGATGCTTATCTTAAGATACTAACAAGGTTGGGTAAGGTCGGTGTTTTCTATGAATCTTTTTAGGGGTATCTATTATGTTTAGTATATCACCTATGCACGTAGTTAATAAGTCAATATTGACTTTACGAATTTGCGAGAACGGGTTGCACTAGAAGGTGAAGGGACGACGACGTTTCGGTCCGTCCTAGACCATTCTCAAGATCGACTTGAGAATGGTCCAGGACGGACCGAAACGTCGTCGACCCTTCACCCTCTAGTGTGTGGTCTGGTCAACATTGTGAGAGATAAACATCTACATTTCCTTTTCCAGTGTTGTTCTTACGACAGGGGGGGGGGGAAGGGGGGGGAGAACAGGGGGAGTGAGAGTGGGGAGGGGTGGGGAGGACAGGTGAGGGGGGGGGGATAGGAGGACTGACCAAGGGAAGGGGATGAGATGATGGGATAGGAAGAAAGGTCACTTGGGTGGATGTGACAGCCTAGCCCAAAGGTTAAACAAGCCGACCCTGGGGCAGCAGAGGAGTTTGGGGAGGGGGGGTGATGGGGTTTGGGGAGGGGGGGGTGATGGGGTTGGGGGAAGGGGGGAAATGGGTTATTTCCTCATTATTTCAATGTTAAATGTAGATATAATAGAGCCCAGTAGGCTCAGGAACCTGTACACCAGTTGATTGATCTGTTGAGAGGCGGGACCAAAGAGCCAGAGCTCAACCCCCGCAAGCACAAATAGGTGAGTACACACACACACACACAGGGGTCTGGAAGCTGAATGGACAGCGCGCGGGATTCGTAATCCTGTGGCTCGGGTTCCATTCCCGGCGCCGACAGAGACAAATGGGCAGAGTTTCTTTCACCCTGATGCCCCCTGTAACCTAGCAGTAAATAGGTACCTGGGAGTTAGACAGCTGCTACGGGCTATTTCCTGGGTGTGTATGTAGAAAAAAAAATAGTAGTTAGTAACAGTTGATTGAGAGTTGAGAGGCGGGACCAAAGAGCCAGAGCTCAACCCCCGCAAGCACAAATGGTGAATACAGTACACACCAGAAGCCAGGACTGACCACACCAACACCTGACCCGCCACGCGTACATCGCCATGCGCACCAAGAACAGGTTAGGCAGAGCTCAAGGCAGACCCGCCCTCGGAGGCTGCACTCACACGCACGCACTCACGCGCACGCAAAACTAAAGCGTGGGAGACATGATCACGACATTCTCACAAAGGGCACGACGTGTTTGACACGTGTCACGAATACGAACGGACGGACACGAACAACAACAAACTAATCAAATGAGCAACCAATGAAATTGAAAATCGTATGATTCTAAACCATCCCACTGAAGGGTGAAAGGTGGGGCCCAAGAGCTAACGTCCAGTTCCCAACAAGCAAAAAATAAATGAACAAACGCACAAGTGAGTCCATATTCGCTTTAGACGCGAAGTGCGTCAACAAAACGTAGCAAATACGATTATTTTCCAGTTTTGTCTTGGACAAGACAAAAGAGAGGGCGAGACAGCTTGTCCGGGGATGTCGTGACGCTGTGGACACCCGGCGTCCACTTCTGGGCAGGATTTGACCAATCAGGACACCGGCGTCCACTTCTGGGCAGGATTTGACCAATCAGGACACCCGGCGTCCACTTCTGGGCAGGATTTGACCAATCAGGACACCGGCGTCCACTTCTGGGCAGGATTTGACCAATCAGGACACCGGCGTCCACTTCTGGGCAGGATTTGACCAATCAGGACACCCGGCGTCCACTTCTGGGCAGGATTTGACCAATCAGGACACCGGCGTCCATTTCTGGGCAGGATTTGACCAATCAGGACACCCGGCGTCCACTTCTGGGCAGGATTTGACCAATCAGGACACCGGCGTCCATTTCTGGGAAGGATTTGACCAATCAGGACACCGGCGTCCACTTCTGGGCAGGATTTGACCAATCTGGACACCCGGCGTCCACTTCTGGGCAGGATTTGACCAATCAGGACACCGGCGTCCATTTCTGGGCAGGATTTGACCAATCTGGACACCCGGCGTCCACTTCTGGGCAGGATTTGACCAATCAGGACACCGGAGTCCATTTATGGGCAGGATTTGACCAATCAGGACACCGGCGTCCATTTCTGGGCAGGATTTGACCAATCAGGACATCCGGCGTCCACTTCTGGGCAGGATTTGATCAATCAGGACACCCGACGTCCACTTCCAGACAACATTTGACCAATCAGGACACCAGCATCCACCCCCAGACAACATTTGACCAATCAGGACACCAGCATCCACTCCTGGACAACATTTGACCAATCAGGACACCCGGCGTCCACTTCTGGGCAGGATTTGACCAATCAGGACACCAGCATTCACTCCCAGACAACATTTGACCAATCAGGACACCGGCGTCCACTCCCAGACAACATTTGACCAATCAGAACACCCGGCGTTCACTTCCGGACTCTTTAAGAGAGGAAAACAAATGAACTTAACACATTTTAACATTGGTAAGGTGAATCAACGTGTTATAAACAGGATGTTTGCGCAAACACAGAGTGCCGGCGAGGCTGGGTAAGTGAGTTAGTGCAAAGGTGAGGGGTGAGTGGTGCTTTGGGTGAGTGAGGGAGTGTGAGGGAGAGAGTGAGGGAGAGTGAGGGGGAGGGAGGGGAGGGGGGGGGAGAGCGAGGTGAACAGCTTTCTTGCTCAGTAAGGTGCAAAGCACTCATTCCCCACAACACACACACACACACACACACACAACCGATGGCTGGAAAGGCGGGATCCAAGAGCCAATGCTCGATCCTGCAAGCACAAATAGGTGAGTACACACACACACACACACACACACACACACACACACACACACACACACACACACACACACACACACACACACACACACACACACACACACACACACACCTCTTCCAACACGCAACAAGACAAACAAACCAACAAACACAACAAACGCATCACAACATCTTGATTGCATCTCCCACCAGCCCAAAACAAACAAACAAAAACACCTTTGCAAACAATGACAGCAACTTTGCAATAATTACAGACCACTGCACAAACAACATCTTGCAACAACAACAAAAACAACCACACAGAAATCACAATAGCGTGATGTATCAAATGAACAAATCCACAAGGGGCCGTGACGAGGATTCGAACCTACGTCCCAGAGGTTCCCAGACATCCCAGATCCCAGAGGATCCCAGACATGTTGACAGTCTGGGATTTGACAGCTGTCAAAAGCTGCCAACAGCTATCAATACCTGGCAAACACATCAGTTGAAAGTCCATCAAAAGGATTGGATAATCTTCATGAGAGAAAAACGTGAAAGTCCGCCATACTTCGTGGGAGACTCTGGAGCAGGTCGTGGTGTAGTGGGTCAAGGCATGTGCTTGGGAGTACCCCCTTGCAACCCTGGTTCGAATCCTTCCCTCCCCTCCCCCCTAACTCACGGCTTCCATGCTGATTGTACTCACTGATACGTCTCGTTAATGGTGAGATGGTTGGTGTGTTTTTTTTGTGTACACAATCAAAACATGGAATCGAGGAACAATTATTGAGACACGATGCTCACGTCATCTTTGATTGTAAAGGAGATGACTTTGATAAGGAGATGACTTTGATAAGGAGATTACTTTGATTGTTAAGGAGATTACTTTGATTTCAGGTTCATTACTGCTGGGAAATCTGTTCAAACAGATTTAAACAGATCTGTTTAAACAGTCCTGGGGAGTAGGGACACCCCTAAGGGGTATATACTCCCTTAAGGGGTATGTATGCCCCCCTAAGGGGTGTAGATTTGCGACCCCGTTAAAAACAACCACTGGGCCTAACCAGGAGCGTACTTACCCAAGCAACGCCCTTAACCTCTATAGGCCGGTGCATGGAAAATGGTCACTATTACGGTGTTTGAATTCCTACTAATCGCATTGCAGACTGTGAATCTTGTATGTCGTTATCATGTCTCACCCTCCTTCTTCTTCTTCAGTGTATGGAGTTGTGTGTGTGTTTGTGCACTCACCTGGATGTTTCTACAGGGTTGAGCGTCGGTTCTTAAGCCCCGCCTTTCCACCATAGGCAGTGACTAACAGAACATAAAAACACAGAAATAGAGGAAACCTCTAGTAGGTTATTGGCATAGGTGATGCAGCTGTTATTTACTGAGTTACGGGGCTCTGTTGAATGTGAAAACTGTAAAAAGACTTTAGACCTCCTGGCGAAGCAGTTACGCAAGCACTTACGAACCTGGGGCCAGATTCACGAAGCAGTTACGCAAGCACTTACGAACCTGGGGCCAGATTCACGAAGCAGTTACGCAAGCACTTACGAACCTGGGGCCAGATTCACGAAGCAGTTACGCAAGCACTTACGAACCTGGGGCCAGATTCACGAAGCAGGTACGCAAGCACTTACGAACCTGGGGCCAGATTCACGAAGCAGTTACGCAAGCACTTACGAACCTGGGGCCAGATTCACGAAGCAGTTACGCAAGCACTTACGAACCTGGGGCCAGATTCACGAAGCAGTTACGCAAGCACTTACGAACCTGGGGCCAGATTCACGAAGCAGTTACGCAAGCACTTACGAACCTGTCCATCTTTTCTCAATCTTTGGCGGCTTTGTTTACAATTATTAAACAGTTAATGAGCTCCGAAGCACCAGGAGGCTGTTTATAACAATAACAACAGTTGATTGGCAAGTTTTCATTCTTGTAAACTGTTTAATAAATGTAACCAAAGCCGTCAAAGATTGAGGAAAGATGTACAAGTTCGTAAGTGCTTGCGTAAGTGCTTTCGTGAATCTGGCCCCTGGCCTATTGTACCACTATGTAATTAGTTCATTGACTGGTGTACTGAACGACATCCTAACAATTTATCCAAAATTTGCTTGTCCAATTTAAAGGATTAAGAACAATTTTATTTATATTACAACTACCCTGCATCAATTATGAATCCATCCTCGCCCTTGTGTGGCAGTGTATAGTAGAAAGTTTTATCTACATATTCGTACATTGAAATGTGTATACTGTCTATATGTAGGTGATTGTAACCATGATATATATATGTGCTTCAGCCTACAGTTTAGACTTATTGTGTATGACCCTCTGTCCTGCGTGACAGAGAATACCAGCATTATCCTCACTTTAATAAGACTTAATTGAAGTCCTCAGATTACGACAAATTGTAATTGATTTTTTTGTCAAGAGAGAAGTTAATAATAATAATTTTGAGGGTGAAGTGTGTGTGTGTGTGTGAAGGGGGGGGGGGGAGGAGTGCGAGCGAGCGAGCGAGCGCACACGCAAATCATAGCAGATTGTGATTGTAACAATCCAGATGAAATTTGGTGGGGGGGAGGGGGGGGGAAGGTGACAGGTCAAGGCCACACAGGTGCCTGAGGTGCCAAATCGGTTCCTCCCCTTGACGGACACTTTCTCTCACCTTCCCCCCCCCCTCCCCCCCTAACCCACCCCTACCGGTCTAACAGCACCAAGCAGTAGATATGAAGCGGAAGCAGGAAGAGGGGGGGGAGGGTGTCTGGGGGGGGGGGATATTGGGGGGGGGAGAGGGGCAGTACCTTGGGCTTGAACACCCGTGTGTGTGAGAGATTCTGCGGTGATTGAAGGTTCTCTCCAATCATCACTAACGCACTCAAATTTCCCACTCCCGCCCCACAATATGCCACACGCCCTCACACGCCCACAGTCACACGCCCACAGCCCTCACGCCCACAGCCCCCACGTCCGCCGCCCATGACTCTGTTCTTGACAACTGCCAGGAAGTTGACATGGCTGGTCATGGCGCTTCACACACACACACACACACACACACACACACACACACACACACACACACACACACACACACACACACACACACACACACACACACACACACACACACACACACACACACACACACACACACACACACACACACACACACACACACACACACACACACACATGGGGCCTCGTAGCCTGGTGGATAGCGCGCAGGACTCGTAATTCTGTGGCGCGGGTTCGATTCCCGCACGAGGCAGAAACAAATGGGCAAAGTTTCTTTCACCCTAAGTGCCCCTGTTACCTAGCAGTAAATAGGTACCTGGGAGTTAGTCAGCTGTCACGGGCTGCTTCCTGGGGTGTGTGTGTGTGGTGTAGAAAAAAAATAGTAGTTAGTAAACAGTTGATTGACAGTTGAGAGGCGGGCCGAAAGAGCAAAGCTCAACCCCCGCAAAACACAACTAGTACACAACTAGAAAACACACACACACACACACACACACACACACACACACACGCACCTGGCTGAGTGCATAGCGCTCGGGGGTCGTAATCCTAAGGGCCCTGGGGTTCGATTCCCGGCCGAGGCGGATACAAATGGGCAGGCTTTCTTTCACCCTGATGCACCTGTTCACCTAGCGGAAAATAGGTAGTTAGCTGCTCCGGGCTGTCTGTCTGTCTGCCTGCCTGCCTGTGCCTGCCTGTCTCTGTCTGTCAGTCTGTGTCTATCTGTCTGCCTGTCTGTGTCTGTCTGTCTGTCTGTCTGCCTGTCTGTCTGTCTGTCTGTCTGTCTGTCATCATAACACATCTGTTATTACCTGACAGCACCGTCACTTCCTGCATGCCCCCCCCCCCAAAAAAAAAAAACACGACTCATCTCCCATTCACTGCAGAAGTCACTGCCTGCCTTTGCTAGCAGTGATAACGAGAATAGTTAAATAAATATCTAATGACCATCCACCCAGACATCTCCAGTACCAGCTATTGGTTCTAAAGAGCCTCTATTTACGGGCTATTCATGCCCGTGCCACCTCTTGGGTGGCTTAATCTTTATCAATCAATCAATCATCTAATGAAAATTCTCACTGAGAATTCTCTCTCACTCGCCTCACAAATTCACCTGAAAGTTGTTGTTGTTATAGATTCAGCTACTCGGAACAAAAGTTCCAAGTAGCACGGGCTATGGCGAGCCCGTAGTGGACTTACCTGGCACAGGAGCGGGGCAAGTAGCACGGGCTATGGCGAGCCCGTAGTGGACTTACCTGGCACAGGAGCGGGGCAAGTAACACGGGCTATGGTGAACCCATAACTTACCTGGCACAGGAGCGGGGCAAGTAGCACGGGCTATGGCGAGCCCGTAGTGGACTTACCTGGCACAGGAGCGGGCTGAAAGTTGTAGCATTGAACGATTATATAGCATTGGGAAGGGGTCAGGATAAGGATTTGGGATGGGACGGGGGTAAAGGAATGGTGCTCCAACTTGTGGACGGTCGGGGATTGAACGCCGACCTGCATGAAGCGAGACTAGTCGCTCTACCGTCCACGTGAAAGTGGTCGAATACATCATGTGTGTCAACTTTGTGAAAGAGAAAACATGCACTCTCTTGAACAGAATATTGTAGAATGTTCCATATTGACTGACTTTCGCCCTCCTAAGAAATGTATATGTTTATCTCTCAGAATGTTTGGTAATATGTTTATTGTTTGTGATGTGTGTCTATGTATGTATTAACACGATGTACTGAACGGGGTGAGAATAGCTTGAGCTACCTCATCCCTTTGTGTGTATTTTACCTCAATAAACTTATTTCAATTTCAATTTCGCCCTCCTGGACTGAGGTATGTTGAATATATATAGTAAATACTATATGAATACTGGAACACTTGATGATATATTGGACTTGTACCCAAGATTGACCAAGTAATGCATTAGTAGGGGAGCCGGTCGGCCGAGCGGACAGCACGCTGGACTTGTGATCCTGTGGTGCTGGGTTCGATCCCAGGCGCCGGCGAGAAACAATGGACAGAGTTTCTTTCACCCTATGCCCCTGTTACCTAGCAGTAAAATAGGTACCTGGGTGTTAGTCAGCTGTCACGGGCTGCTTCCTGGGGGTGGAGGCCTGGTCGAGGACCGGGCCGCGGGGACACTAAAGCCTCGAAATCGTCTCAAGATAACCTCAAGATAAGAAGTTATACAATATATGTGATGTAACTATACCACCTGAGCTTGTAAAAAGCACCTTAATCACCTTCAGTGGTTAAGTGCTTGTATGTGTATACAGGATATGTGGAAGCTGGTGACAATTGCACTTCACCTTTGTAAACATATGTGGAAGCTGGTGACAATTGCACTTCACCTTTGTAAACATATGTGGAAGCTGGTGACAATTGCACTTCACCTTTGTAAACATATGTGGAAGCTGGTGACAATTGCACTTCACCTTTGTAAACATATGTGGAAGCTGGTGACAATTGCACTTCACCTTTGTAAACATATGTGGAAGCTGGTGACAATTGCACTTCACCTTTGTAAACATATGTGGAAGCTGGTGACAATTGCACTTCACCTTTGTAAACATATGTGGAAGCTGGTGACAATTGCACTTCACCTTTGTAAACATATGTGGAAGCTGGTGACAATTGCACTTCACCTTTGTAAACACACATTAATGACACTGTAAAAATAAAAGACACATCTAACACTATTTACGTAAAACAGGCGTAAATCTGTGTACTGTAGACCAGACCACACACTAGAAGGTGAAGGGACGACGACGTTTCGGTCCGTCCTGGACCATTCTCAAGCCAAGACCATCGACTTGAGAATGGTCCAGGACGGACCGAAACGTCGTCGTCGTCCCTTCACCTTCTAGTGTGTGGTCTGGTCAACATCAGCCACGTTATTGTGACTCCTCGCCTGCGTAAAAATCTGTGTATTTATGCATGAAGGTTAGATTGGCCTATTAAAAGCACTACAATCACCTTCTGTGGTTGATTGTTCAATAAATCACTGAACTACGTGTTTAACTCTGACCTCTAGCCTCGTAGTTCCACGACTCGAGGACACAAGAAAATGTACATAATACTGATTAGTTGACCCGAAGACGACGTTTCGGTCCGTCCTGGACCATTCTCAAGTCGATGGTCTTGACTTGAGAATGATCCAGGACGGACCGAAACGTCGTCGTCCCTTCACTTTCTAGTGTGTGGTCTGGTCACAGATTTACACAGATTTATACACAGATTTACGTCTGTTTTACTTCAACAGTGTTCGATGTCTCTTTTTCTCAAGTCAATTGATGCTAATTAGCATTGTAAACATGTGACCACATCTGTGGAAAAAATCAAAAACTGCTTTCAACCAATCGAAGACTCATTCGTTCCTCCTAAATCCCACCTTCCCCATACTCCCTCACCTCTCTTCCCTCACTTCTCTTCCCTCACCTCTCACTTCCACCTTCACAGTCGTGTAGTCAGGTACGACACATGTCTCAGCCAGACGATAAGACCACTACAATGTGTCATAAAAATACTCGTAAATGGAAAGCCGTACCACCCAAGTCCCCCAGCATCCCCCTGTTCTTCCCTTTCACCGCCTCAGTCATAATGGTTCCTTGGTGTAAGGGGGTCCAGGACTAGGTGTAAGGGGGTCTAGGACTAGGTGTAAGGGGGTCTAGGACTAGGTGTAAGGGGTCCAGGACTGGTGTAAGGGGGTCTAGGACTAGGTGTAAGGGGGTCCAGGACTAGGTGTAAGGGGTCCAGGACTAGGTGTAAGGGGTCCAGGACTAGGTGTAAGGGGTCCAGGACTAGGTGTAAGGGGTCCAGGACTAGGTGTAAGGGGTCCAGGACTAGGTGTAAGGGGGTCCAGGACTAGGTGTAAGGGGGTCTAGGACTAGGTGTAAGGGGGTCTAGGACTAGGTGTAAGGGGGGTCCAGGACTAGGTGTAAGGGGGTCTAGGACTAGGTGTAAGGGGGTCTAGGACTAGGTGTAAGGGGGTCCAGGACTAGGTGTAAAGGGGTCTAGGACTTGGTGTAAGGGGTCCAGGACTAGGTGTAAGGGGGTCTAGGACTAGGTGTAAGGGGGTCTAGGACTAGGTGTAAGGGGGTCCAGGACTAGGTGTAAGGGGGTCTAGGACTAGGTGTAAGGGGTCTAGGACTAGGTGTAAGGGGGTCCAGGACTAGGTGTAAGGGGTCCAGGACTAGGTGTAAGGGGTCCAGGACTAGGTGTAAGGGGTCCAGGACTAGGTGTAAGGGGTCCAGGACTAGGTGTAAGGGGGTCCAGGACTAGGTGTAAGGGGTCCAGGACTAGGTGTAAGGGGTCCAGGACTAGGTGTAAGGGGTCCAGGACTAGGTGTAAGGGGTCCAGGACTAGGTGTAAGGGGGTCCAGGACTAGGTGTAAGGGGTCCAGGACTAGGTGTAAGGGGGTCCAGGACTAGGTGTAAAGGGGTCTAGGACTTGGTGTAAGGGGTCCAGGACTAGGTGTAAGGGGGTCTAGGACTAGGTGTAAGGGGGTCTAGGACTAGGTGTAAGGGGGTCCAGGACTAGGTGTAAGGGGGTCTAGGACTAGGTGTAAGGGGTCTAGGACTAGGTGTAAGGGGGTCCAGGACTAGGTGTAAGGGGTCCAGGACTAGGTGTAAGGGGTCCAGGACTAGGTGTAAGGGGTCCAGGACTAGGTGTAAGGGGTCCAGGACTAGGTGTAAGGGGGTCCAGGACTAGGTGTAAGGGGTCCAGGACTAGGTGTAAGGGGTCCAGGACTAGGTGTAAGGGGTCCAGGACTAGGTGTAAGGGGTCCAGGACTAGGTGTAAGGGGTCCAGGACTAGGTGTAAGGGGTCTAGGACTAGGTGTAAGGGGTCTAGGACTAGGTGTAAGGGGGTCCAGGACTAGGTGTAAGAGGTCCAGGACTAGGTGTAAGGGGTCCAGGACTAGGTGTAAGGGGTCCAGGACTAGGTGTAAGGGGTCCAGGACTAGGTGTAAGGGGGTCCAGGACTAGGTGTAAGGGGTCCAGGACTAGGTGTAAGGGGTCCAGGACTAGGTGTAAGGGGTCCAGGACTAGGTGTAAGGGGTCCAGGACTAGGTGTAAGGGGGTCCAGGACTAGGTGTAAGGGGTCCAGGACTAGGTGTAAGGGGTCCAGGACTAGGTGTAAGGGGTCCAGGACTAGGTGTAAGGGGGTCCAGGACTCGCTGCAAAGATCCAAAATTATATAATTCGCTTTGTCAGGGGTCAGGAAGCCTGTGTGTATATAAACGTTAGACTTGTATCCATCCCCCCCCCTGTCAGGGGTCAGGAAGCCTGTGTGTATATAAACGTTAGACTTGTATCCATCCCCCCCCCCCCCCTGAGGATGACATCTCACGACAGTTGCCCCTAACTCTCGGGTACCTATGCTAGGTGAACAGATGCATTAGGTGAAAGACAACGCGGACGTTTCTGTCTATCGAACCACGGATTCCAGATTGCAAGTCGATCACGAAGCCAACTATACTAAGGGACCCCCATAAAAAAAACAGGAAAACTCTCTCTCCGTCTTATCCACTTTAAGAATAGTAAAGTGGATCGAAGAATAGAGCGATGAGGACACGGCAAGAATTGTAAATGTTTCCTTGTTCAGTAATTGGATAGTTGAAAGAATATTCCTTTGTCACAATTACTAGATAATGAGCGAAACTTCCTCTGAATTATGATTTAATAAGATTTAATAAGTCCTATTTAGACTAAACAGATTGAGAGAACCTTTGAGAAAACTATTTAAATAGAGAGAACCCCTTGAGAACTATTTATATAGAGAGAACCCCTTGAGAGAACTATTTATATAGAGAGAACCCCTTGAGAGAACTATTTATATAGAGAGAACCCCTTGAGAACTATTTATATAGAGAGAACCCCTTGAGAACTATTTATATAGAGAGAACCTTTGAGAAAACTATTTAAATAGAGAGAACCCCTTGAGAACTATTTATATAGAGAGAACCCCTTGAGAGAACTATTTAAATAGAGAGAACCCCTTGAGAGAACTATTTAAATAGAGAGAACCCCTTGAGAGAACTATTTAAATAGAGAACCCCTTGAGAACTATTTAAATAGAGAGAACCCCTTGAGAGAACTATTTAAATAGAGAGAACCCCTTGAGAGAACTATTTAAATAGAGAGAACCCCTTGAGAGAACTATTTAAATAGAGAGAACCCTTTGAGAGAACTATTTAAATAGAGAGAACCCTTTGAGAGAACTATTTAAATAGAGAGAACCCCTTGAGAGAACTATTTAAATAGAGAGAACTCCTTCAGAGAACTATTTAAATAGAGAGAACCCCTTGAGAGAACTATTTAGAGGTGTTGCCAAGAACGAGAATGTATAAATACATTACTATACAATAAGAGAACTAAAGCGTATACAGCTTAACTACCAAACAATCAGCTTAATTGCCTACGTTTGGTACACAAACAAGGGGGCTACTGGACGGCAAACTACGAACCTAAATGGGGCACATATTGTTAAGAAGCGGGGGACCAGGAGCTTGAGCTCGTCTCAAACAAGGATGGAGGCGCCTCGGGGGGCCTCACTAGTGTTGCATTGTGCAACCGACACACTCGTGATTTGTACCAGATGGTGTAATAATGCTTCAGATGATCCCTATAACACATTGTTTAATGCCCAGGTGGAGTCGAGCGCCCCACGTGCCCACACCTACACCTACACCCACACACCCACACCTACACGCCCACACCAGCAGCCCACACACCTCAACCCGTTCTCGCACTTTCGTATAGTCAATATTGACTTATTAAATAAGTGCATATGTGACATACTAATTTATTGTGGATATTTTAGTTTACCTTGAAAAGCTTCATAGAAAACACCGACCTTACCTAACCTTCTTAGTATGTTAAGATAAGCATCTTATTGCTTCGTAATTGTAACAATTATTACTTAACCTATTATAGGTATAGGTTAAGTAATAATTGTAATTACGAAGCAATAAGAAGCTTATCTTAACATACTAAGAAGGTTAGGTAAGGTCGGTGTTTTCTATGAAGCTTTTCAAGGTAAACTAAAATATTCACAATAAATTAGTATGTCACATATGCACTTATTTAATAAGTCAATATTGACTGTAAGAAAGTGCGAGAACGGGTTGCACATCTCCACCTCTCCCAGCACTCTGTTCAATGACTACTAACTACCGCCCCCTGGGTAGCAATGCAGCTGAGAGCAGCGGCTGGCCAGCACGAATATTTAATGCACTTTACACACTAAGGGGCTGTTGCACGAAATTCTAGCCAAAGTAGTTGCTGTTGCAGTCAACTGACCAGTTGTGTAGTGAAGAGTTGAAAATTACAGGGAATATTGTACGCAGGGAGCCGGTCGGCCGAGCGGACAGCACGCTGCACTTGTGATCCTGTGGTCCCGGGCGCCGGCGAGAAACAATGGGCAGAGTTTCTTTCATCCTATGCCCCTGTTACCTAGCAGTAAAATAGATACCTGGGTGTTAGTCAGCTGTCACGGGTTGCTTCCTGGGGGTGGAGACCTGGTCGAGGACCGGGCCGCGGGGACACTAAAGCCCCGAAATCATCTCAAGATAACCTCAAGAAGGCTCCTGTCTCCCAACTATAGTGAACAGCACGTTCTCCAGGTCTGCCACTCTGGAAAAAAAAATGCACAACCGTTCAGTTCAATCAGAAATGTATGCCCCTAAGCAGTCCACCAGGCCTTTCCAGGCCTAGAGAAAACGTCAATTTACGGTGCTTCAATTTGTACTAACACGTCATATTTTGGGTGGGTTGGCCAGTACCATCTCATCCTGGTCTACGGCCTCCGACGTGTTTGAAGTCCTTCAGATGTTTCCCGTTGATGAGGTCATCTGTGCTTCGCTCAGCCTTGAAACGATTGGTACCTGCACTACTAAGTCCTGTGCTCTCCTCTTTCAATGGTTTTCGTCCTTGTTAAGTATTTGTAGAACAGTGCGCAGTGATCGAATGCTCCCAGCGCCTTGTTTTGTTCACTTGTGCGTTTTCAGTCGTGCGTACAGGTACACAAATGCTAAAGGAATGACAAATAAGACAAGAGAACTGAAGGAATGAATTGGAGATAGATCCTGGCATGATAGCAATAGTAGAAACATGTTTGCTTCGTGATGTGCGAGTAACAGGTATAATTGGTAGATCTCTGCTACTTTTTTCTCTATCCAATACTACATACGGATATTTCTTTCATCTACCTCCACCACCTTTGGCTTCCATGTCTCTTCTTCAACCTGTGGGTCTATTTCTTGCCAAATGATTCACCATTGGAAGAAGCTTCCTATACTTCGGGTAATGCATCTATCCAGTTTCTTCGACGACAAGATTTACAGTGCAAAAGTTCTTATTAACCATGTCACTACTTTCTTCTTTCTTGATCCCATCGCTTCCTGTTACTTTGTAATCCTTAGGAAATATTTTAATTGATATCATCTCAATTAGTTTTGTTTCTACTATTGCTATCATGCCGGGATCTATCTCCAATTCTTTCCTTCAATTCCCTTGTCTTATTTGTCATTCCTTTAGCATTTGTGTACTTGTACTTTGCGTGGATGTGTGCGTATTTATGCGTACATGAGAATGTGCAAGCATTTTTGTGTAGATAACTGTTTGCAAGCATGTTTGTACCCATACATGTACGCTTGCTCGTGCATGCATCAGCATGAGCTTGGGCATGCAAATGCATGCATGAGAGGACTGCCAGACATGCATGAGAGGCATCGGTGACATGCATAACTAAAGATAGCAGACTGCGTGTGTGTGTGTGCATGTGAGCAGATCGCGTGCGTTTTTGAGTGCGTGGGCGGTGAATCTGCCGCAGGGAAGATAACTTAACTACCCTTCCAGATAAGGTCAAGATGACCTTAACCACCACTTCCACCCCGTCTCAACCACTGTGGTTGCTTCGAGTGATAAAGATTAAGCCAGCCAAGAGGTGGCACGGGCATGAATAGCCCGTAAGTGGTGGCTTCCTTGCATCACTGTGGATATAGTTCCCGCCGTGTGGGGTAAACAGTCTTGCTGACCTGCATAGCTGTCAGGGTTTACACCCGAGACATGTGTGGGATTACTGAGGTAAATATTGATGTTCTGGGAAGCGAAGACCACCCCAACACATGTGAAACATACCTGGCCTCCTCTCCCACACACATACACACACACCTGACCTAGCTTTACAGTGACGTAGAGCCTTATACTGACAGAGCGTGAGACTGACATAGAGCTTGCCACTAGCAACATACCACAAAAGGGAGGTCGAGGCAGGTGTGGCAGACGCTGCCAGCTTTAACCAACACCCACACACCTGGAATTATTGCATTAATAACAGTGTCGCCCACCGACCAGGCAGCACGCCCACGCCCTCAAGCACGCCCGTGGCCTCCCCTCCCCGGGGCGCTGCGGGTCTTGGAGGTCAAGCTCGAGCTCCTACTCGAAAGGTCTTGACTCGAGAACACGAGGTTGACCTCAGAACTTCACACGCGCGATATCGTTAGGGGTGTGTGAGGGGTAGAGGGGATGAATAGAGCCACTATGAGAGCATAGAGCCACTATAGGAGCATAGAGCCACTATAGGAGCATAGAGCCACTATAGGAGCATAGAGCCACTATAGGAGCATAGAGCCACTATAGGAGCATAGAGCCACTATAGGAGAAAGATTCTATTTCGTGTTGCAGACGAGGCAGCAGCTGTTCTTGCATAGAGGTTACCTCATTACAAAAACAGGTCAAGCACAATATTTTGATATGTACTATGACGTTTTAGACTCATGCTGTGTGTGGTGGTACATATGTACCCATATATATACTCTGCATACTTTTTTTTTTTGGGGGGGGGGGAGTAAAGAGGAAGGAGAGGCATAGGTGAAGGGAAGTTTAGAAGTGGGAACTACAGTGAGAGGTATGAAAGCTGGCGGGCTGTCCGCCTTGCTGACACCATGTGTGGGTGTTGGCAGCTAAGCTGGCTCGCTCTCTCTCTCTCTCTCTCTCTCTCTCTCTCTCTCTCTCTCTCTCTCTCTCTCTCTCTCTCTCTCTCTCTCTCTCTCTCTCTCTCTCTCTCTCTCATGTCAGCGGAGCTGTGAGTGTGTGTGAGAGGTTCTTCACCCATCCTGTGAGTGGGTGTGTCCGAGGTGTGGCAGAGCGGAGGTGATTGGGCACCCCACAGGATAGGTGCCCGCCGGCAAAAGGTATAACCCGTCGACCCGTCGACCAGTCAACCCGTCGACCCGTCAACCCGTCGACCCGTCAACCCAGGCAACACATCGCTAACATATCTATCAACATATCATTCCGAATGAAAAGCATTTTAGACATTTCTTGAACAAAAACACACCAGAATGAAAATAAAATAAATATTTCACCTACCCTTGTTGTGGACGGTAGAGGGTTGGGCGGAGTTGAAGGGGGGGGGGAAGAGGGGGGAGAGGGGGTGGATGAAGGGGGGGGGTTGAAGGGGGGGGGCATTGCCCAATAAGGTCACTACCTTTATCAGCCAGTAGACACCAGGCTTACCTGGCTCAGGGCTCCTATACAGATAGAAGACTACCTATCTGTTCTAGGTGACTAGTACACTAGGAGTGAGAGGATAGTACTCACCTAGAAAGAGAGGGGGATAGGCTCCTAGTCCACCTCAGGTACCGATTCCTGTATAAACCGGGGGAAGAAAAGTGTATATTAATATACATTTATTATATATTATGTACCCTTTACCCCCAACTTTGCATGGTGAATAATATAGGGTAGGTGACCAACATGGGTCGGGTTTTGGTCGGCCCCATTTCACCTTCTTTAAGAGAAGTCTGCTCCCACTGTGACCCCCCACGACTGTCATGCTGTGTATAAAACCTCACGAATGATTTGTTTTTGAGGGAAGGCAGCCAGAGGGGAGTATGAGGTTATAGGGGAGAATTTACAACCCCCCTGACATCAATGGGTAATGGAGAAGTAGAGCAACATATTCCCAAAGAGCTGAGGTATTCATCTGAGTTAAGACTCAACACGGACTCATCCCCGCGGGGTAAACACATCATCAAGGCAGACTCACGCCTCTGGTGTGTGTGTGTGTGTGTGTGTGTGTTTACTAGTTGTGTTTTTACGGGGGTTGAGCTTTGCTCTTTCGGCCCGCCTCTCAACTGTCAATCAACTGTTTACTAACTACTTTTTTTTTTTTTCTCCACACCACACACACACACACCCAGGAAGCAGCCCGTGACAGCTGACTAACTCCCAGGTACCTATTTACTGCTAGGTAACAGGGGCATTCAGGGTGAAAGAAACTTTGCCCATTTGTTTCTGCCTCGTGCGGGAATCGAACCCGCGCCACAGAATTACGAATCCTGCGCGCTATCCACCAGGCTACGAGGCCCCCTAATGTGTGTGTGTGTGTGTGTGTGTGTGTGTGTGTGTGTGTGTGTGTGTGTGTGTGTGTGTGTGTGTGTGTGTGTGTGTGTGTGTGTGTGTGTGAGAGAGCATCGTCACGGTGGCTCAGCAGACTGTAGCTGCCCTCGTCAGCATGATGACTGAACACCTTCCGTGCTGGGGACCGCTAAAACACCTGCAGCTCGCCTCAGACAACACCCGCAGCAGCTGGGCGTCTCTCTACAAAGACATGTATTAATTATTCTCAAGAGATATGTGTTTAACATGGAAACAATGGACAGTGAGAGAGAGAGAGACAGGTGCTACAATCTCTTAGTCCTCTGAGCTGTGGACGGAAGTGCTGTCTGTCTGTCTGTCTGACTGTCTGTCTGGCCGTCTGTCTGACTGTCTGTCTGGCCGTGACTAAACTAAGGGAGGACGAAGCACAGACCGCCCCCTTTGGAACACTGGACAGTTTCATCCCCTTATGTGTCGACACTGCCAGGTTCGACCCCCACAAAACCACTTGTTACCAAAATCCTTCACGAATCCGGAAGTGCTTAGGTTAATTACCGCGTTTCTAAGCCTGCGGGTGAAAAGAGTGGGGGGGAGAGGGGGGAGTGATTAAGAAAGTATATGTTTACTGTGGGGGGGGGGAGGGGTTCTTGGGTAGGGGGGGGGAGAGATCCGGCGGTGCGCGGGTCTCCTTTGTCCTCTCTCCACCATCTAGTCCACTACGGGATCACCATAGCCCGTGCTACTTGCCCCGCTCCTGTGCCAGGTAAGTCCACTACGGGATCACCATAGCCCGTGCTACTTGGAACTTTTTGTAGCCTTTTCTATAAGTATTAACCGAAGATTTTTTCCCAGCGGGGAAGGAAGCGTGTCCAGATGTCTCGTCCTGCGCGGGAGTCGAACCCTGGTTCATTGGGTTGTGAGCTGACTGGTGTACAGGTTCACTGAGCGCCAGTGAACCTGTGCATCAGTTGATTTAAAGGTGGAGAGGCAGGGCCCAAGAGATAAGAACATAAGAACAAAGGCAACTGCAGAAGGCCTATTGGCCCATACGAGGCAGCTCCTATTTATAACCACCCAATCCCACTCAACGTTGCTGCAAATAGTATATATTTGCAATTATAGATTCGAGATTATAGATTAACCAGATGTGGTTAATCTTAGCAAGTACAGATAGGGGAACACAGGTAGGGGAGCACAGTGATTCACCACTGGACCTAGGCAGCCTTGGAGGCGGTATTACCACTGATGGTGTAGCTTAAGGCCCTCGCTCTGGACAATGGTGGTAGTGGTGGTGCTGGTAGGGGTGGTGGTGGCATCAGGTCTGCTACACCTTTCTTGGGACCCCACCACACCCCCCTACAACCATACAACCCCAGCACCCTCACCCTCGCTCTGGACAATGGTGGTAGTGGTGGTGGTGGTGGCATCAGGTCTGCTACACCTTTCTTGGGACCCCACCACACCCCCCTACAACCATACAACCCCAGCACCCTCACCGCACAAGCTACGAACACTAGAAGATAGAGAAGATCCCAGATGAGACATGCTCTTGGCGTATAAAATACTGGTAGTCACGTCTGGCCCGAAGCTAGGCTTGGGGGCCTAGGCTTCCCCGTATTGTGGTGTATTTGTAGAATTCTCAGAAATGATTCCAGGCAAAGGTCGGTAATTATGAGACAGCACTAAGGCAGTACAACTATATAACACTTAGAAGGAATATGAGGACACATTGATACAAAACACCTATACCCAAACACCTGCCACCACCACCACCACCTCTCACATGCATAAAACATCTGCAAGTAACCTCAGACACCCGTAAATCACCTGCTACCACCCCCACCCACTTCACCGTTACGTAAATATCTGCAACTTTCATAACAGTTTTTAAATGGTCCCTCCAGAGGGCTCTGCTAGAGAAACAAGGCACAGTTTGTCAACACGGACAAGGGACTATATATGTAAGAACCAAGGTGGTTAGGTTTTTTGTAACTCTATTATGTTTAGATCTAGACTTTGCTTCAGAACAGTTATACAAAAAGTTAATTATTTAGGTATCACACATAATTACGTACCTACGGCTAGTTATATGTATTTACTGACATGTATTCTTTAGTAACATAACCATGTTATAGGCTACCTAAGGCCTATATATATATATATATATATATATATATATATTAGTATATTTTGGTAGCAGTCTTTCCTGTAGACATATTTTATTAAATATGACCGAAAAAGTAAGATTAATAATTCTAACACGAATTTTCTCAATCTTTCGTACATTATGCTTCACTGTTGGAGGTAAATCAAAAATCACTTCTCCAAAATTCATTTTTATTTCTAGTCTGACGCGACACGGGCGCGTTTCGTAAAACTTATTACATTTTCAAAGACTTCACAAATACACAACTGATTAGAACTTGCGTTTCCCTGATTTTATATCTACATTTGAGTGAGGTGGGAAGGGTGATGTGGCATTACATTTGAGTAAGGTGGGAAGGATGATGTGGCATTAGAGGATATTAATAGGGTATTAAAAGTATCAACACAAGACAGAACACGAAACAATGGATATTGAATAGAAGTGTTTGTAGAAAGCCTATTGGTCCATATTTCTTGATGCTTCTATATTGGAGCGGAGTCTTGAGGTGGGTAGAATATAGTTGTGCAATAATTGGCTGTTGATTGCTGGTGTTGACTTCTTGATGTGTAGTGCCTCGCAAACGTCGAGCCGCCTGCTATCGCTGTATCTATCGATGATTTCTGTGTTGTTTACTAGGATTTCTCTGGCGATGGTTTGGTTATGGGAAGAGATTATATGTTCCTTAATGGAGCCCTGTTGTTTATGCATCGTTAAACGCCTAGAAAGAGATGTTGTTGTCTTGCCTATATACTGGGTTTTTTGGAGCTTACAGTCCCCAAGTGGGCATTTGAAGGCATAGACGACGTTAGTCTCTTTTAAAGCATTCTGTTTCGTGTCTGGAGAGTTTCTCATGAGTAGGCTGGCCGTTTTTCTGGTTTTATAGTAAATCGTCAGTTGTATCCTCTGATTTTTGTCTGTAGGGATAACGTTTCTATTAACAATATCTTTCAGGACCCTTTCCTCTGTTTTATGAGCTGTGGAAAAGAAGTTCCTGTAAAATAGTCTAATAGGGGGTATAGGTGTTGTGTTAGTTGTCTCTTCGGAGGTTGCATGGCTTTTCACTTTCCTTCTTATGATGTCTTCGATGAAACCATTGGAGAAGCCGTTATTGACTAGAACCTGCCTTACCCTACAGAGTTCTTCGTCGACTTGCTTCCATTCTGAGCTGTGGCTGAGAGCACGGTCGACGTATGCGTTAACAACACTCCTCTTGTACCTGTCAGGGCAGTCGCTGTTGGCATTTAGGCACATTCCTATGTTTGTTTCCTTTGTGTAGACTGCAGTGTGGAAACCTCCGCCCTTTTCCATGACTGTTACATCTAGAAAAGGCAGCTTCCCATCCTTTTCCGTCTCGTAAGTGAAACGCAGCACGGAACTCTGCTCAAATGCCTCTTTCAGCTCCTGCAGATGTCTGACATCAGGTACCTGTGTAAAAATGTCGTCAACATACCTGCAGTATATGGCCGGTTTCAAGTTCATGTCGACTAAGACTTTTTGCTCGATGGTACCCATGTAGAAGTTTGCAAACAGGACACCTAGGGGAGAACCCATAGCGACCCCATCTACTGTCCGAGAAACAAATCCCATTGTCATATTTGCATTTATTTGCAATAGCCATTTGCAGACTTGGCTACAGGTGATGCTGGGAGGTAATGGACCCAATAGTTTATGAATGTCATTAATTTTGTTTCATAAATGTCATGAAAGTTAATGAAACTATCAAACAAAAGGCTCCGCTCTTACATTAGTTAAGAACATAAGAATGAAGGTAAATGTTGAAGGCCTATTGGCCCATACAACCCAGATCCTTTTTATAACAAACCATATGGTCAGCAGGAGGAAGAAGCTAAGGGGAGAACTTACCGTTAAATAATTCTTCCATATATTCTAACCTGTTTCTCGTATATATATATATATGGTATATATATATATATATATATATATATATATATATATATATATATATATATATATATATATATATATATATATATATATATATATACCATCTATTAACAAAATTGATCGAAATCCGATTCTGATTGACAATATTCAATAAAATAATATGGTATACCTGAGCCTATCAACCCGACTCGCGCCAGTTTCCCGCGCAAATGTTTATTTACTGCAACAGCTGACATTTTCCCGCCTTAGCTGACCCGCCCTGCCCACGTTGCCACGTCTACCTCACGCTCCCTCCAACACGGACGTAACCCTCGCAACACTGTGCAGAGGACCTTTATCCTTGGGATAAGACGGAATAAAGGTAAGTATTAAAATGAATATTGGATGTGCAAGAGTATTGTTCTTCCATTTATCGGGAATAAAAGCGCGGCCTTGGCTTACTTTACCTTGCTTTTTTAAGGCTTTGCTGGAGGGTTGCCGGTTGGAAATTGTTAAGGCTCACGCTGGGATGATATTTCTTGATGGTTTAGCATTTATTTGTATTCATGGTGAGGTAATATCAGTTCTGGGTAAGAATAATCATGTTTGGCGCGGGAGGAAATGTTACTTTACTCCGTGGAAAGTTGAATGTGCTCACGGGATAATAATGAGTCTATTGCCTATAATAATTACATCCGAAAGTCATTCTTACTAGTAGGAAAAGATTGTTTGTGTGTGGTAGGGATTAATGTTCGTGTGAAAATTGATGTTACGGAGGAATATTACGAATTTGTGGAAAAATTCATTCTGGCGGGAAATTTTCGTATTTTGTTTTTAAATTCGTGTGAAACCGTTATCTTTTTAGGCGGGGAAACGTACATAACGGAAGGAAAATTAACGTTATTGACAGAAAAAATTTACCTTTCCTGAAACCCTCCCACAACCAAACCAAAATAAATGACCCAAGTACCCACCAAACACACACCGAAACTACGACGTTGGTACAACGTTCGAACAAGTGTTAACACCACCTAACCAGTTATAACAACCAATATAGCAAGTTGTAACAACGTTCTAATACGTCATAAACACGTTAAGCCAAGATGTAACAACTTTATTACAAGTTGTAACAAGCGGAAAATAGCCAGAGATACGGTTTGTGTTTCCAGGGTAGGAGGCCACGAAGATCATTAGCAACACTGTACACACTATACACAACACTGCGTCATTACTACTTTACTAACACTACTACGGTAGTAATGACCATTGGGCCACACTATATACTGCCATAGCCACACACAAACATTAACCAGGATAACTAACCGCACACAATAATTACCAAGTGATGCCAGCGGTGTAATAGTGACGACCTTTGCAACGCTGCAAATGAGACAATGGGAAGACGCGGGCGCCCGCCAGAGGCCGCCACGTGGCCTATGACGTCACCAGAATGGGGTAGGCATAGGGTGAGAGGGGTAGATAGGGTAGGGGGTTGCCAACATTAGGGGTAGAGGGGAGTTGCGAGGCGGGACCAAAGAGCTAAGGCTCAACCCCACTCGCAAACACAACTAGGTGAGTACAACTTGGTGAGTACTTTAAGGGCCCTGTCAAGGAGCACCAACCACTTCGAGGGCCCTCTGTCAAGGATCACCAACCACTTCGAGGGCCCCCTGTCAAGGATCACCAACCACTTCGATGGCCCCCTCTCAAGGAACACCAACCATTTCAAGGGCCCCTGTCAAGGACCACCAACCACTTCGAGGGCCCCTGTCAAGGAACACCAACCACTTCGAGGGCCCCTGTCAAGGATCACCAACCACTTCGAGGGCCCCTGTCAAGGAACACCAACCACTTCGAGGGCCCCAGTCAAGGATCACCAACCACTTCGAGGCCCCCTGTCAAGGACCACCAACCACTTCGAGGCCCCCTGTCAAGGAGCACCAACCACTTCGAGGGCTCCTGTCAAGGACCACCAACCACTTCAGGGGCACCTGTCAAGGACCACCAACCACTTCGAGGGCCCCACTGTCAAGGAGCACCAATCACTTCAAGGGCCCCTGTCAAGGACCACCAACCACTTCGAGGGCACCTGTCAAGAACATCAAGCCTCCTTCAAGATGTAGTTGATGATTTGGTCGAGAGTAACGACCTAAGTGTAGTTACAGGATGAGAGCTACGCTCGTGGTGTCCCGTCTTCCCAGCACTCTTTGTCGTACAAGGTTCTGACCCCACAGAGGGTGAGGCCAAGGGTGTGGGTTAAGGTGTGTGAGGGTGTGGCCAACAGTGTGACTGCCGGATATGGCCACACCTGCTCCCCTGGAGCCACAAGGCCAAACAACTCACAATTCCTAACAAATAATATAAGAATTAACAAAAACTCGTGAATTAAAAAACATGAACAAGGAAAAAGCAAGACACTCAAAATTTCTTTAATAGCTAAGCTAGGCTGGGGGGGGGGGAGGTACAGAGAGAGAGAGAGAGAGAGAGAGAGAGAGAGAGAGAGAGAGAGAGAGAGAGAGAGAGAGAGAGAGAGAGAGAGAGAGAGAGAGAGAGAGAGAGAGAGAGAGAGAGAGAGAGAGAGAGAGAGAGAGAGAGAGAGAGGCACGCAGACAGACAGACATACACTATCAGAGTAATTAACAAATGGAATGCATTAGGCAGTGATGTGGTGGAGGCTGACTCCATACACAGCTTCAAATGTAGATATGATAGAGCCCAGTAGCCTCAGGAACCTGTACGCCAGTTGATTGACGGTTGAGAGGCGGGACCAAAGAGCCAGAGCTCAACCCCCGCAAGCACAACTAGCTGAGTACACACAGGGAGGGGGGCGGGGAAGGTGGGTTTCAGCGATGCTCAGGACTAATAAAAGACATGTTGTCTGAACGTGACTCTTCCTCCTCCGCCCTCTTAACCTACATCCTTGGAGACGAGCAGGAGGATGAGTTGGAGGAGGACAAGGAGGAGTAGGAGGAGAAGGGAGGGAAAAACCACGGCCAGGGGCCAGATTCACGAACCAGCTACGCCAGCACTTACGAACCTGTCCATCTTTTCTCAATCTTTGGCGGCTTTGTTTCCAATTATTAAACAGTTAATGAGCTCCGAAGCACCAGGAGGCTGTTTATAACAATAACAACAGTTGATTGGCAAGTTTTCATGCTTGTAAACTGTTTAATAAATGTAACCAAAGCCGTCAAAGATTGAGGAAAGATGTACACGTTCGTAAGCACTTGCGTAACTGCTTTCGTGAATCTGGCTCCAGATAGACTAGGCTACACCTTAAGGCCTCATAAGCAATTTAAAAGTGCCTCTAAAAACCTAATTAAGATACTTACCAACATCCAACATCTACAAATTAGACTCAATTATAAAAAAAACAGATTATTTACCCGCTTGTTGGACTTTGATATAATTGTTTAAATATCAGTTATTATTAGGTTTCATTACACAGGTGTTTGTTGACGTTAGGTTGTGTCAGGTGTTGGCAGCTCAGTTGTTACACAGTAGAGGCTAAATAGGCCCTCTACAGCTTCCTATAGCTTAAGGCCTCTACAGCTTCCTATAGCCTAGGGTCTCTACAGCTTCCTATAGCTTAAAGCCTCTACAGCTTCCTATAGCCTAGGGTCTCTACAGCTTCCTATAGCTTAAGGCCTCTACAGCTTCCTATAGCCTAGGGTCTATAGCTTTTTTTTTTTTTTTTTTTTTTTTTTGAGATATATACAAGAGTTGTTACATTCTTGTACAGCCACTAGTACGCGTAGCGTTTCGGGCAAGTCCTTAATCCTATGGTCCCTGGAATACGATCCCCTGCCGCGAAGAATCGTTTTTTCATCCAAGTACACATTTTACTGTTGCGTTAAACAGAGGCTACAGTTAAGGAATTGCGCCCAGTAAATCCTCCCCGGCCAGGATACGAACCCATGACATAGCGCTCGCGGAACGCCAGGCGAGTGTCTTACCACTACACCACGGAGACTGTTAAGCTTAAGGCCTCTACAGCTTCCTATAGCCTAGGGTCTCTACAGCTTCCTATAGCCTAGGGTCTCTACAGCTTCCTATAGCTTAGAGCTTCTACAGCTTCTTACAACTTAGAATTTTTATACAGGACTTGTATAAAATCCTGGTTTCTGGTCTTCAGCTCTTTATCTCTCCTCTTTCTCTGTCTCTTATTCTTTCTCCTCTAATACAGACTATCTGCAAGGGCTCTGAGAGCATCTTCAGCGTGGCAGTTCCAGCATCATAGTACAGACATTAAGTGCCTAAGCAGACAATTACACCCACAAGTTATTGTGGGAGGATTGATACAAAAACGCGCACTCGGCTCGCCTTCAGGGATGCCTCCTACACGAACGTAAACAAAGGCCACCACGCGCAGGACCTCCGGGGCCCACTGGCGGGAAATTTAATTGCGCGCAAAAACTTAGCCACAATAACGCACAAATATTAGCAAAAAGGGAATCAAAAAACACAGGAAAGCCCCTGTGTCGACGCCGTGTGAGACAAAGCCATAGAAAGCCACTAAGCGGTGTGTTATATGACAAAAGCGGACCATCTGTGTCTCCACAATGGAGGCAGAACTCCATCTCTCCCAAAACAGTTGAAACGCAAACACAAGAAACTGGATAAAGCGGGAATTTCCAGGAAATTGTGATGACTAAGGCGGCGGAGAAACTGAGAACCATTGAGGCAGATCCTTGGGGGAGGGTGTTCCACCCGGAAGAAAAATTTTCACTTTCCTTTAAAACTTCCGCCTCCAGTTTCCGGAGTTCGAGGTCCACCTCGCGAAGCAGAAATGTTGCAACTTATCTTGAGGTTATCTTGAGATGATTTCGGGGCTTAGTGTCCCCGCGGTCCGGTCCTCGACCAGGCCTCCACCCCCAGGAAGCAGCCCGTGACAGCTGGCTAACACCCAGGTGCCTATTTACTGCTAGGTAACAGGGGCATCAAGCTGAAAGGAACTCTGCCCATTGTTTCTTGCCGGTGCCCGGGATCGAACCCGGGACCACAGGATCACGCGTCTAGTGTTCTATCCGCTCAGCCACCGGCTTTACCCAACTGTAAAAATTGGAATAATTAACACAAATATGAAATATGAGTCAAAATATCGTCTTCAAGTTGACCAGACCACACACTAGAAGGTGAAGGGACGACGACGTTTCGACACAATCGACTGAGAACGGTCCAGGACGGACCGAAACGTCGTCGTCCCTTCACCTTCTAGTGTGTGGTCTGGTCAACATACTTTAGCCACGTTATTGTGACTCATCGCCTGCATATCGTCTTCAAAGCTAACTTGCACCACAGGCGGGAAGCTGTGTGCCCTACAGCTGCCCAACTCTACATGAATGACAGATAAATTGCCCCTCCCCTAAAATGCCCACAACTTAAGGCTCTTCCTACAGGCAGTCAATATCATGCAGCAAAAGACAGATGCTGTTTTAGTACTAATATCACTAACAACAAGTACTGAGAGGAGCAGAGTACCACTATAGTACACATAATAATAATAAAAATAATAATAATTCAAAGACATGTGGGAGAATGCTTTCACTAACTCAGGAAGAACCCCTCCCACCTCCACCCGACCTCCCCCACACTTCCAACACCTCCTCCCCACACCTCCCAAGGCTCCCAGTGTTGCCAAGAGCCATGTCTCCAACACAAAACACCCAGACAACTAAAGACAGGTGTAAGGATATCTGAGCTCGATCTCTCACACACACACACCTTCACTTATCCTGCCTCCAGACACACCCGACACCCCCTCTCCACACCACCACTAGCTACCCCCACACCCCCAAACACCTCACCCCCACCTCTGGCCAGCCAAGACAACCTCTTAACACACACACTCCGGAAATAATTTTTTTGGAAAGGGTGTGTATTCAGCTGCTCGGGGACGCGAGAGGAAGCTTAGCTACCACACACACACACACACACACACACACACACACACACACACACACACACACACACACACACACACACACACACACACACACACACACACACACAGTGTCAGGAAGCCAGACAGCTCGCCTGCTATCATAACTCTCACTATATTTCTCATTTCTACACCTTTACTCCCAATAAAAAATGTGAGGAAGAGGAAGAGGAACAGAAAGAGAGAGAGAGAGAGAGAGAGAGAGAGAGAGAGAGAGAGAGAGAGAGAGAGAGAGAGAGAGAGAGACAGAGACAGAGACAGAGAGACAGAGGGAGAGAGAGAGACAGAGAGAGAGAGAGAGAGAGAGAGAGAGAGAGAGAGAGAGAGAGAGAGAGAGAGAGAGAGAGAGAGAGAGAGAGAGAGAGAGAGAGAGAGAGAGAGAGAGAGACAGAGACAGAGACAGAGACAGAGACAGAGACAGAGAGAGAGAGAGAGAGAGAGAGAGAGAGAGAGAGAGAGAGAGAGAGAGAGAGAGAGAGAGCGCGTGGATACAAAAATGAATTCTTGTATTATTTTGCTACCTTTAATTATTGTCGTGGAATTTCTTCCTCGAACGTAAGCGATGTCTACCATTCCACAGGATGCCAGCCACAACAGCCGACTATAACAACCCTGTACCCAGTTCCGGCTACGTGAACAGAGGCATGAGGTGCAAGGAGACCTGCCAAGCTGTCTCGCCCTGCCCACCATATTGTAATGGAGAGTGTTCTATGAGAAAGTAGGGTTAAATGGGGGGTTAATAGGGGCAAGGGAAAGGGGTAAAAATAGGGGTTATGAGGTGAGGGAGGAAATTAGTGGAGGTGGGAGTAATGGGAGGTGACATCTGGGGGGGGGGGAGGGGGGGTCCAGATCCCTTTGTTTACAAACAAAGCCTCGTGGCCAGCTGGATCCCTTTGTTTACAAACAAAGCCTCGTGGCCAGCTGGATCCCTTTGTTTACAAACAAAGCCTCGTGCCCAGCTGGATCCCTTTGTTTACAAACAAAGCCTCGTGCCCAGCTGGATCCCTTTGTTTACAAACAAAGCCTCGTGGCCAGAGTCCCGGGAAGTACGGTACATGTCGTGGGTACTAAGTAGAGGCAGGTGAGGTGTATGTAGCCTAGTGTAGGGCAGATGAGGGAGGGAGGGAGAGAAGTGAGGCAGAGGCGAGGGTAGAGAGAGAGGGAAGAAGAAAGATGTCAGACAACATTAGACACTATACAGACCAGAGCAATGTCACATTAGGCAGATTAACAAGGCAATTACTCACCCAAACGACTAATAGATAATGAGACTTGCATATAAGATGCAGAACTACTAATTACGTATCTCTCACTTCACCTATACTAGCCCCCATATTCACTAGTATGGGGGCTAGTATAGGTGGATACTAGCCCCCATATTCACTAGTATGGGGGCTAGTATAGGTGGATACTAGCCCCCATATTCACTAGTATGGGGGCTAGTATGGGTGGATACTAGCCCCCATATTCACTAGTATGGGGGCTAGTATAGGTGGATACTAGCCCCCATATTCACTAGTATGGGGGCTAGTATAGGTGGATACTAGCCCCCATATTCACTAGTATGGGTGGATACTAGCCCCCATACTATTTTTCATTTTGCTATTTTTATCAAATGCTATTTGATAGAATTTTCTGGATATTACGTACAGAAACTACGGAGTACTCCCCCCTCACCTCACCCCTCTAGTGTTATTTTCACCTTCAACGATCCCATTCAACCTTAAATACCTTGGTGTGGTTCCCTGGATCAATGTCCGGACGGTCCGGTCTCTGACCAGACCGTCCTGTTTGGTGGTCCGGTCAAGCAGACTGTCAATCAATCACCGTTTGCATCCTGACTCACAATCCGGTTGATCAGGTAGACGTGATCGAGTTCCTCTCCGTCCACCGTTAGAGTTAGGCGAGTTATGCCTCTTTATGGTTAGAGAGAGTGTCCAGTCTTGTTTATAGAAGACTCGATCCCCTAGTAACCGCTTGGGCTGGACGGTAGAGTGACGGTGTCCTGTATCTTTTGAATTATATTGTGTTGACGGGGGTGTGGGGTGTGTGTTGTTGTTGTTGTTTAAGATTCAGCTACTGGGAACAAAAAGTTCCAAGTAGCACGGGCTATGGTGAGCCCGTAGTGGACTTACCTGGCACAGGAGCGGGGCTGTAACTTTGGGGGTGTGTGGATGGGTTGGTGTGAAACACCCCACACTCCAGTCACACCCTCCTACACCCACACACCCCCCTACACACACCCCACACCCACACACACACACCCACACCACTCTCAGCCTGGCGCCTCGCTCCACAATCTCTGACCTCGGGTCAAAGGTCACTCATTAAACAACACGACGAATCGTGTTCTTCTGGAGGCCGCTGTTAGGTGGTGTTAACTAAAGTGCTCAACACAGGTCGGTGTTCAGCTCTCGGGCCACGCCTTCACACACACACCAGGTGACTGCCAGCTTTCCTACCATCATTTACCTATTAGTGTTTACCTACTAGTGACTACGGGAAGGGGAAGGTATAGCTCTAGCAACCCGTTCTCGCAAATTTAATAAGTCAATATTGACTTATTAAATATGTGCATAGGTGACATACTTAACATAATAGATACCCTTAAAAAGATTCATAGAAAACACCGACCTTACCTAACCTACTTAGTATGTTAAGATAAACATCTTATTGCTTCGTAATTACAATTATTACCTAACCTATAATAGGTATAGGTTAAGTAATAATTGTAATTACGAAGCAATAAGATGCTTATCTTAAGATACTAACAAGGTTAGGTAAGGTCGGTGTTTTCTATGAATCTTTTTAAGGGTATCTATTATGTTTAGTATATCACCTATGCACGTAGTTAATAAGTCAATATTGACTTTAGGAATTTGCGAGAACGGGTTGAGCTCTATACTCCCCCTACAAGTTGATGTTGACCAGACCACACACTAGAAGTTGAAGGAACGACGACGTTTCGGTCCGTCCTGGACCATTCTCAAGTCGATTGAGAATGTAGACTCCCCCTACAAGCCTTGATGTACCTGTTTCGTTATACTTAAACTATTCTGAGGTTGGAAATCTTTCTTCAATGTGGATATGAAGTTGTGGATGAAGGTCGCTTCCTCAATAACTCCTTCCCGTGTGTCTACCTAACTGTTCGTGCCAGCAGTGAGATCTAGTTCTCTGGCCCCGACTCAAAAGCTCTTTGTAGGCCTAGGGGCGGCGAGGCGCTCTACAGGAAACACACTAGGCCTACCTGTGGTCTACCTGAGGGGCCTGACAGCTGAGTGGACAGCGCTTCGGATTCGTAGACCTGAGGTTCCGGGTTCGTTCCCCGGTGGAGGGGGGAGATAAATGGGCAGAGTTTCTTTTATCCTGATGCCCCTGTTACCTAGCAGTAAATAGGTACCTGGGAGTTAGACAGCTGCTACGGAGCTGCTTCCTGGGTGTGTTTTTGTGTGTGTGTGTGTGTGTGTGTGTGTGTGTGTGTGTGTGTGTGTGTGTGTGTGTGTGTGTGTGTGTGTGTGTGTGTGTGTGTGTGTGTGTATTCACCTAGTTGTGCTTGCGGGGGTTGAGCACTGCTCTTCCGGCCCGCTTCTCAACTGTCAATCAACTGTTTCTACTACTACTATTTTTTTTCACCACACACACCCCAGGAAGCAGCCCGTGACAGCTGACTAACTCCCAGGTACCTAGTGTGTGTGTGAAAAAAATAGTTAGTAGTTACAGTTGATTGACAGTTGAGAGGCGGGCCGAAAGCTCAACCCCCGCAATAACAACTAGGTGTATACACACCCACAACCGGTTGCCACACAAGATAAAACAGGTTATTTTCCGTTTTGATGAAGATGGCGGGTGTCGCTGGCGACATCTTGGAGACCGTCAATGACCCCCCACCACCACCACCCCTCGCTCTTAAGTGTTGTTAATTACCAAACCACGTGATTGGAGCCACCTTTAACGACACGGCTTAAACGCATACACGGGGAACACGCCCACGGCTTGAACACACACACACACACACGGCTGGAACACACACACACACACGACTGGAACACACGCACACACACATGGCTGGAACGCACACACACATGGCTGGAACACACACACACACACGGCTGGAACACACACACACACGGCTGGAACACACACACACACGGCTGGAACACACACACACACGGCTGGAACACACACACACACACACGGCTGGAACACACACACACACACGCACATGTACCTGGAACACACGCACACACGTACACGGCTGGAACAGACATGTAGCTGGATTGGACGTGAGGATATACGTACACACACCGCTGGAATGGACAGACGGACAGACGGACACACACACACACACACAATAATGGCAGCCAGCCAGTCACAGCCTCCGCCAACGCCTCCGTCAGCGCCCCCTGGAGAAAGAGAAGTGCTTCAGGGGCATTGCACCTTAGACTAGTGGGAGGCAGCTAGCTTTGGGCGCGTGGCAAGTCCGGATGACAAGACTTAGGGCGTGGTAGGCTTTGTGGTGGAGGGGGGGGGGGGGGTAGGTTACCCTGGGTAAGGGGGAAGGGCCTTAACCCCTTCAACTGGAAACCTTCTAACTGAACCCGTGACGTCAATGACTCTTGCAGGATAACGCCTGATATAGAGTTCTCTTGCTTCTTCTCTCTCTCTCTCTCTCTCTCTCTCTCTCTCTCTCTCTCTCTCTCTCTCTCTCTCTCTCTCTCTCTCTCTCTCTCTCTCTCTCTCTCTCTCTCTCTTATCGTTAGTGTGAGAGGAGAGACCTCAGCTGTTGTTATTGTTATATATTCAGCTACTCGGAACAAGTTCCAAGTAGCACGGGCTATGGTGATCCCCGTGGTGGACTTACCTGGCACAGGAGCGGTGCTCAAGGCCTCAGCGTGGTGTGGGTCACTTAAGGGTCGGTGCTGAGGCCAATCCTATTCCTAATTATGTGAACGACCTATCAGAGGGGATAGATTCCGTCCTCTGTGTTCGACGTGCATGAAAAAAATTATCTTGAGATGATTTCGGGGCTTTAGTGTCCCCGCGGCCCGGTCCTCGACCAGACCTCCACCCCCAGGAAGCAGCCCGTGACAGCTGACTAAGTTCCAGGTACCTATTTACTGCTAAGTAACAGGGACATCAGGATGAAAGAAACTCTGCCCATTGTTTCTCGCCGGCCCCCGGGATCGAACCCGGGACCACAGGATCACGCGCCCAGTGTGCTGTCCACTCAGCCGCCGGCTCAATGACAATAAGTATGATAGAAGGCTGCAATAAACTACAGGATTACCAAAATGGTCCAGCAACTGGCTATTAGAGTTTAACGCAAACAAATGTAAGGTAGTGTAGCTAAGTGGCGGGAACAAGAGGCCAGACAAAGGGGACCACAGAGAAAAACACTTCAGAATTGGGCAGAGAAGACTCGGGGGGGGGGGCAAGGGGGGAGGGGGCGGGGGACGGGGGAGAGGGGGCGGGGGGGGGGGTATTTGACCGAACCTGTCACCAGCGGTGCCAGCCCGACCTCATCAACAAAGGTCAAATGCTCGTTGATCAAGCCGCCAAACAACTTGTTTATAACCCTCCCGCCCCCCCCCCCCCCCACCCAAAAAAAGGTTTACACACGACTTACAACTGATGGAGTTTGAACATTTTTTCGAACACTGCTTCGCTGGCGGCCTCTGTTCGAACCACAACGCTGTAAATGCTTCACCCACGTACTGCAAATACAAATAATCGCCAACAGGCCCTGGACACCTAACTTAATCTACGCAAATTATACACAGAACGTTAACATTTTATAATATTAATCTGTAAATGAGAACAAACATATTTGTAATGCAAAAATCAATGAAAATGGGTCGCGTCTTGCGGTGGGGATAGACGGCCGCCGTTTTAACGAGCCTAGCCTAAACGACAGGTTGGAAGTTCACGTCATTCGCATTAATTGCACACGGACGGTTACCCAAGGGAAGAATTGCCTCTGGGAATCTGAACAACTTACAGCTGTTAGGTCTATAACAGGTCACCTTTTTCAATTCATGTATTTACAAACCACAGATGTTATTCTGCTATCATTCTTAAGAACATAAGAACATAAGAACAAAGGCAACTGCAGAAGGCCTATTGGCCCATACGAGGCAGCTCCTATTTATAACCACCCAATCCCACTCATATACTTGTCCAACCCACGCTTGAAACACTCGAGGGACCCCACCTCCACAATGTTACGCGCGGCAATTGGTTCCACAAATCAACAACCCTGTTACTGAACCAGTATTTACCCAAGTCTTTCCTAAATCTAAACTTATCCAATTTATACCCGTTGTTTCTTATCAACGTTGATAGCAGGGCAGCCGCAGGTTGAGGACCCGCGGAAGGTTGAGGGCCCGCGGAAGGTTGAGGGCCCGCGGAAGGTTGAGGGCCCGCGGAAGGTTGAGGGCCCGCGGAAGGTTGAGGACCCACGGAAGGTTGAGGGCCCGCGGAAGGTTGAGGGCCCGCGGAAGGTTGAGGGCCCGCGGAAGGTTGAGGGCCCGCGGAAGGTTGAGGGCCCGCGGAAGGTTGAGGGCCCGCGGAAGGTTGAGGGCCCGCGGAGGAATACATCAGTACTGACGCACTAGGACCAAACTTCCTAAAGCATCAATGTACATATTTACTATTTCATGATCGTTGTTTTCCCCAGACATGACAGATGATTTGATCAAACTGTTCAAATTGGTTGCGTCTGACGCTTAATGTCTTGCAATTCAGAATGTTGGGAAACGTGGCAGCTGCTGCAGAAGAGAGTTGGCGCCCACGCTCAACAGATGGCGCGGAGCGTGTTGGCGCGCACGCTCAACAGATGGCGCGGAGCGTGTTGGCGCGCACGCTCAACAGATGGCGCGGAGCGTGTTGGCGCGCACGCTCAACAGATGGCGCGGAGCGTGTTGGCGCGCACGCTCAACAGATGGCGCAGAGCGTGTTGACGCGCACGCTCAACAGATGGCGCAGAGCGTGTTGACGCGCACGCTCAACAGATGGCGCGGAGCGTGTTGGCGTGCACGCTCAACAGATGGCGCGGAGCGTGTTGACGCGCACGCTCAACAGATGGCGCGGAGTGTGTTGACGCGCACGCTCAACAGATGGCGCAGAGAGCTCGATCACCCTTTCCGCATGATCACGCTCGGAACTAGGGCGCAAACGAGACGATAACTGTCTTATATTTTCCCTGTCCGCTGCTCTGGCTCACATCATAACCCTCCCCATCACTCCCCGCCCTCTCTTCCCCCTTCCCCCCGCCCCCCAGCCAATTACACATGTTCAACTAATGATCCATCACAACTATAGTTAAACCCTGTAATAGCACTGAGAAGCTTTACGCAAGGCTTGAGTTTTTTTTTTTTTTTGAGGACCTTATCACTGACCAGGTCACTTAAGAGTCCTACCCTGAAGAGCGAGGCGATATCCCGCGGGCAGTGCCACAAGGGGGTACCTTAGGTGTACTGAGCCTGACCGGGAGAGAGTGTCGAGAGAGAGACACATACAGACAGGAAACAGAGGAAACCCTTGAAGACCCCATTGAAGAACCTTGAAGAAAACCCCATTGTTTTGACCCCCAAAACCCCATAAAAACCAGTTGTTTTAATCAATAAACCCGCGAAAAACGTCAAACTGCAAGCCAGAGCTGTTATGCTACCTCTCAGCTCATCTGTTTTGATAAATCCCCATTAATCTCACGCTGTTGGCATCATTAAATCCTTGAATAATCAGCCGTTCTGATCAATAAACTTATGAAAGCCAGCTTGTTTCAAGACCTAACAACCCTCTGACCTTAAACCCTCACGTGTGTGTGTAACTAGCGACCTTAACGCCCACTAACAATTACAAAGCTAAACCTAATTCAGAACCTGAATTTAAACCACAAGCGGCAGTTAATGGCGATAATGGGTATTGCGAAACCGGAGGAGGGGGGGGGGCAGGGGGGGAAGGGGGTGAGGAAGGCAGGGGGGGGGGAATTAAAAAAAAGATGGCAGGCTTCACGACGCACAAAACAAGGTGAAGCGAGATGAGACAGATAGACAGCCACTGAGAGACAGAGACAGAGAGAGATCCTCCGTCCTGAGAGACAGAGAGAGATCTTCCGTCCTGAGAGACAGAGAGAGATCTTCCGTCCTGAGAGACAGAGAGAGATCTTCCGTCCTGAGAGACAGAGAGAGATGCTCCGTCCTGAGAGACAGAGAGAGATCCTCCGTCCTGAGAGACAGAGAGATGCTCCGTCCTGAGAGACAGAGAGAGATGCTCCGTCCTGAGAGACAGAGAGAGATGCTCCGTCCTGAGAGACAGAGAGAGATCTTCCGTCCTGAGAGACAGAGAGAGATCTTCCGTCCTGAGAGACAGAGAGAGATGCTCCGTCCTGAGAGACAGAGAGAGATGCTCCGTCCTGAGAGACAGAGAGAGATCCTCCGTCCTGAGAGACAGAGAGATGCTCCGTCCTGAGAGACAGAGAGAGATGCTCCGTCCTGAGAGACAGAGAGATGCTCCGTCCTGAGAGACAGAGAGAGATGCTCCGTCCTGAGAGACAGAGAGAGATGCTCCGTCCTGAGAGACAGAGAGAGATCCTCCGTCCTGAGAGACAGAGAGAGATCTTCCGTCCTGAGAGACAGAGAGAGATCTTCCGTCCTGAGAGACAGAGAGAGATGCTCCGTCCTGAGAGACAGAGAGATGCTCCGTCCTGAGAGACAGAGAGAGATGCTCCGTCCTGAGAGACAGAGAGAGATGCTCCGTCCTGAGAGACAGAGAGATGCTCCGTCCTGAGAGACAGAGAGAGAGATCCTCCGTACTGAGAGACAGAGAGATGCTCCGTCCTGAGAGACAGAGAGAGATGCTCCGTCCTGAGAGACAGAGAGAGATGCTCCGTCCTGAGAGACAGAGAGAGAGATCCTCCGTACTGAGAGACAGAGAGAGATGCTCCGTCCTGAGAGACAGGGAGAGATGCTCCGTCCTGAGAGACAGAGAGAGATGCTCCGTCCTGAGAGACAGAGAGAGATGCTCCGTCCTGAGAGACAGAGAGAGATGCTCTGTCCTGAGAAACAGAGAGAGATGCTCCGTCCTGAGAGACAGAGACAGTGCACATGAGTTATGGGAAGAGCTCTCTCTCCTCAGCCTGCTAACAGGAGACAGAAGCCGTCTACCCACCTGTCAACAAAAAACAAGGCGTTCGTGCAAATCCGAACCACAATAGTGTGATGTGTCAGTGAGAATATGTTCTCATAGACTATCAACCGTTCTGATCACCCATCCAATGCCTTTCCCCCTTTCCCTTAAATCTTCACTCCCGTTATCCTCCCCACAGAGGGCCTTTTAACTACCAATTCAACTACTGGCTCAACCACTTTTCCCTAACCAATGGTCGTCGCCGGCTCCCCCTTCGCCCAGGTGCTGTGGCGTTCACATGTTAGGTTGGTCTCCGCCCTGGTCTCCGCCCTGGCCTCCGCCCTGGTCTCCGCCCTGGCCTCCGCCCTGGCCCTCCGCCCTGTGTATGCTGAAGAACTTGGGCACACTATGCCCCTAGGGCAATCATAAATTAGCTCTTAAGAGGAGGAGAAATAGAGACGTTTCTAAGATGATCAACACCACTTCAATATGAAAAAAACAGAGAGGACTTAGTGAGCCACAAGTCTATCTTTTCAACAAGTGGTATATGCAAGAACGACTGGATACCTAGAGCTAGAGCCCGACCTTGTCACGCATGTGGTTACACACTTTTGTATATCTTCTTTCTAATGAAAATCACAATAATTGTCTGACAGAGCAGGTTTTAAAGGTAATTAGACTGCAAATTTGAATATTATTTTCGCAAGGAATGAGACACTTCGAGGGGGGGATTTGCCCCCCTCAAGTGATTAATGGTTTCTCTGAGAGATAACGATAGGTCAAACGAGGCAGTTAAGTACTTACACACGTGATGATAGTGGCAGAACGTACCTAACATTGATGGTGGTAAAGATGGCGTGGATGGTGGTAATTGTGGCGCTACTGGTGAAGTGGGTACATCCCTACACGGTCAAATTAGGTGGATATATCCACCGGCTGTAGTCACACCGCTGGGGAAGTGGTGTACCACCAGGCATGTCCCATATCGTACTTCGTGGGGTGTCATCCACGTGACTTTGTTTACATGCTCTTCCCGCCATTTCGTTGCCACGTGGCTCTGTTTACATCCTTTTCCCGCCTTTTCATTGCCACGTGGCTCTGTTTACATCCTTTTCCCGCCTTTTCATTGCCACGTGGTCCTATTTACATCCTTTTCCCGCCATTTCATTGCCACGTGGTCCTGTTTACATCCTTTTCCCGCCATTTCATTGCCACGTGTTCCTATTTGCATCCTTTTCCCGCCATTTCATTGCCACGTGGTCCTGTATACATCCTTTTCCCGCCTTTTTATTGCCACGTGACTCTGTTTACTTCCTTTTCCCGCCATTTCATTGCCACGTGGTCCTATTTACATCCTTTTCCCGCCTTTTTATTGCCACGTGGCTCTGTTTACACCCATTTTCCGCCATTTCCTCTCCATCAAGCTAAAAAGACACATCAAGAGGCCAGTATATCAACATTCCAAGACAATTATGTCCTCACAGGACTCCTCAAATTCCTCTAAACATGCATATGAATGAAGTAATCTCAACCTCTAAAAATGAATCGCAAAATAGCCAACAAAGGCACACTGAAGCTTCCCTGATGAACACCTGACTCTGTAGGGGGTCACATGTGGAGGTCACTTCATTAAGAGATGCGGGTAGCTCGAACACTTGGATTAAAATGTTGATGGAGCAAGTTGAAGCCAGGGTTGTGTGCAGCGTTTTGGACGAGACGACGGAAATGCCAAGGAGCAGAGATTGTCCTCATGGCGATCCTGGAGGCTGGGAGGGAGGGAGGGAGAGGGAGAGGGAGAGGGAGAGGGAGAGGGAGAGAGAGAGAGAGAGAGAGAGAGAGAGAGAGAGAGAGAGAGAGAGAGAGAGAGAGAGAGAGAGAGAGAGAGAGAGAGAGAGAGAGAGAGATCTTCTTATCTGAATCTACAGAGCATTTTCAGGCTATTAAAATCCCAGGGAGGCAGACCAGGCAGGTTCTGCTGTCCCGTGGAGCAGTATAGATCAGGGTTATCATCACTTTCTCTCCGAGGTTGCTCTGACTTCCGTGACTTTGTCTAAGAAGCAAGTTTTTAACATCTTAATATTGATATCCTGTACTCAACTAGGTGAGCACAGGATATCATCAGCGGCATATGCCAGGTTGGCCAACATAAGAACGGCCTTTGGAAACTTGTGTAAGGAATCATTCAGGACCTTGTATACCACGTATGTCAGACCAATCCTGGAGTATGCAGCTTCGGCATGGCGTCCGTATCTTGTCAAGCACATGACTAAATTGGAGGTTTAGAGGTATGGCACCAGACTAGTTCTAGAGCTGAGGGGTATGAGCTACGAGGAGAGACCAGGGAAACTCAATGTCGCGTCGCTCGAAGACAGAAGAGTTAGGGGAGACATGATCACCACATACAAGAATCTCAAGAGGAACTGATAGGGTAGACAAAGACAATATATTTAACACAAGAGGCACACGCACTAGGGGACACAGGTGGAAAATGGGTTCCTAAATTAGCTAATAGAGATATTAGAAGGAACTTTTTTAGTGTCAGAAAACAGGTGGAATGCATTAGGCAGTGATGTGGTGGAGGCTGACTCCATACACAGCTTCAAATGTAGATATGATAGAGCCCAATAGGCTCAGGAATCTGTACACCAGTTGATTGACAGTTGAGAGGCGGGACCAAAGAGCCAGAGCTCAACCCCCGCAAGCACAAGGTGAGGACACAAGGAAACATCTCACAAGCTCTTAAAAGATCACTGAATCGTGACATTAAGAATAGTGTGACTTAGTAACCTTGGGCTCCTCACCCTACCAGTCTCACCCTACCAGCCTCACCCTACCAGCCTCACCCTACCAGCCTCACTCTACCAGCCTCACCCTACCAGCCTCACCCTACCAGCCTCACCCTACCAGCCTCACCCTACCAGCCTCACCCTACCAGCCTCACTCTACCAGCCTCACCCTACCAGCCTCACCCTACCAGCCTCACCCTACCAGCCTCACCCTACCAGCCTCACCCTACCAGCCTCACCCTACCAGCCCCACCCTACCAGCCCCACCCTACCAGCCTCACCCGAGAGAGAGAGAGAGAGAGAGAGAGAGAGAGAGAGAGAGAGAGAGAGAGAGAGAGAGAGAGAGAGAGAGAGAGAGAGAGAGAGAGAGAGAGAGAGAGAGAGAGAGAGAGAGAGAGAGAGAATAACAGCTCTTGCTTGCATCTTCACTAGGTACATTTGACAGCCCTCATGAACCCTAATCTTAATTAAAAAAATACAAAAGAGGAGAGGAGAGAGGTGAGAGGAGAGGTGCAATAATGGTATTGGCTCACCACGTGAGGTTCTGGGCTGCCCACGCTAGGCCTTGAACGTGGGGGGGGGGGGGAGGGGAGTCGTCATGCAGGCTTCTACATTTACATATATTACACACACACACACACACACACACACACACACACACACACACACACACACACACACACACACACACACACACAAAGGGACAGTAAAGGCAGTAAAGAGACCAAAGGGACAGTACACAATGAAGGGGAACAGCCTATCTGTAACGATTCGAGAAAGAGACCTGGGAGTGGATGTGACACCTAATCTAACTCCTGAGGCACATATAAATAGGATAACGACAGCAGCGTACTCTACACTGGCGAAAATTAGAACTTCATTCAGAAACCTAAATGAGGAAGCTTTTAGGGCACTTTACACTGCCTACGTGAGACCCGTCTTAGAGTATGCCGCGCCATCATGGAGCCCCCACCTGAAGAAACATAAAGAAACTGGAGAAGGTTCAGAGGTTTGCGACGAGGCTTGTCCCAGAGTTACGAGGGATGGGATATGAAGAGCGGCTGAAGGAACTGAACCTAACGACACTAGAGAAAAGAAGGGAGAGAGGAGATATGATAGGGACATATAAAATACTCAGGGGAATTGATAAAGTGGAAATAGATGAAATGTTCACACGTAATAATAACAGAACGAGGGGACATGGGTGGAAACTGGAAACTCAGATGAGTCACAGAGATGTTAGGAAGTTTTCTTTTAGCGTGAGAGTAGTAGAAAAATGGAATGCACTTGGGGAACAGGTTGTGGAAGCAAATACTATTCATACTTTTAAAACTAGGTATGATAGGGAAATGGGACAGGAGTCATTGCTGTAAACAACCGATAGCTAGAAAGGCGGGATCCAAGAGTCAATGCTCGATCCTGCAAGCACATATAGGTGAGTATATAGGTGAGTACACACACACACACACAGGCTCACTTCGCTGGAAGACAGAAGAGTTAGGGGGGACATGATCACTACATTCAATATTCTAAAGGGAATTGATAGGGTAGATAAAGACAGTCTATTTAACACAAGGGGCACACGCACAAGGGGACACAGGTGGAAACTGAGCGCCCAAATGAGCCACAGAGATATTAGAAAGAACTTTTTTAGTGTCAGAGTGGTTGACAAATGGAATGTATTAGGCAGTGATGTGGTGGAGGCTGACTCTATACACAGCTTCAAGTGTAGATATGATAGAGCCCAGTAGGCTCAAGAACCTGTACACCTGTTGATTGACGGTTGAGAGGCGGGACCAAAGAGCCAAAGCTCAACCCCCGCAAGCACAACTAGGTGAGTACACACAGTTACCAATGATGGAGTCCGTAACGGTTAGCTCTCAGTTACCTATTTACTATTAGGTGAACTGAAGCATCAGATGAAATAAATTGCCCATTTATCTTTGCCTCAGACGAGAATCGAACCCGGGTCCATGGATTGTGAATCCCGAATGTTGTCCGCTCGGCCGTGTCCTTACCTATGAGTGACTACAAGGAGGTAAAGTTTATAACTCCTCAAGTTCCGCCTACTGTCAGGAAATGTATATGTTTATCTCTCAGAATGTTTGGTAATATGTTTATTGCTTGTGATGTGTGTCTATGTATGTATTAACGGTTGTGTGCCGGGGACGTAGACCACTGTGCTTCAGGATCTCGTATCCCCTGGAAGATGCCAGGAAGACCTCTTGGCTGCCGTGTGGGCGTGGGCGGGGGCTCTGGTGTGGGCGTGGGGCGCCTTTGTCCCCTCTACCTTGTGGGTGACCTTGGGGCAGGGCATGGCGTCCTGTCCCGCCTGCACTCCACCCACCTCCACCACCGGCACTGTCTCCTCAGTGAAGAAAGTAGAATGCACTCATAGAAGACATTGTGGAAGCCGCCCACGACGTTAAAGGCCAGATTAGACAAAAATCTGAACGTCAGAATTAATTTAATTGTAACGAAGCAACAGGTATAGACCAGAGCTATAGTAGGCGGGGTATGCAGAGCTAGACCTTACCGCCCGTGGTCACTGATAGGTCAGTACTACCACCACCACCACCAACATATGAGAAGCTGCCAAATACAGGCGATGAGTCACAATAACGTGACTAAAGTATGTTGACCAGACTACACACTAGAAGGTGAAGGGACGACGACGTTTCGGTCCGTCCTGGACCATTCTCAAGTCGATTGTGCTTCAGGATCATTCACAATCGACTTGAGAATGGTCCAGGACGGACCGAAACGTCGTCGTCCCTTCACCTTCTAGTGTGTGGTCTGGTCAACAAGCTGCCAAATATTACAATATTCCATAAAATGTAACTAAGCAATGTCTCAAGGTTATTTATGCAGTCACTTTGTGTTCAACACCTGATCACTCCGCGCATGGAATCCACAGTCTTGCGAAGGAGAGAGGGAAGAGTGAGAGAAGATGAAGGAGAGAGGAACGGAGAATGAGGGAAGACGAAGGAAGGAGGTAGGAAGAGAGAGAGGGAATGCAAGGTACCCATGGAAGAGCAGCAACAGCCTGCCTGCTCCTCCTGCTGCTGTATCTGCCCTCCAGCAGTAACCATACAAGGATGTGTGTGATCAGAGGAGCGGTGAGAGTGCCGCTCCCACCAACCCTCTCACTCTCCCTATCCTACAGAAATTATACGAGAGGCGCAGCAGCTCTATAGAGGTGCGAGCCACTAGAGGCTGGGGATATATGTGTTAGGACATAAACGACTAGTTAAGGTAATGTTTGCCTCTAAAAAAGGTCACTGGAAAACATGCTGAAAGATAAGAGAAGACTCAGTATTACACCAGGATATGGAGAGGATGTTGTTGTTTCAGACTTAGCTACTCAGAACGAAGTGTCCATGTAGCACGGGCTATGGTGAGCCCGTATTATGGCGAGGAGTATCTGAAGTGTTTTATAGAGACACGTGGAGGTGTATTTGACCACGTGGGTCAAGGGAAGGTGTATTTGACCACGTGGGTCAAGAAACCGGTGCGAAGAAGCAAGAGGTAAGATCAGGAGAAAGCACCAAGCCATTACAACTATATAACACTTGAAAGGGATGAGGATAAGGGGGGTTTACGGGCTATTCATGCCCGTGCCACCTCTTGGGTGGCTTAATCATTATCAGTCAATCGATTATAAGGATTTGGGATGGAACTGGGGGAAAAGAAACAAGTGCCCAACGACTTGGAAGATCGGGGATTGAACGCCGACCTGCATGAAGCTAGACCGTCGCTCAACCGTCCAGCCCAAGTGGTTGTACAAGAAATAATATAGAACCACGTGCCAGAAGCCACGGGCCCCGTAGAAGGGTATACAAGACCTGTGGAACTCACACCCAGGTAACACACAGGGTGGGTCCTCTCCCCCTTACCCCAGAGAAGGGGGTATATAGCCCCCCTCTCTCTCTCCCCATTCACCTTACTGTATTTGTCTTGGTCCCCCGCCCAGAGAGAGAGAGAGAGAGAGAGAGAGAGAGAGAGAGAGAGAGAGAGAGAGAGAGAGAGAGAGAGAGAGAGAGAGAGAGAGAGAGAGAGAGAGAGAGAGAGAGAGAGAGACAGACAGAGAGAGACAGACAGACAGAGAGAGAGAGAGAGAGAGAGAGAGAGAGAGAGAGAGAGAGAGAGAGAGAGAGAGAGAGAGAGAGAGAGAGAGAGAGACAGAGAGAGACAGAGAGAGAGAGGTGAGTGCACCTTACCAATCTCCTTCCAAGATGGTGAAATACAGGAAGATGCTGGAAAAGAAGTGAAGGAGGTGGGTGGTGGTTGTAGGGGGGGGGGGGTGATGGTGGTGGTGGTGGCGAGGGAGAGAGGGGGGGGGTGAGGTAAGTCCCTCTGGCCGCTGCAGGACAAGTCGTGTACCTGCCTCTCCCCCTCCCCCCCCCCCCCCCCCCCCCCCCTCCCTCCCTCATCTCACTCTTCCTCTTCTCGTGTCTCTCCCAAAAGAGCTCTTACACTGAGCCGCAAACAGCCACGGCCAAGCACATAACCGCCCACACGCCCACACCCCCACGCCCACATCACCACGCCCACACCTCCACCCCCACACCTCCACGCCCACACCCCCCAGTCCACACCTCCACTGTAACAAACTAGGCTGTTGTAAGAATTATCCAGAGTGGTTTATCGACAAAAGAGAATGGGAAGCTGAGCCGCATGGTGACCTGACCCCCAGGGGAATTCGCGGTGGAAATAACCAACGCTTTGTTCATAGCTGCGTATAATAAATCATCCTATAGTATTCAGTAATTTAGAGAAATTAGCCTTTATTCATTTTGCATTAAAATTGTATTGTATAATAGTACTGGATACAATATCAAGAGTATTCTAATTATTGAGTTTAAGTCACCATCAGTGACGTCACGAATCAGATCTAACTTTTAAAGCGGAGTGACCGGCGGTCATAGGTCATCAGGGGTTGACAGGTCTACTATTTCTCAAAGTTTTAATAACCATTTTTGTGATCGGGAACAGTTCTGCCGTTAGATGTTTGTAATTTAATTCAGTAAAATAATTCAACCAGTCTGGATCAATTAAGTACAACAGAGGTTAATTGTTATAACTTAAACCTTGCTAGGAACTGGGTAGAACTTTGTCTAGGCGGAAGGATACAATACTCTGTCTGGGGTAGTCCAGACAAGGAAAAAATCAGTGTGGTCACGGAAGCAGCTAGGAGAGGTCAAACATCTTACCTCTCCCCAAGAACAGGCCCAACACCTAGAACTGTGGTCGCCCAAGGTATAGTTGCTATTGTTAAGTATAGAAATAGTCTCATTTGCCACTCAGGTCAAGTAGGGAGTGTTAAAGTGATAGGGAGTGAACACATTTAGATTTTGTTTTAGTTTTCTTTTAATAAATTAAATTTGTTATTAATTTGCATTTTATTGTTTCCATGTGTTTTATGTGTATACTTGTCCTGGTCACGTGGTCCACACGAGGCAGAGTTGTATTGGGCGCCGATTCTAACATCGAATCGGAATTATCATTACCGTGTAATTTATTCCACACTCAAGGTCATCGTTTATAGTGGGGATCAAGCCCCTAGGTTGATTAATTAGCGTGATCGATCCAGACCTCGATCATTGCTCTTGTATTACTGGTCTGGTGGTGGCAGCAGAGGTGACTCTAGGGTTTTGTTCAGAGCTTAGGTCACGTCATACTGGGTGTAGAATCCTAAGTCGGTCAATCGTCTTAGGACCACGTGGCGTGGAGTTGGCTTTGGTAAAAGTTTTGGAGTCCCTTGGTTTAGAAATAAAAGTAAGAATACGGGTAGAGGGAGTAGAAAGAAGGAAGAAAAGTGAGAGGAACTCCAACCCGTGTTACACCACGCCCACACCTCCACGCCCACACCCTCACGCCCACGGTGAAAAAACCACGTGACCAATTATATAATGAGAGAGTATCTAATAACCAGAACTTGCTTACTTGGCCTAGTATGCAAGGCCCGATTTGCCTAACAGGCAGAGTGATTTTCGTTCTTTACAAATATGTCCTTCCAAATCGGGTTATTCCCATTAATATTTTTATATTATATTAATAACATCAATTCCTGACTTAGTTAAGTTTTCATCGAATTACTATGTTAGTCTTAACTTAACAAAATAAAAATCATATGTAATGTGATCTAAAATCTTTAGCAATTCATTGGATTTTTTGTTTAAATGTGTAAGTTCATGAAAATTCGGCTTGTTAGGCAATGTCGCATAATACGTACATTATATATATATATATATATATATATATATATATATATATATATATATATATATATATATATATATATATATATATATATATATATATATATAATGTACGTATCACATATATATATATATATATATATATATATATATATATATATATATATATATATATATATATATATATATATATATGTGTGTGTGTGTGTGTGTGTGAGAGAGAGAGAGAGAGAGAGAGAGAGAGAGAGAGAGAGAGAGAGAGAGAGAGAGAGAGAGAGAGAGAGAGAGAGAGAGAGAGAGAGAGAGAGAGAGAGAGAGAGAGAGAGAGAGAGAGAGAGAGAGAGAGAGAGAGAGAGAGAGAGAGAGAGAGAGAGAGAGAGAGAGAGAGAGAGACCCAGGCAACGCCAGGTACCCCCTCCCCTACTATATTTTATATATACTGGTGTGTGACCTGTGAGCCACACGATCAACACTTTCACTGACCCAACCTCACACCACTTCCTCACTCACTGTCTCACTCATCCACTCACTCACACACACACAACACACAAGGACGGAATGCATTAGGCAGTAATGTGGTGGAGGCTGACTCCATACACATCTTCAAATGTAGATACGACAGAGCCCAGTAGCCTCAGGAACCTGTACACCAGTTGACTGATAGTCGAGAGGCGGGACCAAAGAGCCAGAGCTCAACCCCCGCAAGCACAAGGTGAGTACAGCTGTGAGAGAGAAGAGAGAGCAGCAGCAACAGCACAACATGTCAACCTATTTCCTATTTCGTGTCCCATTCACCATGACCTTGTGACACTGACTACACACACGTCTTGGCCGCCCTATAACCTTCCTCGAGGCCTTTAGTTTACCTCTGAGGGCCTTAGTTTACCCCCGAGGGCCTTAGTTTACCCCCTGAGGGCCTTAGTTTACCCCCTGAGGGCCTTAGTTTACCCCTGAGGGCCTTAGTTTACCCCTGAGGGCCTTAGTTTACCCCCGAGGGCCTTAGTTTACCCCCTGAGGGCCTTAGTTTACCCCCTGAGGGCCTTAGTTTACCCCCTGAGGGCCTTAGTTTACCCCTGAGGGCCTTAGTTTACCCCTGAGGGCCTTAGTTTACCCCCGAGGGCCTTAGTTTACCCCCGAGGGCCTTAGTTTACCCCCGAGGGCCTTAGTTTACCCCCTGAGGGCCTTAGTTTACCCCCTGAGGGCCTTAGTTTACCCCTGAGGGCCTTAGTTTACCCCCGAGGGCCTTAGTTTACCCCCTGAGGGCATTAGTTTACCCCTGAGGGCCTTAGTTTACCCCCTGAGGGCCTTAGTTTACCCCCGAGGGCATCTCAAGTGCGTCGGGCAGCCATGAGAGGGCCTCACAGCTCTACCAGGAGGCGGAAGATCCTGTTCTGTGTCATCTTGTTCTTATTATTGTCTTGGCGGCTGCCTCTGCCGCTCTACGCCCAAGGGCTCGTGGCCTTCAATTCCAGTTCCAGGCTTCCCTCAGGCCTTTTTTTCAGCCTCTTTTCTACTCCTCACTGGTAATGTAGGGGTGAAGACTCCTCCATCAACACGGGATGTGTGGGGAGGTAACCTATACCGTTGATAGGTTAATAATTGTAAATAAGAAGCAATAAGATGCTTATCTTAACATGCTAAGAAGGTTAGGTGAGGTCGGTGTTTTCTATGAAGCTTTTCAAGGTAAGCTAAAATGTTCACAATCAATTAGTATGTCACATATGCATTTATTAAATAAGGCAATAGTGACTAAGCAAGTGCGAGAACGGGTTGGGGGAGGGAGGGACTGAGAGGTTCCATATATCAGACATACACAAGGTGTGTTATTTTGTCATTCTGTTCTATCCTAGGTACTCCTGGTGAGGTAGGGGTGATGTGTATTCTCTCTCTCTCTCTCTCTGTCTCTCTTTCTCTCTCTCTCTCTCTCTCTCTCTCTCTCTCTCTCTCTCTCTCTCTCTCTCTCTCTCTCTCTCTCTCTCTCTCTCTCTCAGCACACGCATGCGCGCACACCGGAAGTGCGGGTCACGCGCATGCCACAATGGAAATCGTTGAACGGTCCGCCGCGGCGAGGCGATGAGAGCCCTTCTTACACTCAGTCGTTCACAGCTCGAGTAGCTCAGGCAAACAGTAGTTTATACCGCTCCCATGTTCGCTGACTCAAGTATACTACGGGCTCGCCTTAGCCCGTGCTACTTGGAACATTTTGTTCCAAGTAGCGAATCTTAACCAACAACAACATTCGCTGACTTCACGTATTCATAGCCTCCAGCTCTCTAAACAACCGATTCTCCTAATACGTCGCATTTTGACGTATACTTTGACGAGAAAATGACGGGATGTCCCGTTTTCTATTCGCGGGCCCTCGGGTTGGTTAGGATGGGGCACTTTAATGATGTTCGGGAGGACGGACTGCTCTAAATCAACACATTGACACAAATGTTCGCTAAATGCTCGGCCCATCCTTAAAACTTGGGTCATAGGCTGGTTAACTTACCCGTCCTCAGTCTATGTTCATGACCTGTGCTGTTAAGTGAGCAGAGACATCAGGTGAATGAAAACGTTGCCCAACCGCTGCTGTCCAACTCGGGAATTAAATCTGGGTCCTTCGGTTGTAAACCAAAAACGTAGACCACTGCTATAAGATAATGTTTCAGTAATTTCAACGCGCTCTGTGATGTAATCAGCGGGTTAGCCAGGTTTGGGCTCCCCACCCCCGGTACCGGAGGTGGGCTGCTAGCCCCGGTACCGGTGGTGGGGAGGTGGGCTGCCAGCCCCGGTACCGGTGGTGGGGAGGTGGGCTGCCAGCCCCGGTACCGGTGGTGGGGAGGTGGGCTGCCAGCTCCACTACCGGTGGTGGAGAGGTGGGCTCCCTAGCCCACCTCTCTGGTTCGCCAACAGAGCAGACAAATACAAACTCAAACTCACTCTCCTTTACCAATACAAAAACCAAGATTCACACCACACGACATAAACTACTGATGCTCAAGGGAGCCTGTACAGCATACCATAGACCTATGCTGTTCTAGCATCATAGACAAAAATGAAAATACGTTACACGTAGGCCTATTGTGATGTGCATTAACCATATTTTCAGTTCGATCGAGTACTGTGTGTGTTGGTGCATTTAAAATGGTCATATTTACAACAGAGGTTAATATCTGAGGGTGGACTGAAGAGGCGTTGAGAGCTGGGGCGGGAGATGAGGAAAGAGGAGCAAAAAGAGTGTGGTTTTGTACGATACTGCTGAGCTTAAGGCAGGCAGGCAGGCAGGCAGGCTGACAGGTTGGCAGGCAGGCAGGCAGGTTGGCAGGCAGGCAGGCAGGCAGGCAGGCAGGCAGGCAGGCAGGCAGGCAGGCAGGCAGGCAGGCAGGCCAGCAAGCTGACGTTCGACCTTGCAAGCACATCAACTTGAGCGAACACACACACACACACACACACACACACACACACACACACACACACACACACACACACATCTGCGCCAATAAGCACATGCAAACAATATCGACACGAATACAAACAGTGATAACGACGTCACCAATATATACTACAGCAATGACTTCACCATTACAAGTCAAACGCACCACAAACTTGTACACACACACCCACTCTCACCCCCACACCTGAAGGGAGGGAGAGAGGGAGGGTGGGAGAGAGGGAGTCAAACATCACTACTAAACATTACGATCCTTTCACCTCACCAATCAACAGATCCACAGATGCACACCCAATTACGCACCCACACATGTCCCTCTTCCATTACACACCTACGCTATCACCACCCACACACACCTGAACGCTCCAATCCACCCTACAGACATACCTGGAGGGGGTCCCTTCCACCTTCCCTACAAAGCTGTAACATACACCTGCCCCCCTCCCACCTACAACCTTCCCGCAGCTAACAGGAAGTGAGAGTAAAGTAGCTCAGGGAACAACACTTCCCCCAGTGTTACTGGCCAGCCAGCGGGCCCAGCTGGAGCACCTCAACACCTCCTATTATCACTCTGCTTCGCGTAATACCGTAGTACCTCTTCCTGGTTCATGTACTCGCCTCTATCTGCTCGGACTCTGCTTCGACGTAGCATGGAATGTCTGGGATTCTGCTTCGACGTAGCATAGAACGTCTGGGACTCTGCTTCGACGTAGCACAGAATGTCTGGGACTCTGCTTCGAGACAGCATAGAACGTCTGGGACTCTGCTTCGACACAGCATAGAACGTCTGGGACTCTGCTTCGACGCAGCACAGTACGTCGGGGACTCTGCTTCGACGCAGCATAGAACGTCCGGAACTCTGCTTCGACGCAACATAGAAGTCGGGAACTCTGCTTAGACCCAGCATAGAACGTCGGGGACTGCTTCGTCCTTTTCTTTCGGAGAATCGCTCATGTCGTTGTCATGTCCTCTATATTCAACTATTAACAACTAAGTAACGAAGTAACATCAAAATAAATATGAAGGTAAGACACTGCCAGAAAGCCTACTGGGCTCATAGGAGGCAGCCCCTCTATAAATCCACCCAAACTCATTCATATATATGTCTAACCTACGCTTGAAACACTCCATCGATCCTATATCTCTCTCGTCCTGTCAACTAGACCGTCGCATTATTTAAAAATTCAACCAATCCGTTACAAATACGACGCATTATTCAAAATATAAACACTAAAGTTGACGTTTTCTTTGCATCCGCTTCGATAGGTTTTAATGGGTTGCTAAAATAAATTAATAAAATGTAAATAACCGCGTGATTGGTGGGTTCTGAAAGTCATGTTCAGATCAGCTGATAAATGTAAACATTGCATCATGGAAGAAAACGTTAACTGATGTTATATTCAAGGCACGTAATGTGTATGTATTATGTATAATGTCGGATTGTAATTGTTCATAGTTTATGGTACTGGAATTGTCATCAGAGAATCATTATCTTTATCATTATTGTCATTATTATTGTTAGAGAGAGAGAGAGAGAGAGAGAGAGAGAGAGAGAGAGAGAGAGAGAGAGAGAGAGAGAGAGAGAGAGAGAGAGAGAGAGAGAGAGAGAGGGGGGGGGGGCTAGAACAAACCCCACACTAACAAGAAAAATATCAAGATACTTTCCCTTCTTTAAAGACAAACAAGAAATAACATTCCCTGGCGAACGTGCGCCTCAAGCCCTTTAGCTTTCTAAAATATATTTGGCACTGAATTTCCTTATCTTACATTTATTTGAGTTGAAGTCTAGTAGCCATTTCTCTGACCATTCCTGAAACCTATTGTACAATCTTCGTGCGCATATGATACTTATTAATATTATATCAACCGTAAACATCGATACGAATTGCATAGGCTCCAGTACTGGCCCTTGTGGTACTCCACTTGTGGCCTCCCATTCTCTCTGAGGTCTCTCAACGTAGCTCTGTTTCCTATCAGAGGGGTACTCCATTATCTAGTTCAGCACTCTTGTAGTGGCGCGTTGATCTTCAAGTTTGTACAAGTACTCACTTAGTTCTGCTGGTGGGGGTTGAGCTTTGGCTCTTTGGTCCAACACAAGTGTGTGTGTGTGTGTGTACTCACCTAGTTGTACTCACCTAGTTGTGTTTGCGGGGGTTGAGCTCTGGCTCTTTGGTCCCGCCTCTCAACCGTCAATCAACAGGTGTACAGATTCCTGAGCCTATCGGGCTCTGTCATATCTACACTTGAAACTGTGTATGGAGACTGTGTGTGTGTGTGTGTGTGTGTGCGTGTGTGTGTGTGTGTGTGTGTGTGTGTGTGTGTGTGTGTGTGTGTGTGTGTGTGTGTGTGTGTGTGTGTGTGTGTGTGTGTGTGTGTGTGTGTACTCACCTGCTTGCGGGGTGTTGAGCTCTGGCTCTTTCGTCACACACACACACACACAGTACTACAAATCTACACAAAAGTGTTGCAAACCTCACCTCAATCGCTTTCAATAGACCATTATATATATATATATATATATATATATATATATATATATATATATATATATATATATATATATATATATATATATATATATATATATATATATATATATATATATATATATTTCACATAATTCCTGCAACTTTTTAACGCTTCCTTGTTAAAAAATATATATTCTAGTTGTATAAAATTTAATATTATTGACGCGTTATGAAAATATTGCTGTAAAAATGTATATATATAAATTGAAGGAATATAATTGAATTGTTTTGGGTTAGTTAGGCCCTGTTCTTTTTTTTTAACTCGTCCTCATCTTTTTTTTTTTTTTTTCTTTTTTTTTTTTTTTTGAGATATATACAAGAGTTATTACATTCTTGTAGAGCCACTAGTACGCGTAGCGTTTCGGGCAAGTCCTTAATCCTATGGTCCCTGGAATACGATCCCCTGCCGCGAAGAATCGTTTTTTCATCCAAGTACACATTTTACTGTTGTGTTAAACAGAGGCTACAGTTAAGGAATTGCGCCCAGTAAATCCTCCCCCGCCAGGATACGAACCCATGACATAGCGCTCGCGGAACGCCAGGCGAGTGTCTTACCACTACACCACGGAGACTGCAAATCTACAAAATCACACTTGTAATTTGTATAATTACATATAATAATTATATATAAATCGCATATTGTTACGTAATCTAGTAATTCGTTACAAATGCAAGGTATAAATCAAATTTAAAACATCGTAATTTTGACGTTTTGTGCACATCGGCCCCTGGATAGATTAGGTGGGTTGGGGGGGGGTTGCTTGGGTTGGTACGTTATTGGTTAGGCAAAGACGGAATTATCAGGGGGAAAGCGCCAAGCCATCACGACTATATGTAAAATATAGTTACATTGTTTCAACAGAGTGTCTCACAAGAGAACTGGTTAGTTACTAAGGCGGTTACTGGTTGGTACTGTGGACCAGAGTACTGGTTGGTACTGGGGTCCAGAGTACTGGTTGGTGGTGGTTCCCTGAAACCGGTTATGGCTGTCTGAGGCTTCTGGTGTTTCGTAACTACAGGCGGCTGAAGCGGTCAGGATGAACGGTTATGTGTGTGTGTGTGTGTGTGTGTGTGTGTGTGTGTGTGTGTGTGTGTGTGTGTGTGTGTGTGTGTGTGTGTGTGTGTGTGTGTGTGTGTGTGTGTAATGTGTGTGTGTGTGTGTGTGCGTGCGGAGGCGAGGAGGGGCTACTTGGAGCCTAATGCATCATTATTATTGAATTCATATCCTATTCTAACTGCATTCTATAATTCCTTTTTTAACTTGGGATTCCATCAAATTCCATATATGATCATTTTGTAATCATCTCAACATTCACATTTTTCTACTGGGTTCGTGTCTGCAAATTTGGTCCCAATTTACGGTACCAGAGGTCTAAGGAATGGGGGGGGGGTAGAAATAGCCTAAGCTACTCTATCCCTTTGAGATGTATTTCTTTCTTGTGCCAATAAACATACTTGAACTTAAACAGAGGTCTAGATCAGTCCCTCTGGCCTCTTAGAGACGCCAGACGAACTTATCGAGAGTAAGTGTCCGATGTGATGTCTGATTTAAGCTAAACATACTTTACAAGACATCAGAGCCAGAGGCTTGGATCCCATATGTGACATGACCCCCTTCTCTCCTTCCTTTGTTCTCTCTCTCTCTCTCTCTCTCTCTCTCTCTCTCTCTCTCTCTCTCTCTCTCTCTCTCTCTCTCTCTCTCTCTCTCTCTCTCTCTCTCTCTCTTTCCTGGCATTATCTCCACATTGTGTAACACCTTCCTGGAAGATACCAGTGCCACTTCTCTGAGCACTTCTGCTGACAAAGAGTATTACACAAACCTCGTCCACACGACCTTGGAGAAGGAGAAGAAGAAGAAGGAGAGGTAGGAGGGGGAAAATTGTGGAGAAGGGAGGTGGCGTGGAAATCACATTGCCAACCCCACAGCAACCACACACCTAGACTACACCACAGCCACACTAAACACCCATACAGCCTCGAACCACCACTGTAATAACACTCAACCACCACAGCTACACCCAGACCACCACAACCACACCCAACCACCACCACAACCACACCCAGCCACAACCACACCCAGACCCCCACCACAACCACACCCAGACCCCCACCACCACAACCACACCCAGACCCCCACCACAACCACACCCAACCACCACCACAACCACACCCTGACCCCCACCTGTACTACCTCTAAGAAACAGAGTAACTCGACACCTTTGCAACGGCCAACATTGCAACACCGCTGCAGCACATACTGCAAAACATGTCCTAAAAGTTTTGCATATGGTCTATACTGCAGCCGTGCGCCGCGCGCTATGCAGTTCCATGCGTTGCAGACTATGCAATGCCATGCCCTGCGTGCTAATTAGGCATGCGCCGTGAACTAATTATTACCTATATTAAGTCATTCATTAGAATGCGTCTAGCGTAAGATGACTAAGTTAATCCCCCAAATTAGAAACCTAGGTTATAGTTAATCCTATAACCCCAGTATTCACTTAGTTTTTTTTAATGTTATCATACATCTGACTGCTCTACTTCTTGCGCACTGCCCTCTGCGTTCTCTTAGGTTTTGCCTAACCGAGAGGCGGGACCAAAGAACCGCAGCTCAACCCACCCACCCCCTTCCGCAAGCACAATTAGACGAGTACTCAACCTTCCCATTCACTGGACAGCCCTCCCCCCCCCCCCACACACACACACACACACAATCTTAGCCTGTCCTGCACAGTCTTGTCTATACAACTTTTTCTAGCAACCATTCTAGAATCAACTTTCAAAGACATTTGCAATTTCAATGGAAGAATCTGTGTCACTCCTAGATGAAAAACTGACACACTGACAGAGGCCTTAGGTGAGCCTAGCTTTTGGTGAGTGAATGTTGCGGAGGATGAAGCTACGCTATCTGTGCTTCTGTTTGGCTGTGTGTGTGTGTGTGTGTGTGTGTGTGTGTGTGTGTGTGTGTGTGTGTGTGTGTGTGTGTGTGTGTGTGTGTTTTCTCTTTAAATTAGAAGATCCACCACCTTCCAGCAACCGCTGGAAGTGACCCAACAAGATAGCACGTCCAAACGGGAAGGCAGAACAAAGGACCCATCTGGAGAAAAGAGAGAGAGAGAGAGAGAGAGAGAGAGAGAGAGAGAGAGAGAGAGAGAGAGAGAGAGAGAGAGAGAGAGAGAGAGAGAGAGAGAGAGAGAGAGAGAGAGAGAGAGAGAGAGAGAGAGAGAGAGAGAGAGAGAGAGAGAGAGAGAGAGAGAGAGAGAGAGAGAGAGAGAGAGAGAGAGAGAGAGAGAGAGAGAGAGAGAGAGAGAGAGAGAGAGAGAGAGAGAGAGAGAGAGAGAGAGAGAGAGAGAGAGAGAGAGAGAGAGAGAGAGAGAGAGAGAGAGAGAGAGAGAGAGAGAGAGAGAGAGAGAGAGAGAGAGAGAGAGAGAGAGAGAGAGAGAGAGAGAGAGAGAGAGAGAGAGAGAGAGAGAGAGAGAGAGAGAGAGAGAGAGAGAGAGAGAGAGAGAGAGAGAGAGAGAGAGAGAGAGAGAGAGAGAGAGAGAGAGAGAGAGAGAGAGAGAGAGAGAGAGAGAGAGAGAGAGAGAGAGAGAGAGAGAGAGAGAGAGAGAGAGAGAGAGAGAGAGAGAGAGAGAGAGAGAGAGAGAGAGAGAGAGAGAGAGAGAGAGAGAGAGAGAGAGAGAGAGAGAGAGAGAGAGAGAGAGAGAGAGAGAGAGAGAGAGAGAGAGAGAGAGAGAGAGAGAGAGAGAGAGAGAGAGAGAGAGAGAGAGAGAGAGAGAGAGAGAGAGAGAGAGAGAGAGAGAGAGAGAGAGAGAGAGAGAGAGAGAGAGAGAGAGAGAGAGAGAGAGAGAGAGAGAGAGAGAGAGAGAGAGAGAGAGAGAGAGAGAGAGAGAGAGAGAGAGAGAGAGAGAGAGAGAGAGAGAGAGAGAGAGAGAGAGAGAGAGAGAGAGACAGCACCCTATGAAACACCTCCACCCCCCAACACACCATAAACACATCCCCTCCCCCAAACACACCATAAACACATCCCCACCCCCAACACACCATAAACACATCCCCCTCCCCCAACACACCATAAACACATCCCCACCCCCCACACCGGGTGCCATTCACCCGAGCTGCTCCAAATCGCCTCACCAAGAACTCTAGCCAACTCTGCTTTCAACGTTACATCTTATTTAATGTCACCATTTATCATTTTCTTAAATGCCTGTACAAACCTGGCCACGCATCACTCATCTGTCAGCCTCTCTGCACCATAGGCTGGACACGGGAGGCTACTGGCCCTAAATTTTGAGAAAAATTTGCTTCTGTAACTCCAAAATTACGACATTAGACCTATAGCTGTCTGGTTACTACGGATATAATAATAATTAATAATAATAATAACAATAATAATTAATTCACTTCAATAGGCTTCTGAAAATTTGTAAATTGGCAGCAAAATTACACAAAAATTATTCCAAAAACTAAGTTGAGGCATCTAGGAGACTCCGACTGGAAGTTGCAATGGCCTCCTTGGGCTTGCATCAGTGGCCCTGGGAACTTAAACCTTAATATTAGGCTATCCTTTCCCTTCCACTCTCGCGCCATTAAACAACCCCTCATCGCGAATGTCAATCCGCTTAGCCTACATTTTCGCTTTGTTATTCCAAGATAGCGTCCCCCCCTTATCAGCAGAGTGTCTTAGAGCAAAATAGACTTGTCCAGGATTCTTTTATATTCGGAAGTGTGAGCAGGAGCTAGCCGTGTGAACTCTCCAGGCGTTCCCAACTCTCACACCAATCTCGATTTCCCAATATGAACTCACCGAATTCTGAGTTGCAGAATTCCCATTGTACTACTTGCTCTAGCAAGCGACGCGGACGTGGGAACGCTAGCGCATCCATGTTATCACGAGCGTAGGATAAAGCGTATCCAGTATAGGATAAAGAATATCCTATACCCATTTATCCAGAAAATAGCTGCGTCCAATGGAACCCCCCGCCCTCACAAGATCCAGGCATGCTCGCTGCGCCCTTGCATAATAGGGGGAGCACAAGGGGTGAATCAGTGTTTGCAGAGCATGGCAAGATGCTGCCAGGAGTCACTGACCTTGCCCAGGAACCTTCGCTGACTACAAATTATCACACACGCTCAAGTCGGACATTACCGGAGCCTTGTGCAGCTAGCTCTGTCATCGCCCATGAAAGGCAAACTGCTAATATCTTCATGGTCATCCTCTTTTCTGCTATGGAGGCAATTTGGAGACAAAGTCGTATCTCTAGATTATTGTATAAGCTAATGCGGTTCTTATTTTGTAAGGTTTTTCCGTTTCATTTTGGTGGCCTTAAGGCCTATCGACCTCTGGAGGGTTTTTGAAAGCCTATCAACCTCTGGAGGGTTATAAAGGCCTATCAACCTCTAGAGGGTTATAAAGGCCTATCAACCTCTGAAGGGTTATAAAAGCCTATCAACCTCTGGAGGGTTATAAAGGCCTATCAACCTCTGGAGGGTTATAAATGCCTATCAACCTCTGGAGGGTTATGAAAGCCTATCAACCTCTGGAGGGTTATGAAAGCCTATCAACCTCTGGAGGGTCATGAAAGTCATCACAAGAGCTTACTGATCAACCAGCACGTATACCTTAGTTGTGGACTAACTTAACCTCGGTGTATATACATTTATCGGTGTATATACACCGAAAATCAAGTACACATCTATGTGTACCCATTCTGTGTTTTCATTCATTCCTTATTGTTTTCATATGTAGATGATCCAGTAAAGTTGTCATCTATATACGTACCGCCAAGCATCCGCTCATACGGGATATCCTGCCGGTAACCATTTATCTTCAGCTTTCATCTATTTCCAGTGAGTGATCCCCCGCGGGCAACTCTGGGGGTCAGGGGTCAGGGGTCAGGAGGCAGTAATTGAAGTAATTGTAAGTATGATATTACTGGCAGCTTTCAGGTTAGTGCCGGTGGTTCAGTGCCATTACTGTCTTGTGTTATTTAGGCATTTAGCATGGAGCTAAATATGTAATATGTTGATTTAATTGTAACAGGTTTCAAGGATTTTCCGAAACCAGTCGGGGAGAGAGAGAGAGAGAGGGAGAGAGAGAGAGAGAGAGAGAGAGAGAGAGAGAGAGAGAGAGAGAGAGAGAGAGAGAGAGAGAGAGAGAGAGAGAGAGAGAGAGAGAGAGAGAGAGAGAGGGAGAGAGAGAGAGAGAGAGAGAGAGAGAGAGAGAGAGAGAGAGAGAGAGAGAGAGAGAGAGAGAGAGAGAGAGAGAGAGAGAGAGAGGGAGAGAGAGAGAGAGAGAGAGAGAGGGAGAGAGAGAGAGAGAGGGAGAGAGAGAGAGAGAGAGAGAGAGAGAGAGAGAGAGAGAGAGAGAGAGAGAGAGAGAGAGAGAGAGAGAGAGAGAGAGAGAGAGAGAGAGAGAGGAGAGAGAGAGAGAGAGAGAGAGAGAGAGAGAGAGAGAGAGAGAGAGAGAGAGAGAGAGAGAGAGAGAGAGAGAGAGAGAGAGAGAGAGAGAGAGAGAGAGAGAGAGGGAGAGAGAGAGAGAGAGAGAGAGAGAGAGGGAGAGAGAGAGAGAGAGAGAGAGAGAGAGAGAGAGAGAGAGAGAGAGAGAGAGAGAGAGAGAGAGAGAGAGAGAGAGAGAGAGAGAGAGAGAGAGAGAGAGAGAGAGACAATAAAAAACTAAACTCTACCGCTAATGAAATACACTTAAACAACACCTAAGTCACAGAGGACCCCATCACACACCATCTAACCAATAGGCCTAACTACCACGCCATTAACAAGAAATCAACATTTACCTTAACCGCCAAATCAGGCAAAAAATAAATCCAATTTCAAATCCATTTTTTCACCAAATCAAAAACTATGATTCAAATTTTCTTTCAGACCACAACGATAACAAAAACAACACTTTAGAAATCGTAAAAAAAAAACTAAACACCAAAACAAATAACCTCCAATTAAGCCCCAAACATTAACCTGTTAATGGAAAAAAACAGGAATTGCTAATTCCTGTTTTTTTTCGTTTAGTTTTCACTACAACCGCAGTTCCCTCCCATTTCTCTTAAGTATATAGGAAAATATATATACTTAGAGGAAGTGTATGTAATATACAGTGTCCGTGGTATATACACATATATATATATATATATATATTGCTGACACTGTATATATGTACTATTTATGCACATGGTGTTTATATGTAAGAATGTTTACTTGTGCGCGCGCAGGTTCAGGTGTGGGCGATCAGGTTCAGGTGTGGGCGCGCAGGTTTACGCTCAAAACTGCCGATGGGTGATGGTCTGTGTGTGTGTGTGTGTGTGTGTGTGTGTGTGTGTGTGTGTGTGTGTGTGTGTGTGTGTGTGTGTGTGTGTGTATCCGTCCATGAACTTCCAACAATTACCATTATACACACCAACAATACTAATACCAACTCCCTCCTCCTCTCCCCCCTCCTCCTCGATCAACACACACACACACACACACACACACACACACACACACACACACACACACACACACACACACAGGATAAGGGATAAGGGAAGGATAAGGGACTACCTGGGAGAAGTGCAGTGGGAGGAAGAACTTAGAGGAAAAACAGTGCAAGGTATGATGAACCAAGTCATATTGAAATGCAAGGAGGCTGAAGATAGATTTATTCCAACAATAAAGGAAAAAAGCAGGAGGGAATATAATAACCCATGGTTTAATAGACAGTGTCAGGAAGCAAAGGTGAGAAGCAGGAGGGAGTGGAGGAAGTACAGAAGACAAAGGACAGAGGACAACAGGATTAGATGTAACAGAGCTAGGAATGATTACATTAACATAAGACGAGTGTCGGAAAGAAATTATGAGAACGATATTGCAGTCAAAGCGAAAAAGCAACCAAAATTACTACATAGCCATATAAGAAGGAAGATGTCGGTAAATGACCAAGTGACAAGACTGAGGAAAACAGAAGGGGCATATACAGAAAGCGACAAGGAAATCTGCGAGGTACTGAATGCAAAATTCCATGGAGTGTTCACAACCGAGCCTGAGCAGCTCCCATTGTTAGAAGAGATTACCCAAGATGAAAGACTATCGGATATAGAGGTGACAGCAGAGGATGTAATGAAACAGTTGACAACACTGGATGCAAATAAAGCTGTTGGACCAGACAAAGTATCACCGTGGATACTCAAAGAGGCAGCGCAGGCTCTCAGCGTGCCTCTGGCAATGATCTTTAATGAGTCACTTATGTCGGGAGAATTGCCCAGTTGCTGGAAGGAGGCAAATGTCGTACCGATTTTCAAAAAGGGTGATAGGGAGGAGGCACTTAACTACAGACCCGTATCACTGACAAGCATCCCCTGCAAAATACTTGAAAGAATAATTAGGCTAAGACTTGTTGAGCACCTGGAGAGCATTGGGTTTGTAAACAAGCACCAACATGGGTTCTGGACAGGGAAATCATGCCTAACAAACCTTTTAGAATTCTATGATAAAGTAACAAGGATAAGGCAGGACAGAGAAGGCTGGGCAGACTGCATATTTCTTGACTGCCAAAAGGCCTTTGATACGGTACCGCACATGAGACTGCTATACAAACTTGAGATGCAGGCAGGAGTAAGCGGAAAGGCCCTAGTATGGGTGAAGAACTACCTAACAGGAAGGAGCCAGAGGGTAATGGTAAGGGGCGAAAAGTCGGACTGGCGAACAGTAACAAGTGGAGTACCTCAAGGATCGGTGCTGGGACCAATCCAAGAGGACTTAAACAGGCTGCAGAGATGGTCAGGGAAATGGCTACTGGAGTTTAACACCAGTAAATGTAAAGTTATGGAAATGGGATCAGGTGACAGGAGACCAAAGGGACAGTACACAATGAAGGGGAACAGCCTACCTGTAACGATTCGAGAAAGAGACCTGGGAGTGGATGTGACACCTAATCTAACTCCTGAGGCACATATAAATAGGATAACGACAGCAGCGTACTCTACACTGGCGAAAATTAGAACTTCATTCAGAAACCTAAATGAGGAAGCTTTTAGGGCGCTTTACACTGCCTACGTGAGACCCGTCTTAGAGTATGCCGCGCCATCATGGAGCCCCCACCTGAAGAAACACATAAAGAAACTGGAGAAGGTTCAGAGGTTTGCGACGAGGCTTGTCCCAGAGCTACGAGGGATGGGATATGAAGAGCGGCTGAAGGAACTGAACCTTACGACACTAGAGAAAAGAAGGGAGAGAGGAGATATGATAGGGACATATAAAATACTCAGGGGAATTGACAAAGTGGAAATAGATGAAATGTTCACACGTAATAATAACAGAACGAGGGGACATGGGTGGAAACTGGAAACTCAGATGAGTCACAGAGATGTTAGGAAGTTTTCTTTTAGCGTGAGAGTAGTAGAAAAATGGAATGCACTTGGGGAACAGGTTGTGGAAGCAAATACTATTCATACTTTTAAAACTAGGTATGATAGGGAAATGGGACAGGAGTCATTGCTGTAAACAACCGATAGCTAGAAAGGCGGGATCCAAGAGTCAATGCTCGATCCTGCAAGCACATATAGGTGAGTACATATAGGTGAGTACACACACACACAAACACACACACACACACCCATCAATGGCACCGAGAAGAGGAGGAGGGTCGTTAACCAAAGGGTCGTTAAGCAAAGGGTCATTAAGCTGACAAGCCATCTTAACAACCCCTCCACAAGCGGCTTGAACCCAATTAAAAACACAAGTCGCTTCACACCAAAAGCACCCAACAGCTCGTTATATAACCCTCCCCACCCCCCCCCCACCCCCCACCCCCACCCCCCAACAAACACATGAACATCTACTCAAAATCAACTTGATGTCATCTAAACATTATAGTACACATAGCGATTATAGTCACTGTAGCCCAGAGAAAGAAGGAACAGCATCCAAAACCCAGCTTTTCCTAGCCTTAGCCTAGTATACATGTGCATTAAATAGGGCCTAGAATTGCTCGTTTAGACCTAAGGTTATGTATATGGTCAGTTTCAGATTTTTTTGGTTAGGCCTCTTTCAATGATATCGATACACTTTCTAACTCTCTAGGTACAAAAGTACATTTTTTTTTTTACATTCCATTCATAATGTATTGTAAATAACTCGGTGATAAGTTTACAAACAATTTGTTTAATTTTAATGGTAGCTATAGGTTCTATAGGAGAATGGACTGCAATAAATGCATATTTTTTCTAAATTGCGATGACCCCCAAAAGTAGCACACTATCACTAGGGCCTAACGAGCCCTGCAGCGAGCGAACCATTAGCGAGTAACGAGTCCCATCAATTCAGCGAGATGACGGAAGCCAAACAGGAGAGAAGCGTTAGAAGCGCACTATAATAGGCTAGAGAATGGCAGGTCACAGGACGGGAGACATCTCCCGTCACGCAGGGTGCAGTTGCACCTCCACAGATCTCCAGTATCAGCTCTTGATACTGGTGATGGCTCAAAAGGGCCACCACTTACGGGCTATTCATGCCCGTGCCACCTTTTGGGTGGCTTAATCTTCATCAATCAATCAATCAGGTCACAGATAGTCACGAGCGTGGTCTGAGGGGAGCGGCCAGTGTTACAACAGAGAGAAGATAAGAACATAAGAACAAAGGCAACTGCAGAAGGCCTATTGGTCCATACAAGGCAGCTCCTATCTATAACCACCCAATCTCAGAGAGGGAGGGAATTTTCAGGGGGGTAAGCTCCAAGCCATTACGACTATATAGCACTTGGAAGGGGTCAGGAAAAAGATTTGGGATGGGACGGGGAAAAGGAATGGTGCCCCAACCACTTGTGGACGGTCGGGGATTGAACGTCGACCTGCATGAAGCGAGACCGTCGCTCTACCGTCCACACGAACACATCTCGTCTCATCTCCAATTTATCTTATAGTTATTAGCCTCTGTGCCTTCGTTAGAGACACTAGGCCTATCTGCGGATCAAGAATTACCGCCAGTACACAGAGGGGTCTGACGGCTGAGTGGACAGCACTCGATGTTCATAGTCCTAAGAGTCTTAAGGGTTAGATCCCCGGCGGAGGCGGAAACAAATGGACAGTTCCATTCGCCATGATGCCCCTGTTCACCTAGCAGTAAATAGGTACCTGGGAGTTAGACAGCTGCTACGGGCTGCTTGCTTCCTGGGGATATGTGTATGTGAAAATCGGGATTAAGGACCTGCCCGAAACGCTATGCATGCTAGTGGCTGTACAAGAATGTAAACTTTTGTATATAAGAACAAATACCGTGAGAGTGGGACTCAAAAATATATTTATTTTCCACTTTGCGTGATGCAAACTGATGCGAAACAGGTCAAATATTTATGTTGGCACTTGTAAACAGACACCAGGCGAGTTAGCGAGTCTCGTCGCTGCGTAATTGACATGTATAAACAGCAATCCTTACTTTGTAACTTCTTTCAGATACAACTGTTTTATACAAACGGTCTCTCTGCGCAATGTGTGCACACTTAACACAGGTTTGAAGAAGACAGCATTCACTTATACAGACACCTACATGTGAATTTAAGCTCTACGTAAATATAAACATGTCTGAAAAGAAGGAATCGGAAAGTATTTTTTAGTTTAAAATACATTGGTCTATAAAAATATACAAATGGGAGAGATTAGGCTGCAGCTAAATCTCCTCGCATCCTATGGCTGGACAAAATTAGGATTGACAGCGATAGCATTGGGAAATTGAAATTGAAATTGAAATAAGTTTATTGAGGTAAAATACACACAAAGGGATGAGGTAGCTCAAGCTATTCTCACCCCGTTCAGTACAACGTGTTAATATATACATATACACACATCACAAATAAACATATTACCAAACATTCTGAGAGGTAAAAATATACATTTCCTCCCTCACAAGGAGTATGGTATCAGACGTACACACAAATACTTTTATGACCTAGGTATACTGTATAGACAATTTGCAAGACACCTGCAGATAATTCAACAAAATATTACAATCTTGGTGCAAAATTCTTATATCTCTCAAGAATATCATCAACCTTTCCGTTGTGACACATCCAGGCTATTTGTTCAGGAACAGTCCTTATCTCAGTGTTTCTATATACACTAATCAACGGACAATCAAGAATATAATGGGCAAGGGTGTGAGACCTTAACATACCACATAGTTTACACTTCGTGTCATTACCATGAACATCTATCCCATATTCCCAGTAATATTTGTACCCAAGCCTGAGCCGCATGTACACAGAGTCACTCCAAGCATTTCTCCTTTTACCATAAGTGAAATGGGTGTTTTGACTCACATACATGTAGTGTTGCATGGTTTGACTACTCTCATACATTATCTCTCTCCTCTCCACTCCCGCCTGTGCCTGAATATTTCTGATTTTGCTTCTTATTTGTCTCATTGTGAATTCACATTCAATGTCAACTTGTGGTTTTGATGTGGCACGTTTGGCCAAGTCATCCGCCACCTCGTTGAGCACTATCCCAACATGAGATGGAATCCACATGAATTTCACACTATAACCTTTCAGCTGTATCTCAGTTATTCTTCTCTTACAGTCCTCCACTATAGACATGAAGACTGGGTTTCGACTGTTTAAGGACTCCAGTGCTCCTCGGCTATCGACAAATACAAAAACATTTTTGTCGTCATGACGTACTTCCTCCAAACACGCCAGAATGGCCTGCAGTTCAGCTTGTGTGGATGATATATAATTACTAAGCCGGAGTTCAATTATCCTGTCCACAGTCCCAAACTCCGTATAATCCCTTATTAGGACACCACACCCTGCCCTGCCATCCTCCGCCACCGACCCGTCGCAATATACATGTAAACTGTTGCCTCTTGGTAACCGAGATATCATGCTTCCATACAAACACCGTAATTGTCCCGGTTCATGATGAATCTTTTTCACCTTGAGGGGTACAATTTCGACGTCTATTTTCTGTACTTTCCAGGGAGCAGACATATTACACTTTCGAGAGGGTTTACAGCAGTCAAGTACGTCGTATTCCCTGAGGTCATGAGCTAATCCTCTCGTATAGCGTGTCTCCCTCAGTTTCCTGGAAGTGTGTACGTCACTCAAGCAGGTCTGAACGCTCTCAAACAGCTTATCCCCTCCTTTTCTCCGCATGAAACGAATAGATACTCTAGTGTTAATGTCACGGACTCTATCACACACACTCTGTAAATTTAATTCCATTCTCATTATTTCAATCATTGCATTTCTTTGACATCCAAGAATAATCCTCATAGCCTCGTTCTGTATCAGCTCTATTTTTTGAATTCTGCCTTGGCCTGTGTAAGACAATACGGGTGCTGCGTAGTCTATCAGGGATCGAACAGTGCTTATGTATAACATCCGCAAGATAGGTACCCCAACACCTTTACCAGAAAAAGCCAGTGCTTTTAGAGGATGCAGACGGGCTTTACATAAGGTGCTGATATGATTTATTTCAGCATTTTTACTCTCACATGTGTATCCAACATACATGCCCAGATACTTGTACTTCTGTACACGGCTCAGTTCCACACCATTTAGAGTAAGTGTTATATTTCTTCGTTTCCTATACTCGTATTTGGTTTTATCTGCATTTATAACTAAGCCTAACTTGTGACAGGTTGTACCAAGTATGTTAAGAGCATCTTGAATTTTGTTCCCAGAAGTGCCTTGTATAAGAATGTCATCAGCATATATGATCGTCGTGACCCCTGGAGGATACATCTCTGATGCTAATCTGTTCATTAATACATTGAATAAGGTGGGACTTAATACTCCCCCTTGTGGGGTACCTAACTGAAACCTCCGTTCCTCAGACATGTATCCCTGGTAATACACCTGACCTTTTCTGCCTTGCAGGTAATCCCTTATCCAGTGTAGCAATCTCCCTGTTATTCCCAGATTGGCTAATTCGTATAAGATTACTTCCCCATTGGCTTTATCAAACGCTCCTTGTAGATCAACAAAAACTCTACAATTGTCATCCACATTAGACAAACACTTTAAGAGACAATCCGCAGTACTTTTGCCTTTGATAAAACCAAAGAGATTATTGGACATGTTATCACCTACAAGGTAGAGTAGCCTATTTAACAAAATCCTTTCCATCATTTTACAAAAGCAGGATATTAAGGAGACAGGTCTGTAGCCTCCGTTTGACTTAGGGATAGGAATGATGACAGCCTCTTTCCATTTTCTTGGTAACTTTCCCTCTCTATAACTCATATTAAACAAATCAAGTAAGGGATTAGGTTTCACACCGGCTTATAGCATTGGGAAAATCTCAATAAAATTGCCGAAGCGCTCTCGTTATTTCTGCCCAGTGCAGCCTGGGTGCTGGTCCAGTGCACACTGAGTACACTTCTGGCCACTCAGGCAATCATGCAATCCTTGTGACACACACATGCGCACACGCAACACCCCCTGATGAAACACACACACACATACACACACCAGTTGATTGACAGTCGAGAGGTGGGACCAAAGAGCCTGAGCTCAACCCCCGCAAGCACAACTAGGTAAGCACACACACACACACACACACACACACACACACACACACACACACACACACACACACACACACACACACACACACACACCTACCTCTCTACCTGTTTCTTTCTCGATAAAAAACACATCATATTGACCATCATCCAAATACCATTCATTAACCACTAAAGTTGAAAAATAATCACACTAGACAACTGTGTTTCTCATTCACAATACCTCAGTAATACCTTGCGAGTAGGCTAAGTAATTACAAGAAGGCATTAAAGTCAGAAGTCGAGCTATCACAGGTAACTAGGTCTTAACTAGGAATATTTTATCATTCCTCGTCACAACCGCTCATCTAAGGCCTACAACTTACCCGTGAAGTGAGTCCTAGACGCTTAAAGATATCTATATATATAGATATTATATATATAAGTGTATATCACGAAAACAAACACGTGATTAAAAATGTGACAGTGTCAGACCACGGAGGAAAATTTAAACAGGAATTTCCTTAAGTACTTTCGTATATTAATAAATCTTCAGAAGGAAGATGCACTCCTTCTGAAGATGTATTAATATACGAAAGTACTTAAGGATATTATATATATGTATATATGACAGTGTCAAACCACGGAGGAAGAATTGAAACGTGAATTTCCTTAAATACTTTCGTATTTAATAATACATCTTCAGAAGGGTGTATGATATATATACATATGTATATATATCTTTATATAAAGATATAAAGATATCGTTTCTATATATAGAACCTTGGTCTAGCCAACATCAGGCTGGCCCATATAGCCTAATATTGAAAATTTAGTGTTTTAATTTGTTCCAGATATAACTGTATGTTACTGTATCAAATACAGTAACATAACGGTCAGGGAAATATATATATATACAGAGAGACGCTTCGCTTTACGGTGTATATAGAGTATGCTTTAGCCTTGAACTATGCTCAGGACTGAGGCATAGTCTTACTGGTTAGCTACTAGGCTTGAGTCAAAGCCTTACAAGACGCCCCCAACCCCAACCCTTCCGCTGTTGAAAGGTCTTAAACCCAACACCAAAACCACAACAATTATCTCATTAACAACCCAAGACAGCCATGCCTGGGATAATTAACAACCCAAGTCAATCATGCCTGGGATAATTATCAACCTAAAACAGCCATGCCTGGGATACTTAACAACCCAAACTTCATTCGCAATGAACCTTGGGATTATTGGCATGGCTGGGATTATTATCCCAGCCATGCCTGGGATAATAAACAATCCAAGTCAATCATGACTTGGATAATTAACAATCCAAGACAGCCATGCCTGGGATAAGAGCAGTCGTGAGAGACCTTCACACTAGCCTAACCTGACCTATTTTCTCCACACACAGATACACAGCGTGACTCGACTCCTACAGAACTTCACGACCCAAGGAACACTTTACAACACTCAAACGCTTTTTATCACTGACAATACAAATATTAATTTTTATTTTAATGAGAGGTTTAGTCACGGCTTTTGTCTCTGCGGGTTTTTATTGCTTCTGAAGTTCAAGATATCATCGATTTTTTAAAGAATTGTTTTGTTTATTAAAATACGTCGATTTTAGACAAGATGTGAGAGAGAGAGAGAGAGAGAGAGAGAGAGAGAGAGAGAGAGAGAGAGAGAGAGAGAGAGAGAGAGAGAGAGAGAGAGAGAGAGAGAGAGAGAGAGAGAGAGAGAGAGAGAGAGAGAGAGAAATTATCTTCTTTTTAGATAGGGATTCGTTAACTAAAGCTTGTCTCTTTTGTAATACATCACTATACTCTTTAATACTTCTTGACCGTCGCAAGATGCGGGTTCCATTCCGGTCCTGCGTACTCTTCTGGCCTGAAATATGGCTGATCAGTATAGTTTAGTCCTGAACAGAAATCAAAACTAAATTATAATGTATAATTTAGGCTACTATGTTGGTTTCGACCCAAGTGGCCCTCTTAGGCTGTAATGTTCTTCTGGTCCCCCCCTTTCAATCATGAATTCTTAGTAACTACTGTTATCTACCTGTGTCCTTCAACTTATGTCCTCAATTACTCTACGATGTCCCGCCTCAGAGTAGACTAAGTGAGAAAAACTAGTCTACTGTTGCTTGCGAGGGTCTGAGTGTCTCTATAGTGCCACTATAGAAACACTATAATGGCACTATAATGCCACACAACTGACACCAGTCAATTGAACCCCAAGGTTCAGTTGACTGGTGTACAGGGTCAGGACTTACGACGCACTTAAGTGTCCTCTTTCCAGATTTGCACCTCTGTCATCTCGGCCATGGCAGCTTAACTCGGGATTCACTAAATTTAGGAGCTCTGAAGTTACGCAAGGTCGTTCATGATAACTTTGTATATACACATCTACATGATATATATTTGATCCATATATAGTCTGCCTCCATAACTCACTCCATAGCTCATTAGAAGCAGTTTCCACCTCTGCCACTGCGGGTTCATTCCATTTAAAAAAATATCCATGCCCACGCTGTTAATACCCGAGTATTTCGTATGTCATGATCATGACTTCTATATTACCTTTCTCATCCAGTAATATAAAGTTTAATTCTATTTCCCTATAACTGATTCCCTATTATCGTTAGAGCTACTCTGAGGGCATGAACCGTCTCCTCCTGTATCATTTATTTAGGAAAGACTTGGGTAAATACTGGTTCGGTAACAGGGTTGTTGATTTGTGGAACCAATTACCACATAACGTGGTTGAGGTGGGGTTCCTTGATTGTTTCAAGCGTAGGTTGTACATGTATATGTATGGGATTGGGTGGAACTGCCTCGTATGGGCCAATAGGCCTTCTGCAGTTACCTTTGTTCTTATTTTCTCTGGCAAGATGTGGCCTCCATGCCGAGGCTGCATAGTCGTCACTGGTTCTGAACGAGTCCTTTCTCAAGCTCATGCCGGACCTCGAAGGGCTGGCCGACCTTTGGCAATGTAGGCTTTGTTATAAATTCAGCTACTCGGAAAAAGTTCAAAGTAGCACGGGCTATGGTGAGCTTATACCTGGCACAGGAGCGGGGCAAGTAGCACGGGCTATGGTGAGCCCGTGGTGAACTTACTTATATGCATGTAGCCGATATTATCCGGTTTGTGTATGCCTGAGGAGGAGGCGGAGAGATAGGCATGATGTCATTCCTCAGCTTTTTTTCTTTTGTATTTCCAGCGAGTCTCAAATTTTGAGTAGTTTACTTTTATTTCGTCTACATATTATTTTGTCTGGTGTGTCATATATCCGTCTGTTTACATGTCTTTGTCTACATATCAGTCTATATATCTCTGGGCGTGCGCTTCTTACAGCTGTTCCAGTTAAGACATTGCCACATCTGCCCCCGAACCCCCCTATATACCCCCCCTCCACCAATCCGTACCCCCTTCCCCCTTAAGAGACCCACGAACACCCCTCCACTCTGGCCTCCAGGTTACCCCTGGAAAAGTACAAATATCTGACAGCAAAACGAGAATATGTTGATAAGACTCTCCCCCCCCTACCAATACCTTACACCAGTATCTTAAGTTTTTATCTTGAGATGATTGATTATTTCGGGGCTTAGCGTCCCCCGCGGCCCGGTCCTCGACTAGGCCTCCTTTTTTTGTGTTACACATCCCCCCAGGAAGCTGCAGTAGCCCGTAGCAGCTGTCTTGAACACTTGTAATGTCTTGTTTATCTAAGCGGAAAGTGTTTTGTTTACTTTTTAAGTTGCAAATCAACAATTTTGCAACTTTACGATGATGAGAAGGGTTTTTAGAATCATTTCATTCATTCATTCGGTGTTCGTGTGGTAAGATATCGTGTTATCGTGGCCAGAGCATTAGACTGATTATACAATTAAGCCTGATTATACAATTATGACATTAGTCTTGAACTCTTCTCATTGTGAGTGCAGACTCCCCTTGGTGCTTAGCACACCTTTAGGCCTAATAATGATAATAATAATATGCCCAAGACAGCAAAATCGACTTACTTTTTAACTGTTGAAGATGTTCCGTTTAGGAGAGGAATTGTGTCCGAAATCGTCCGTCTTTAATTCCAGAATGAAATTTGATATCGTATCCCTGATCAATCTTATTTCAAATCTTACAATTCCTCGATTATATGCCTAGATCTCTCTCTTCAGTTCACGTTTGCACTTTAGTAAGGATTGAGAGGGACTAATCACACTGTAGTTTGCAGCCTAGTATATATCACTACACGAAGCGTTTTGATAACAAAGCATTACACCTTGAGTGCCAAGATGTCATGCAAGGAGTACAAGATTCAGGGCAGGTTTTGTAAGTGATCTCTGAGAGAGACGCGTGGGTCTGGGAGGAGCTGGAGCCGCACGTCCTCTCTCGCCGGTGGATAATACACGACTGAGGAGCTCTGGGTGCCCCCCCCGCACCCATTGCTAGGTCACGTGGTCTTTGTTGACAAGTCTTGTCACCCGTCTAAATATTGATATTATATCACTTCCCTTGCAACAGGATGAAGAATAATGAGGTAAATGCAACTAGTTCACTGCATATATAAAATTGCTTTCGATGTGCATCATTGCAATCCATCTTGAAATCTGAGAAACGGGTCAAATACTCATTTAGGTAGATTTTAATTGGTCAGTATTTATCTTATAGAACAGATAACCAATGCAGACGAGGAGTCACAATAACGTGGTAGAAATATGTTGACCAGACCACACACACTAGAAAGGTGAAGGGACGACGACTTTTCGGTCCGTCCTGGACCATTTTCAAGTTGATTGTGAATGGTCCAGGACGGACCGAAACGTCGTCGTCCCTTCACCTTCTAGTGTGTGGTCTGGTCAACATATGGCTGGAACACTGAAATCCAGTGCCGGCACTCGCTACTCACTGACCATTAATGTCCAAGAGTTAACTCAACTTACTCAGTGAGCACAATATCCAAAAGCAATGCCTATTTAGCGTCATCAACGTTCATTTAACGTCGAACCAACGCTTCTCTTGGACATAATAATGCCCACACGATGGGCATGGGGGACCATAATTAAATAAAAAATATATACATATCGGAAATGCTAAAGTATAAGCTCCATGTTTACACATAATTTGTTCTCAAGTATATATGACGTCAAGGAAGAAATATGTTTTAATGCCCAGGAGCATTCCTGCTTTACTCTGAATGAAAATTTAACATACGAATTCCATCCACGTGGCGTGTTTAAAAATACATATATCTTTACACACACGTCTGAACTTATCCTACTTATCCTGGACGTAAGTTCGAACCCTTCATCACGGCCCTTATGGATTCATTACATATATCTTTGTTTTATAAGACTTTTGACGACTAAATATAAATATCTGTGTTTTAAAACATATATTTTAAACAGCAAACATTTTTTGTTTTACAAAGAAGATATTTTTCTGTGACTAAGATATAAAAAATAATACTTAATCTTGATCGATCTCTCCGGATGTTTATCACTTATGATACATGGAAGACAAACCATGCAGAAACCTTCAGAATATACATTGAGTATGTATGAGCATATTAATATCCTGTATATCATACCTGCCTTGACGTCAAGGTAAACCATTTGGCTTTAAATCAATTTTAATTAATAATTAATTCGTTTATTAAGCCTAAAGTATAAATAAATATATATATATATATATATATATATATATATATATATATATATATATATATATATATATATATATATATATATATATATATATATGACAGTGTCAGACCACGGAGGAAAATTGAAACATGAATTTCCTTAAGTACTCTCGTATATTAATACATCTTCAGAAAAAGGAGTCAATACTTCTTCTTACAAAAAGCTGTTACCTCTTCAATTCTGGCAGCCTCGATCAGTCTATGTCTGCTCCATACCCAACAACAGTCCCCCTGGAAAATTCCGTCAATCTAGCTTCAAGGGAACCTTAGAGAAACGAACATACATTATATCTTGTAGTAGATATAGATAGGAGAGGGAACATGTATATAGGAGAGAACATGTATATATGGGGGAGAGAATATTTATATATCAGAAGAAACGTACATATGATAACAAACACATTAAAGAAATTCAAATTGCAAGCAAAGTTGTTGCTTCAAGGACAAATTGACACTTAAATCATACAAATTGCATTGCACTTATTCCAGTGAAACATCTATGCAATATGAGCCTTTGAAACTGGAAATGATTTTAAGACATTTTTTCCCCGGGAAGAATGACTGGCGCTGGAGTTTTGAAATGTTTAATGTTACAAGGTTACCGACGAGACGCCATGGTGTGGTGTAATAGGCTGCCTCACGGAGCGGTGTAGATAATTATCAAGTGTAAACACTAAGCCAAAACGACTATTTAGCACATGGAAGCACGTGAGGATAAGGATTTAGGATAGGGCGTAATTTTCAATCAAATTACTATAGGTTCCAAGTGCCTAGGCTACAGAAAAGATTAATCGTTTTACATTCCTGCTATCTGGGAGATAAGGAAAGTCATTTATCAATAATTAATATTCTGGGAAGATGACAGCCATAATTACACCCCACATGGATGCTCCTTCCATTCCATAAGAAGAATCTCTGGACTCGAATATTCAATCGGATGCTAACGTCAGCAGTGGTTCGAAGATGCTGAATGAATGCCCAATGTCGATCCCATTACCAACTACAGAATAGTTCAAGTACTCCAATTTTAACTAGAAATAGTAAATATAATATACATCAGGTGTGAATGACAATGCATGGGTGAGCAGCTGATACTATTTAAGGTTAGCCTAGGCTACAATTATGGCAACTTTGAGGCCAGTGGAGTAAATATTAGTATTAATGCTCAAATTACCCATAAATAAGGGGAAGGGATGTCTAACAAGCCGCCGGCTTCCTGTTCCCATCAAGGCCGCTGAAGATAGTGTCTCAGGTAAAACTATGTGTTGAAACTGTGCATTAGAAGGTCCTCTGATGATCATGTGAAGAGCGGTTCTCAGTCCCTGTGGCTTTGATTGAAATCAAAGCCTCAAAATAGAACTATAATAATGTAATGTTTACAAATTATGTGCAAGTTAAAATGAGTCTGTCTTTAAAGCAATGTTTTCTAGGCCTCTATTTGAACGATGCATGTTTCTTGTAAAGCATAGGCTATACAAATTGCTATAGCCGTTGCTTCATCATTCTAATTTTACTGTTTTAGGAATGATTGTTCACTGATTGTTATCTATAGTTTTTTATCTCAAGCAAAGATGCTTCTCGGAGTGAATACACTCAAGTTTACTTTAGTTCTGGCCAACCTCTAGACTTAAAGTATACTTGTGGTTATCTTAATAACCCTCCAGAGGTTAATAGGCCTTAAGTCCAACACCACCAACCTGTTCAATCCAGCCATAATTAACTATTTGTATGTCACTTAAGAATCATAAGAGGATACACAAAAAATATATAGGGTTAAGTTTTTATTAATGTTTTCCTACAACATGGAGCATTTTATCATTTAAGATTGGCAGATATTTTGGTGAGGAAAGTTATGCTAGGCCCACTTGGGGGACTCGCAAACTGTATGTTGAAGGTAGTCGAGTCATCTACGTGGAAGGTAGAGGCGTTATCTACACGCTGAAGGTAGAAGTCATCTACTTTGAAGGTAGAAACGTCGTCTGCTGCTCTCAACCGTCCGCCTTATTCCTTCCTCTGCCCACCCTTTCCCTCTCCCTCCTGCTTTATTACCACCTTATCCCATCCCATTACTTGATCCTCCTCTTCTCGCTTGAGTCGCCTTGTCGCCACGAGCCCTCGCCTCAGGACCTCTATCCACTGCCTCATCACCTCGTAACCATGGTTCATCTTCGCCATTTTACTCTCCAGTCTGGCTATCATCTGCTTCGTTCTCTCCTTCTCTCGCCTCTCTGCCTCTTCCCTCATTCCATCGTTCCCGGTCTTCATGTACATATTCTCGACGTGAGAGATGTTATATACAATGGTGGGTGGAATAGGCGTTTCTGCAAAAAGATAGGAAAAAAAAAGAATCATCATTAGGTTTCATGAAACACAAACACTTTAATAGGGACAGTGCTGAGTGGGGTAATCTTTGAAGAACAAGAATATGCACGGTTTATAATTGTTCTTCAGTGTTTCTCCTTGTACAAGGGATATTTATTTACATATTTTGACTGGAAGGACCCGTTAGTTATGGCGATATTGGTTGGAATTTGGTGGTAGACCCCCCTGCATCGTGAGTGTGTGTGTGGCGTCAGAGGGCCGGTGTGTGTGTGTGTGGCGTCTCCCATTGAGGAAGCATGTGAGTGTTTTTGGTGTAGTTTATGTATTATGCACCCCATGGCTCTCCTGTGGGGTGGTGGTGGACCTCATACCCATCTTGTGGGTGGTAGCGGATCCCATACCCATCTTGTGGGTGATAGCGGATCCCATACCCATCCTGTGGGTGGTGGTAGACCCCATACCCATCCTGTGGGCGGTGGTGGACCCCATAAACATACATATACATACGGTATTCACAAACACATACCTACAAACATGGTGAAGATCAACCTCCACAAGCACAACTAGGTGAGTACTACTAGGCAAGTACACACACATTCCCATGAAGCATCTGGCCATCTTGATGGCCAGGGTTCAAGTCTCCTGGTGGGGTGTGTCTAAACGTTGTATGTATATATGAATTTACTCACCTAATTGTGCTTGCGGGGGCTGAGCTTTGGCTCTTTGATCCCGGTTCTCAATCGTCAATCAACTTGTTTACTAGTACATGTACGTATGTATGTATGCACGTATGTATTGAGAGTTGATTATGAAAAGAGCATGAACTTTACCTGGCTGGCCGTGATTGGTTATATCGCTGTGGGCGGTTATCCTGTTGTGGGTGGCTGTGTTGCTGTGGCTGGCTGTGCTGTTGTGACTGGCTGTGCCGCTGTGGCTGGCTGTGCTGGTGTGGCTGGCTGTGCCGCTGTGGCTGGCGGTGCTGCTGTGGCTGGCTGTACCGCTGTGGCTGGCTGTGCTGCTGTGGCTGGCTGTACCGCTGTGCATGGCTGTACCGCTGTGGCTGGCTGTGCCGCTGTGGCTGGCTGTACCACTGTCTATGATTATCCTGTTAAAACTGGATGTGCCACAGTGACACACTGTGTTGCTGTCTATGGCTGTCCTGTTGTGGCTGGCTGTGCCACTGCGGTTGACTATGCCACTGAGGTTGAAGAGATTGCGCAAAAGTACCCGTCCCAGGGATCTCTTCGGGCGACGAAGGCCGCTATCAGACTTCGAGACTTGAGTCGACGAAGGCATTTCCGCGGCACAACGGTAGGCGGAGGACAATAACTAAAGCCTTCACAACAAGTAACTAAAGAAGTAACTATGGATGCCTTCACGTCAGGGAGATATATCTGGATATAAAATGGCTATATAACAGTAAGGCGTGGACGCAGTAACGGGGAGAGCAGCTGGGGAGGACCTCGTTGGTGGCGAGGGTCCTGGAGAGTGAGCGACCTCGCTCAGCAATGCCACTTTTATAGGGCAACTTCGGGATCTATCCCCTGAGAAAAGGGATGTAAAACTTTACGCCATTGCTGCTCTATACACAAATCTAACCTAAGTTACCCGAACCTATGGTTTGAAAGGGATCATAAGAACATTAGAATACAGGTAACTGCAGGCCTATTGGCCCACTCGAGGCAGCTCCTATTTATAACCACCCAATCCCACTCATATACATGTCCAACCCACTTTTAAAACAATCGAGGAACCCCATCTCTACCACGTTACGCGATAATTGGTTCTACAAATCAACAACCCTGTTACCGAACCAGTATTTATTCACGTCTTTCCTAAATCTAAACTTATTACAAATGGCCGTTCATGTTCAACAAATTTGCTATCTTTTTATTCCAGCATAGTTGAGGCAGTTGATAGTGGTAAGGTTTGTGATGTGTACCTTGACTTTAGCAAAGCTTTTGATACGGTGCCACATTAAAGACTGATTAAAAAAATAGAGGCTCATGGTATTGGAGGTGCTATATTAAGTTGGATTAGGACATGGCTATTCCCAAGGAAACAGAGTTAGTATAAATGGGGTTAAGTCAGAGTGGGAAAATGTTGTAAGTGGAGTGCCTCAAGGCTCGGTCCTGGGACCTCTGTTTTTATAATATATATAAATGATTTAGATTCAGGTTTGAGTAGCAACATTTGCAAATTTGCCGATGATACAAAAATCGGTAGGGAAATTAACACGGAAGAAGACTCACTATCACTTCAAGTTGATCTAAATAGGGTTTTGAAATGGTCAAAGGATTGGCAGATGCAGTTTAATGCTGATAAATGTAAAGTTTTGAGGCTAGGTAATGATGATTACCTAGATACAAGATACGAGCTAGATGGTGTTGAGATTGCGAAGTCGAATTGCGAAAGGGATCTATAGTTATGATTAGTAAGAATTTAAAACAAAAGGATCAATGCATGAATGTTCGTAATAAGGCAAATAGGACACTGGGATTTATTAATCGAAGCGTTAGTAACAAGACACCTGGTGTGGTTCTTCAGCTATATCTTGCTCTGGTTAGGCCCCATTTAGATTAGGCAGTTCAGTTTTGGTCGCCGTACTATAGAATGGATATAAATTCACTTGAACGTGTCCAGCGTAGGATGACAAAGTTAATTCCCCAAATTAGAAATCTTTCATATGAATAAAGATTAACAAAGCTTAAATTGCATTCACTGGAAAAGCGAAGAGTTAGGGGTGACATGATAGAGGTTTACAAGTGGATGAATGGACATAACAAATGGGATATTAATAGGGTATTAAAAGTATCAAGACAAGACAGAATACGAAACAATGCGTATAAATTGGATAGGTTTAGATTTAGGAAAGACGTGGGTAAATACTGGTTCGGTAACAAGGTTGTTGATTTGTGGAACCAATTACCGTGTAACGTAGTGGAGGTGGGGTCCCTCGATTGTTTCAAGCGCGGGTTGGACATGTATATGAGTGGGATTGGGTGGTTATAAAAAGGAGCTGCCTCGTATGGGCCAATAGGCTTTCTGCAGTTACCTTTGTTCTTATGTTCTTATGTCTCTCAGTAGTCTAATCGCCGAAGATTCATTTATCTCTGAAATTCTATCCCCAATACTCTGAATGTAATAACATTATCTCAGTAATAGTATTTCTTGAGCCATTAAAATAATCTTGGGATTATTCTCATGGCTTGAACAAATCGGTATCTTGATCAAATCCTAATCAGGTATCAAATCGGTATCAAATATCAAATCTTAAACAAATTGATACAATAATCGGTAGGGAAATTAACACGGAAGAAGACTCACTATCACTATCAGTGTTGTTATATTATCATAGCAATATGGAAGTTGTAGTTAAGGACCTGGTGACTCTAGTGGGAGCCCTGAGGACAGAGTTGGACTCTCTGCGGGAGGAGGTGCGTCAGCTTAAAGAACAACGAGAAGTAACGAAGGAGGAGACCAGCAGTAAAGGGACCTCGTCTTGGAGAGTTGTGAAAGACAGGGGCCTTAAGAAGACTTTGATAAAGCCGCCTTCAAACGCCATAGCAACTTCTAATTCATTTGACGTTTTGGAGGACGAGTGCTGTGGTGAGACTGCGGATCGCGCAAAAGGGAAAGCAACGAAGAGAAAGGAAGCGCAGGCCCCTCAGAAAGTAAAGGAAGTACCTAAGCAAACATTAGTTGTGGGAGATTCCCAGATAAGGTATTTGGATAGAGCGTTTTGTGCTAGAGATAGGGGGAACAGGTTAAGGGTTTGCTATCCCGGAGCTGGCATTGGTGATATTATAAACAACATGAATGATATTATGGCTGGTAATGGGAACAATCCCATTATTTGCATTAGCGTGGGAGGAAATGATGTTGGTCGAGTTAGGAGTGAGGAACTGATTCAGAGGTATAAAACAGCCATAGAATTAGTTAGGAGCAAGGGAGGAATCCCGATCATATGTGGCATTCTTCCAAGAAAGGGAGTGGGAAATGAATGGATATCGAGGGCACTTGGTGTCAATTGCCGGCTGGAAAGATATTGCAAATCAAATGCAATATCTTTCATAGACAACTGGGAACACTTCTATGGAAAAAATGAAATGTATGCTCGTGATGGGGTGCATCTATCGAGAGCTGGGGTTGTTGCTGTTGCGAACTCGTTGGAAGAAGTGGTTAGAGGTGTTTGTTTGGGTTTAAACTGTTAGTATATAGAGGTATGGGAATTGATTTGGAGGAAGGAGGTAATAAAAGTATGTGTTTGTGGGAGAAAGGAATTGGCAAAACGATCAGGGAAAGAGAAGGTCCGCAAAATAACAATTCACTTAGGGTATATTACACTAACAGTAGAAGTCTAAGAAATAAAATTAACGAATTAAATGCTCTTGTCTGCACAGAAAAAATAGATATTATTGCACTTACCGAAACGTGGATGAATGTAGAAAATAGAGAACTATTAGCTGAATATCAAATATATGGATTTAAACTATTTCACTCAGATAGATATATTAGACGAGGAGGTGGAGTAGCCATATATGTTAGGGACAATTTGAAATGTAGTCTCAAAGAGGGAATCAAAACAGAGCCACACACAGAAACTATTTGGATAGAATTAAACGAAAAAGCAAATAATATTATAATAGGAGTAATATATAGGCCACCAAATTTAGACAGAATGGAAGCAAAGCACCTATGGGATGAAATATCTAGAGCATCTAGATCTAACAGTATTTATGTCATGGGTGACTTTAATTTTAGCGGAATAAACTGGTTGAACAAAACAGGGAATAGTGAAGCAGAAGATTTTCTAGAATTAATTGACGATTGCTTTCTTACGCAACACATTAAGGAACCAACACGGGAAAATAATATTTTAGATTTAGTGTTAACTAACAGGGAAACGCAAATTAATGACATCGAAATAGGGAGTGAGCTAGGGAGCAGTGATCACAAAGAAATCAGATTTAGCATAGAATGGAATAGACCAGTAGGAGAAAATTCTGTTAAAGTGCCAGATTTTCGAAAAGCTGATTTTAATAGCCTAAGAAATTTTTTGGGTCAAATTGATTGGAAAGTCTTGGGTATGGGGTGTGGGCCGGTCTTGGAGCGAGACATGAACCCAGCGATAGGTGACTTAAATGGGGATTTCGATGTGGATTCAATATATAACTTATTTAAGAATATTCTAAACAAAGCACAGGAACGTAGTATACCATACAAATTGAATAGATCGAATACTAATGACCCAAAGTGGATAACAAAGAATTTGAAGAACCTTATAGGTAAAAAGAGAGCTTGGTACAAAAGGATTAAAAATGGGGAGGTCACTTTAGAACAGGAATTCGTACAACTGGTTAGAAATGTTAAAAAAGAGATAAGGAAAGCAAAAAGAAACTATGAGGTTCGCATAGCAGGGCAAGCAAAGACAAATCCTAAAGGGTTTTTTCAGTTATATCGTACTAAGACTAGGGAAAGGATAGGTCCATTAAAAACTGAGACAGGTCAAATAACAGATAGTGATGAAGAGATGAGTAGTATTTTTAATAAATATTTTGTATCTGTATTTACTGGTTGATACCTGGTTGATGGGGTTCTGGGAGTTCTTCTACTCCCCAAGCCCGGCCCGAGGCCAGGCTTGGGGGCCCGAGGCCTTAAGTTAAGGCCCTTAACTTAAGGCCCGAGGCCTTAAGTACTGTGTCGAAGTCACAGTGAGAGGTTGTGTTAACCGGAGCTCCTGAGTGTTGTAATATTATCATAGCAATATGGAAGTTGTAGTTAAGGACCTGGTGACTCTAGTGGGAGCCCTGAGGACAGAGTTGGACTCTCTGCGGGAGGAGGTGCGTCAGCTCAAAAAACAACGAGAAGTAACGAAGGAGGAGACCAGCAGTAAAGGGACCTCGTCTTGGAGAGTTGTGAAAGACAGGGGCCTTAAGAAGACTTTGATAAAGCCGCCTTCAAACGCCATAGCAACTTCTAATTCATTTGACGTTTTGGAGGACGAGTGCTGTGGAGAGACTGTGGATCGCGCAAAAGGGAAAGCAACGAAGAGAAAGGAAGCGCAGGCCCCTCAGAAAGTAAAGGAAGTACCTAAGCAAACATTAGTTGTGGGAGATTCCCAGATAAGGTATTTGGATAGAACGTTTTGTGCTAGAGATAGGGGGAACAGGTTAAGGGTTTGCTATCCCGGAGCTGGCATTGGTGATATTATAAACAACATGAATGATATTATGGCTGGTAATGGGAACAATCCCATTATTTGCATTAGCGTGGGAGGAAATGATGTTGGTCGAGTCAGGAGTGAGGAACTGATTCAGAGGTATAAAACAGCCATAGAGTTAGTTAGGAGCAAGGGAGGAATCCCGATCATATGTGGCATTCTTCCAAGAAAGGGAGTGGGAAATGAATGGATATCGAGGGCACTTGGTGTCAATTGCCGGCTGGAAAGATATTGCAAATCAAATGCAATATCTTTCATAGACAACTGGGAACACTTCTATGGAAGAAATGAAATGTATGCTCGTGATGGGGTGCATCTATCGAGAGCTGGGGTTGTTGCTGTTGCGAACTCGTTAGAAGAAGTGGTTAGAGGTGTTTGTTTGGGTTTAAACTGTTAGTAGATAGAGGTATGGGAATTGATTTGGAGGAAGGAGGTAATAAAAGTATGTGTTTGTGGGAGAAAGGAATTGGCAAAACGATCAGGGAAAGAGAAGGTCCGCAAAATAACAATTCACTTAGGGTATATTACACTAACAGTAGAAGTCTAAGAAATAAAATTAACGAATTAAATGCTCTTGTCTGCACAGAAAAAATAGATATTATTGCACTTACCGAAACGTGGATGAATGTAGAAAATAGAGAACTATTAGCTGAATATCAAATATATGGATTTAAACTATTTCACACAGATAGATATATTAGACGAGGAGGTGGAGTAGCTATATATGTTAGGGACAATTTGAAATGTAGTCTCAAAGAGGGAATCAAAACAGAGCCACACACAGAAACTATTTGGATTGAATTAAACGAAAAAGCTAATAATATTATAATAGGAGTAATATATAGGCCACCAAATTTAGACAGAATGGAAGCAAAGCATCTATGGGATGAAATATCTAGAGCATCTAGATCTAACAGTATTTATGTCATGGGTGACTTTAATTTTAGCGGAATAAACTGGTTGAACAAAACAGGGAATAGTGAAGCAGAAGATTTTCTAGAATTAATTGACGATTGCTTTCTTACGCAACACATTAAGGAACCAACACGGGAAAATAATATTTTAGATTTAGTGTTAACAAACAGGGAAACGCAAATTAATGACATCGAAATAGGGAGTGAGCTAGGGAGCAGTGATCACAAAGAAATCAGATTTAGCATAGAATGGAATAGACCAGTAGGAGAAAATTCTGTTAAAGTGCCAGATTTTCGAAAAGCTGATTTTAATAGCCTAAGAAATTTTTTGGGTCAAATTGATTGGAAAGTCTTGGGTATGGGGTGTGGGCCGGTCTTGGAGCGAGACATGAACCCAGCGATAGGTGACTTAAATGGGGATTTCGATGTGGATTCAATATATAACTTATTTAAGAATATTCTAAACATAGCACAAGAACGTAGTATACCATACAAATTGAATAGATCGAATACTAATGACCCAAAGTGGATAACAAAGAATTTGAAGAACCTTATAGGTAAAAAGAGAGCTTGGTACAAAAGGATTAAAAATGGGGAGGTCACTTTAGAACAGGAATTCGTACAACTGGTTAGAAATGTTAAAAAAGAGATAAGGAAAGCAAAAAGAAACTATGAAGTCCGCATAGCAGGGCAAGCAAAGACAAATCCTAAAGGGTTTTTTCAGTTATATCGTACTAAGACTAGGGAAAGGATAGGTCCATTAAAAACTGAGACAGGTCAAATAACAGATAGTGATGAAGAGATGAGTAGTATTTTTAATAAATATTTTGTATCTGTATTTACTAAAGAGGAACTTAACAATATGCCTTCAGCCGAACAAGTCTATGTGGGTGGGGACGAGGACAGGTTGACGAGTTTAGCAGTTACCAGGGAGGATGTTCTTAAACAAATAGTAAAACTCAAACCAAACAAATCCCCAGGGCCGGATGAAGTGTTTGCCAGGGTGCTTAAAGAATGCAAAGAGGAGCTTTGTGACCCACTGTCAACCATATTTAATAAATCAATAGAGTCAGGCAGAGTGCCAGAGTTTTGGAAAGTTGCTAATGTGATACCAGTTTTTAAAAAAGGAGATAGATCACTTGCGTCTAACTATCGACCAATTAGCCTAACGTCTATTGTGGGAAAGTTACTCGAATCTATAATAGCAAATAAAATTCGTCTTCATCTTGAAAAACATAAATTAATAATTGAGTCGCAACATGGTTTTATAAATGGCCGTTCATGTTTAACAAATTTGTTATCTTTTTATTCTAGCATTGTTGAGGCAGTTGATAGTGGTAAGGATTGCGATGTTGTATACCTTGACTTTAGCAAAGCTTTTGATACAGTGCCACATGAAAGACTGATTAAAAAAATAGTCTCATGGTATTGGGGGTGCTATATTAAGCTGGATTAGGGCATGGCTATACCAAAGGAAACAGAGAGTTAGTATAAATGGAATCAAGTCAGAGTGGGAAAATGTTGTAAGTGGAGTGCCTCAAGGCTCTGTCCTGGGACCTCTGTTGTTTATAATATATATAAATGATTTAGATTCAGGTTTGAGTAGCAACATTTGCAAATTTGCCGATGATACGAAAATCGGTAGGGAAATTAATTCGGAGGAGGACTCACTATCACTTCAAGTTGATCTAGATAGGGTTTTGAAATGGTCAAAGGATTGGCAGATGCAGTTTAATGCTGATAAATGTAAAGTTCTGAGGTTAGGTAATGATGATAGAGTTACAAGATACGAGCTAGATGGTGTTGTGATTGCGAAGTCGGATTGCGAAAGGGATCTGGGAGTTATGATTAGTAAGAATTTAAAACAAAAGGATCAATGCATAAATGTTCGTAATAAGGCAAATCGGACACTTGGATTTATTAATCGCAGCGTTAGTAACAAGACACCTGGTGTGGTTCTCAAGCTATATCTTGCTCTAGTTAGGCCCCATTTAGATTATGCAGTTCAGTTTTGGTCGCCATATTATAGAATGGATATAAATTCACTTGAACGTGTCCAGCGTAGGATGACTAAGTTAATTCCCCAAATTAGAAATCTTTCATATGAAGAAAGATTAACAAAGCTTAAGTTGCATTCACTGGAAAGGCGAAGAGTTAGGGGTGACATGATAGAGGTTTACAAGTGGATGAATGGACATAACCGGGGGGATATTAATAGGGTATTAAAAGTATCAACACAGGACAGAACACGAAACAATGGATATAAATTGGATAAGTTTAGATTTAGGAAAGACTTGGGTAAATACTGGTTCAGTAACAGGGTTGTTGATTTGTGGAACCAATTGCCGCGTAACATTGTGGAGGTGGGGTCCCTCGATTGTTTCAAGCACGGGTTGGACAAGTATATGAGTGGGATTGGGTGGTTATAGAATAGGAGCTGCCTCGTATGGGCCAATAGGCCTTCTGCAGTTACCTTTGTTCTTATGTTCTTATGTTATGTTCTTAAAGAGGAACTTAACAATATGCCTTCAGCCGAACAAGTCTATGTGGGTGGGGACGAGGACAGGTTGACGAGTTTAGCAGTTACCAGGGAGGATGTTCTTAAACAAATAGTAAAACTCAAACCAAACAAATCCCCAGGGCCGGATGAAGTGTTTGCCAGGGTGCTTAAAGAATGCAAAGAGGAGCTTTGTGACCCACTGTCAACCATATTTAATAAATCAATAGAGTCAGGCAGAGTGCCAGAGTTTTGGAAAGTTGCTAATGTGATACCAGTTTTTAAGAAAGGAGATAGATCACTTGCGTCTAACTATCGACCAATTAGCCTAACGTCTATTGTGGGAAAGTTACTCGAATCCATAATAGCAAATAAAATTCGTCTTCATCTTGAAAAACATAAATTAATAATTGAGTCGCAACATGGTTTTATAAATGGCCGTTCATGTTTAACAAATTTGTTATCTTTTTATTCTAGCATTGTTGAGGCAGTTGATAATGGTAAGGATTGCGATGTTGTATACCTTGACTTTAGCAAAGCTTTTGATACAGTGCCACATGAAAGACTGATTAAAAAGATAGAGTCTCATGGTATTGGGGGTGCTATATTAAGCTGGATTAGGGCATGGCTATACCAAAGGAAACAGAGAGTTAGTATAAATGGAATCAAGTCAGAGTGGGAAAATGTTGTAAGTGGAGTGCCTCAAGGCTCTGTCCTGGGACCTCTGTTGTTTATAATATATATAAATGATTTAGATTCAGGTTTGAGTAGCAACATTTGCAAATTTGCCGATGATACGAAAATCGGTAGGGAAATTAATTCGGAGGAGGACTCACTATCACTTCAAGTTGATCTAGATAGGGTTTTGAAATGGTCAAAGGATTGGCAGATGCAGTTTAATGCTGATAAATGTATAGTTCTGAGGTTAGGTAATGATGATAGAGTTACAAGATACGAGCTAGATGGTGTTGTGATTGCGAAGTCGGATTGCGAAAGGGATCTGGGAGTTATGATTAGTAAGAATTTAAAACAAAAGGATCAATGCATAAATGTTCGTAATAAGGCAAATCGGACACTTGGATTTATTAATCGCAGCGTTAGTAACAAGACACCTGGTGTGGTTCTCAAGCTATATCTTGCTCTAGTTAGGCCCCATTTAGATTATGCAGTTCAGTTTTGGTCGCCATATTATAGAATGGATATAAATTCACTTGAACGTGTCCAGCGTAGGATGACTAAGTTAATTCCCCAAATTAGAAATCTTTCATATGAAGAAAGATTAACAAAGCTTAAGTTGCATTCACTGGAAAGGCGAAGAGTTAGGGGCGACATGATAGAGGTTTACAAGTGGGTGAATGGACATAACAAGGGGGATATTAATAGGGTATTAAAAGTATCAACACAGGACAGAACACGAAACAATGGGTATAAATTGGATAAGTTTAGATTTAGGAAAGACTTGGGTAAATACTGGTTCAGTAACAGGGTTGTAGATTTGTGGAACCAATTGCCGCGTAACGTGGTGGAGGTGGGGTCCCTCGATTGTTTCAAGCGCGGGTTGGACAAGTATATGAGTGGGATTGGGTGGTTATAGAATAGGAGCTGCCTCGTATGGGCCAATAGGCCTTCTGCAGTTACCTTTGTTCTTATGTTCTTATGTTCTTACAAGTTGATCGAAATAGGGTTTTGAAATGGTCAAAAAATTGGCAGATAAGAACATAAGAACAAAGGTAACCTTCATATGAAAGATTTCTAATTTGGGGATTTAACTTAGTCATCCTACGCTGGACACGTTCAAGTGAATTTATGTCCATTCTATAGTACGGCGACCAAAAGTGAACTGCATAATCTAAATGGGGCCTAACCTGAGCAAGATATAGCTGAAGAACAACACCAGGTGTCTTGTTACTAACGCTTCGATTAATAAATCCCGGTGTCCTATTTGCCTTATTACGAACATTCATGCACATTGTGAAGCAGAATTCACCAAGCGTTGGATTGTTCACCCACCAATAGGGAACGTGAGCTGGGTTTAGACCGTCGTGAGACAGGTTAGTTTTACTCTACTAAAATATATATATATATATATGGGATTCTTGTATTGGGATTTGTGTATTTGTACTCGCTGAATTTGTGTGCCCTATGAGGGACTTGAAGTAAAAGGGGGGAGGGGGTAGAAATAGCCTAAGCTACTCTATCCCTTTGAGATGTATTTTTTATTGTCTCAATAAACATACTTGAACTTGAAGTGGACTTTAATGTTTTTTCGGCAGCTTTATTTCCTTAGTTTCCGAGCTGTTTTCTTTACCGTGTATGTTGTAATAAACTATTCCTATATTTACAGTTGTTTCTCCCTGTGAAGATTATTAAACAATGGTGATTATAAGGGCGCGGAAGTTCAGCCTAGCCAGGGCCGCCAGCAGCCCTTGGGCCCGCCCCGACAGCTCCCAGTCTTTAATTTGGCACCTTTGTGGCACCTTTGTGGCACCTTGGTATAAAGCCTAACATGTATATATACACTGACTGCCTGTCCCCCTACACAATGATTTATTATTACCTATTATTTTATCATTTAATTTACATATTAAATAAAATAATTTATTTAATTATTATAGTAATTACTTAATAATATAAGAATAAGTAGTAAGTACATAAAAATGATTAAAAAGTACAGTTTAGTCATAGGAGATTCCTAGATTGGAATTCACTACCAAATTTCAATATATCCAAGTATTTTTAGTTTAGAATGCTGTTATTATATGCATAAATTGTTGTTTTAATAATATTACGCTTAACCACTTGGGCTGGACGGTAGAGCGACGGTCTTGTTTCCTACAGGTCCGCGTTCAATCTCCGACCGCCCAAGAGGTTGAGCACCATTCCTTTCCCCCGTCCCATCCCAAATCCGTATCCTGATCCCTTCCCAGTGCTATATAGTAGTAATGGCTTGGCGCTTTCACTTGATAGTTCCCCATCCCCCTGAATAATATTACGAGAGCAGTATTTAGGGGCTATTCATGCCCGTGCCACCTCTTGGGTGGCTTAATCTTCATCAATCGAGAGCAGTACGTCCTAACCAGACGTTATATGATGATATCCTGAACAGTTGATAAATAAAAGTAATTGCGGAACTCCAGTTATCTAATACTTATCATAAATGGTATAAAACCTTATCATAAGCCAAGGGATTTGTAGATCAGTGTTTAATGGGAATTCGGAAGTAATAATAACACAGCTGATGCCATCTGTCGGCAGAAGAGAACACTATCAACTGGCTGGTTAATAGTGGCCATAAGATACAGCTTACGCCATCTGTTGACATCAAATTACACCTATAACAAATTACCCTACAAAATACAACTAGCGCAACTAGCGCAAAAAATACAACTTTTTTTTCCAACGCACTATAAATAGCCAAACAGCAACCCATAAGGCGGGTTGTTGTGCTCGGGTAGGAGGTTCCAAGCTCCGCCCACAAGTGGTATGGGGTGCATAATAAATGGCATATCATTGGTAGTTATTCTTTGTTGACATTCATACAACAGCCAATATAACAGCCAATATTACAATTATTTATAGCTTAGTTACTTTCATGTAACTCGCAATCGTACATTCTTAACTTTAATAGCCCAAATTAGCACATCTTGCTTTTAAATTAGCCCAACAAGTAGCAAGTAGCAAAATAAAAAATTTGGGAGCGCGGGGCTCTCAAAAGTAGCCCAATTCGCTATTTATTGCCTAATCATGCCCCGTGGCGTAGTGGAAAGACACTCGCCTGGCATTTCGAGAGCACCTTGTCCTGGGTTCGTATCCTGCCCGGGGAGGATTTACTGGGTGTCAATCCTTAACTGTAGCCTCTGTTTACCCAACAGAAAAATGGGTACTTGGTTGTCAAATAATTTGGCGGGGATCGTATTCTGGGGAATATTAGGATTAATGACTTGTCCGAAACGCTACGCATGCTAGTGGCTGTACAAAAATGTAAGAACTCTTGTATATATATAAAAAAGTAAAAAAATAAAAAGACTGGGCACTCATCCTGTGAGCAGTAGCGCAAAAATGATTACAGAAGGCACAAAAGGTTATTATTAAACCTCAGAAAAGATTATTACATTCACAATTACATCTATGTTGCGCACCTTATAATAATAATATCAACTAGTTACAAAAATTATTCCATTTCAACAGTTATGCATTTATAATTGAACATTATACGTTCGTGGTAAGTATTTTCGCTAATACTTATCTGTTTTAGCTATGGAGGTATTACAGGGGGGTCATAGGAAAGCTGGTTTATTATTATTAGTCTTTACACTACACTGCTTTAGTCTTAATCAGACATCATTTATCAACTGGAAGCGAAACATGGATACAGTACAAGTATTTTATATATTTTATCCTTAGAAATAAGATGCTTTTGTTGACCAGACCACACACTAGAAGGTGAAGGGACGACGACGTTTCGGTCCGTCCTGGACCATTCTCAAGTCGATTGAAGATTGTCATGACATTCTCAAGTCATTCTCAATCGACTTGAGAATGGTCCAGGACGGACCGAAACGTCGTCGTCCCTTCACCTTCTAGTGTGTGGTCTGGTCAACATACTTTAGCCACGTTATTGTGACTCATCGCCTGCAATAAGATGCTTTGTTATTTGGCGCAGCGTGAGTTTAGATTAATTTAAATAGCCCAATTTTAACACAGTCTAAGATGTAATGCTCTAGTGTGAGTTAGGTAATTGTCCTGGGAAAGGTCAGTATATTTAGTCTAGGGTCAATTTACCGACCTAGGGAGATCTCTAGATACATATTTTTTTTTATTTACAATTTTTTTTATTTACAAATTTTTAACGTCAGGGAGTGAGTTCCAAAGACTGAGTCCTTTTATTTGCATGGAGTGTTTGCACAGATTTAGTTTGACTCAGTTAGTTTGACAGATTAATTTATTATATGGAACTTTTGAACGGTTTTAGATAAATAATTTTGGCGATGAAGGATGTGGAGTTAACTTTAGTAGTAGTTGTGGTTATGAATCCTTTACTTTCTGGACTCTGGGACCTTCCGGTCCACTCTTTACAGTGGCTTTGCAGCATATTTCATGTGTGTGGTAAATTCGAATATACCTTGAATATATGCGAGTTATAGCCCAGCTCCTGTGCCAGGTAAGTCCACTACGGGCTCACCATAGCCTGTGCTACTTTGGAACTTTTGTTCTAAGTAGCTGAATCTAAAACAACAACAACAACTTGGATATATGCAGCATTTGAACATTTGCCCATGATACGACCCATAGCAGTCGACTAAGGGGAGATATGATAGGTTTAAATAAAATAAATAAATGTTTATTTAGGTAAGGTACATACATATAAGAAATTTTTACAAAGATTGGTTGACTTATAGGTAGAGCTAGTACATACAATGCCTAAAGCCACTATTATATATCCTAGTTTTAAATATTATATTATATATCCTAGTTTTAGAGTGAAAAGATAGAAACTGCCATCAACAAAAAGCATTGGCTTAAATTTGTAGGAAGCATTTGTTAGGTAACAGATATATATATGAAAACGAGAAGTGGGACAAGATCGAATTTCACCCTATCATGGGAACACCAAAAATTACTATAGGTAATTTAATCGGGTAAATTCAGGTAAATTCAGCTTATTGGTATCTGTTTCTGAGACCAAATATATTAGAGTGACGCATGGATCCATGTGAATGTATCTTAATGAGAAACATATACTGGTTAACAGTGCTATAGGCACGTCAGAGTTTAGTATATTTGGTTAACAATTGCGAGGGCTTAAATTTCCCGGCTAGATTAAGGGAACGATTGGAATGAATTATTGGCGGCCATGTTTGTTGTGGCTGGCGAGGACCGCGGAACAGACACTTGGTACACATCTATTTCGCATTAGTTGTTTCATCCATAGATTCCTATTTTAGAGACCAAACCGTTACAAAACATGAAATATCATGACTATTACCAATATTCAATATATCCTAGATAACAGCTAGGTTAGGTTAGGCTTTTATAATGCGTAAGGGAAGGGAAAGTTGTGGAGGCAGTGTACGAAGTGACCTGTACCCGGGAGGAAGGAACCTTGTGTCTGCTGGAGCCAGTCCACGCGGGGTCTCTCAAGTGTGAGCCACAACATTTCCTCCACTTATCTCCTCCAGTAACTCCTAAAAGGTTATATCATTGACTTCCTCAGCTATATGAAAGTAGTTTCTATTAAATGAAATTGAGTTCCAGGTGGCAGGACCCGCGGACTGCGACTTAATATCGCCATAAAAGAATTTATCGCACCTGCGCCGGAATTCTTTGATCAGGTTATCAGGTAGAATATCACGTCTATAATTTCACCTGGATGTGTGTAAGGCTTATGGTAGCACGCAAGGAAGGTGCCCTCAAGCTCTACGTCTTCCCCAGTCTAGTCCTGGGGGCAAGAGACCTGTTGCATTGCTCTTTTAAATTCATATATTATGTTGCTTGGTCTGGGAGGCATATGTTGTACATGTTGTACATTGATAAGGGTGCAGGAAATGCCGTATAATAGATTTTTTTGGTGTATTTATGGTTCTTAACCCAAGCCAGTTGTTGTTATAGATTCAGCTACTCGAAACAAGTTCCAAGTAGCACGGGCTATGGTGAGCCCGTAACTTACCTGGCACAGGAGCGGTGTTGTGTCTGATCGTGCAAGCCAGCTTGATCTAGCCTTAATGATATTGCCTTGTACAGTTTTAACACTTGGGATGTACACTGTGTGAAGTGCCTGGTTATGATTTTTAAGCATATCCTTTTTGATAATGGTTCCTCCTGAGGTAGAACCACAGACCAGCATCATTATCACTAGATGTCTATTTCCTTCTATTGCTTTCCCCTCCCCGTCCCATCCCAAATCCTTATCCTGATCCCTTCCCAGTGCAATATAGTCGTAATAGCTTGGCGCTTTCTCCCGATAGTTCCCATCCCCCTTCCTTCACTTCACACTTCTCACTTTTACCTCTAATAGCCAAATCTAGATTTAAAGTTTTTTTTTACTACGTTATGGTGGCCGGTGATTCCAGAAAGGACAAAAACCTGACTGTCGTAGTGAAGAATGTTTGTAACAATTAATGCTCGTGCCGTAGGGTAATGAATCTAGTATATTATATACCATTAGACTCGGCAATTGGTCCTGGGCAAGTCTTACGGGCACGTTTCCTCACACTGGAAGCTTCTACTCGCCTAGCAGTAAATAATGAATATAGGTTGCTTTGTATCTGAAAGTTTGCTAGTTAATTTTAAAACCTAATCCAGCTTAACAATATATATACAGTAACACTAGGAGAATACTGTACCTGATGCTAGTCTCCAACACCCTTGGTTGTTAATCTTTGGACATTCATGTGGGTGAATGTTTTGAAACCGAGTAGCATGTTATTCTAGACGAGTGGCCTAATAGAATGGAAATAGGTATACTGTACAAGATTAGAATATACATATACTGTAGTAATTTTACTGGCATAATTGATTTCAAAATGGGGTGATATGGTATGTTTCACTGTCTGGAAACAGTGCAAGGGGTGTCCAGTGACTTGGATGTGCAACAGAACTCTAATTGTATTGTGGTTTGTTAATACTGTATTCCTGCGGGTATTGCATGTGCAGCGCACATTCTGTTGCTATTTTATAGAAAGTTTTCCCTTTTGATTCATACCATGTCTTAAGTAAAAGTAATTTTTTTATTAATTATTAATAAATACTTATTAATAAATTTGTAAAAAAAAGTATTATAAATGCCAATAGCGTTTAAGTACTGTATAATCACTCAAAACTTGAATGTTTAATTCCTATCAAAATCACATTTTCCGAGGGTGACCTCAACAAGCCATGCATGAGCTGCATGTTTTCCAGCAGAATACACAGGTCATTTAATATTATCTGCCATATTTTCCTTAATGGGTATTGCCTTAAGTATTCCAGTATTGCACATGTTGAATTCATTTTGTGTTTTTCAGATCACCAAACATGGCATTAGAACTTGCTCATGAAAACATCTGGTTTGACAAGTGGCGTGTGGATGATGCAGAACGTGAATTTTATGAAAAAAAGGCTCAGGTAAGCTACATATTAGCATTTATCATCTTTACATTTAATAATTATTTGAACCCTCTTTGAATGTAACTCAGTGGTGTGAAACAATAAAAGGAGGGGGAGGGAATGTGCAGTGCTTGGGTGCTATGACCTTTAAATATGTTCCCAAGCTTTCTGCTAATATTTAAAGTGTCCATTATAATGTACTGCACAACCAGTCATTAGAACATCAAGCTATCTGACATTAGGTTCTATTATGCCAAGGTTACATTGCCTTATCCTCCTAAGATATTCCAGTAACAATGCATGATGACAGGTCAGAATTCTGTTTCCACATTATATCATAGGTTTTGATAGCATGAAGATGATGAAGATTGATGAAGATTAAGCCACCCAAAAGGTGGCACGGGCATGAATAGCCCGTAATTGGTGGCCCTTTATAAGCCATTACCAGTATCAAGAGCTGATACTGGAGATCTGTGGAGGGGCATGAAGAGCTTTTACTTGAAATTATTATAATGGATAATTTTCTTAGACTTGCATAGGTTTCATTGATGAATAGACAGCTATATATGAGGAGACGTGAACATTGGAAATTGATGCTCTAAATGTCTTGTACTATATACTATGTTAGCCTTTTGAATAGCTTATTGTTAATTTACTTTGTATGTAACCCCTTCAGATTCTCATTTGATTTGATCATACAATTGCATTTGGCTTTTGTAATTCAGTAACACATTTTGGCAAGTGTTCATGCACAAATGTACTGTTATGTACTCTTGATTTAAATAAATACAGCCCCTTCAAAAACTTTGCTAAGCAATTTACCTCATTCTAATATATGCACTATTGCTGTTTAATATAGTATATGCTAATATTAGATCCTGTGTATCATTTACGTCACGTAATAGCTAAATAGCGCTCTTCCTATTTTTTTGTTTTACATAGCCTGCCATAGGATCATCCTGTGTGAGGCATGCTTGCACAGGTAGGCCTATAGGGATAATTTCCAAGGTAAGGTGGAAAGTCATCTATTTTGAGTTTATAAATTGCTTTCAGTATTTTGCCAGTGGATTGGGGGAGGGTTAGCCTGACAGCTGAGAGAACAGTGCTTGACATTCATAGTCCTAAGGTTCCGGGTTCGATCCCCGGTGGAGGCGAAAACAAATGGGCAAAGTTTCTTTCACCCTGATGTACCTGTTCACTTAGCAGTTAATAGGTACCTGGGAGTTAGACAGCTGCTAAGGGCTGCTTCCTGGGGATGTGTAACAAAAAGGAGGCCTGGTCGAGGACCGGCCGCGGGGACGCTAAGCCCCGAAATCATCTCAAGATGACCTCGAGATAGTCATGTATTGGAAGATACTGTTACCAATCCACTTGAAGTTAAAGATATTGTGGAAATAAAATTTTTGTTCACTAAATTTTATTAACCATTCTTGTTCCTGTAGATAGAGAATGCAAATTCATTGTGCAAATTTAGGCATCATTTATACTGTACAATTATTTTATTTGCCATTTTTAAGATATCCTTTGTGGCAACATTGATTTCCTATTCATTCTTAATCATACTTTCAGCTGTTATATACCAGTATATTATTGTGATCTATGAAATTCTTAATGATTATATTATGCTTTTTGTATTGGTCATGTAAATTTACAAATCCTAGATTACTCATGTTTTATAATTACATTTTACACTGTATGCTGTTAGCATTTCACTTTGTAAGTATATCAGATAAAATTAATACACATTTTCTCTGAAAAATTTACATACAAATGGTTTTGAGAATCAAAATTTTTTGTCTTGTTATCGGTAAGGATGTGATTTTGTCTGCCAATTCTCAATGACCTCTTTTGCGAAAGTTCTGCTTTGGTGACTTTGTCAGAACCCACAACTTGGGTAATAAGTAATTAAGAAATGCCCACATGGCTCTCAATGGCTGTAAAGCCCTGGTGTAGATTTTGTTTTTTCATCTTCTATGAGAACCTCTTCAGTAATAAGATTATTAGTTAATCTAGCTACTCAACTAAGTATATATATTACCTGGTTTTCCTTAACATTTTGTGGAGGGTGTCTGCACTGGTACAATACAGTAGCGTAGATGCACATACACATCAATTGTATAATAGCAAGGATCAAAATATGTACGTGTGCGTGATGGCAGTTTTGCACTTCATTGCATATTTAAATTTAGTAATTTTATATACAAAGCATAAAGAAAATTTGTATGAACAATGCTAGTGTTTTTTGGAAAAATCACCTTCAATATAGCAACACTATGGTTCAACGGTGAAATCTTTCTGACAAAAGTATGTGCAGTAAATATATATTACCTTGCTTTTGTCGTCTAGTTTTGTTTTATTTATATTCTATATTTTCATAAATTTGAAAAATTCAATCCTTGGAGGGTAACAAGATCTTAGAAATGCTGTTTTGAAAGGGTTAAGATCACTGGTTTTAGTAAATAAATAAACCACATGCAATAACTGCAAACCTTGAACTGTTATTAAACTGTTAAATTATCATACATGTTTTAATTCATACATTTGAATTATTAATACTGTGAGTGCCTACTGCAATCCCCCACCTACTATCCATTGGCTAGAAGTAACCTGAGGAAGGGAAAATTGGAGCATCCTGGAGAGTTCTGGGAGTTCTACTCCCAGAGCCCGGCCTGAGGCCAGGCTCGATTTATGATGATGACACAATAAACTAGTAAAGCACTTATCTTATTTGAAGATGGAGCATTGCATGGTTGACTTTGGTGATACTGTAGGCGACCTTGGAGGTGTTGGCTTCTTGGAATGAAGAGCTATTATAGTCCATCACACCAGACTCTTGGGCTGTCCTCTCAAGTTTTTCTTCACAAATGTCACCGTAGAAGAATGCTGTAATGCTATATTTAATGAGTGATATTAATAGAGGTGAATGATACTAACTTAACCTAGGATTTTTCCTCTTCACTAAGTTTTCCAGGAATGAATTTTCAACTAACATGGTTTGCTTAACTGATTTCTTTTTTCTTTTTAATGTGTTGTATTGATATACAAAGAAGAATGTCTGACCATGTATATAAACAAGATTTTTTAAACATAGTTGGTAGTGGTATAATTTTCTGGAAGCTCATTTTTGCATTTAGACAAATGTAATTTTATATGTCATGCTTGTACACTATATAGCCAGGATACTACATGCAATATGTAGGGAAAATTTTTGTTAAACACAGCATTACAAAGCCAACACAATATTTTTACATCCTCTTCATTCATTAAATTTACAACTACAGTGTATTTATAAAACAAGTTTGGGTATGTATTCCCTCTTCAGTATAAACATGCTGTTGGATTGGGACATTCTCTGATTAGCCCTTAAATGGCTCGGCTAGTTAAGTCCTGCATAATAGTGCATATGACAAGCTTGTCACATCATATGCACAAAATTGCAGTGGGGAATTCAAGCCCAGGAGGAAATTTCAGATAGCAACTGGAGTCACTTAAGGGTTAAAGGTTACAGTGCATGTTTAAATTTAAGGACTGGGGAGGGGGAGCAATAAATTGTCGGAACATGTTATGGTTTAGAGGTTCACGTCCACTGCCACACGGTCAGATTTAACATATACTGTAATTCAATGCCGTTTACAGGATACAATACTAGCAGACCACAGTGCTGTATTTGATGATACAAAAGAGGTTGAATTTAAATTATGGTACTTTGTCATGTTGTTTGTCTTAGAACAAACATCCTGACATTTACTATATTTAGTTTGAATTTCATTGCATAGGATGGTTTTCAGTTTGCAAGGTAGGGTCATTGGTTTGTTGATTGGTTATTGATAATTGATATTAAAAAAATAAAAAACACTTCTTCAGTATCATAACATCACTAATTTGGACTTATTATTGCAAACTAGCACTAGTGTATTAAAGGCATTTCAACTGCAGTATATTTGATCTTTGTGGTGAATGTGATTGGACAGTTCCTCGCTTTTTGTCATCTCGACCAAGAATTTGTTTCTAATAAATAATTGCTGGCAGAATTGTTTATAAATTTTTTTCAGTGTAAGCAGAAATAATGGTTATGATAGTACTATTTGAGTTTCTACTTTAAACCCCTAGGGATGATTGTACAATGATTGTTTAGACATTTTGTTGAGGAAGTAAGTTAGAATTTTCATATGACATTCCTAAACAACAACAAAATTCTTTCAGTAATACTGTATTTCTAAAACATAGTGCATTTTTTTTTTTTTACCTCGGTTAGTGGAGGCTACTAATGATTTTCATGTGAAGATCTAATAGTCGTTTCCTATATCTCCTAGGGAAGTTCGGGCCTAGGATCCCTGGCCAGTCAGATAGCCAAGGCACGGCAAGAAATACAGAATTCCCTAGTCTCTGTGAGTAGGTCCTCTTAAGTGAGCTGTATGTGTTTGTTTTTGTATAGATGTTGCTTTGTGTTGGCCAATGTTGTTGTAGGGCTTCCTGATTATCTAATAAATAGTACTGTATCTTCTGATAATTCTGCTCTAGTATGAATTATTTTAATAATTGTTTAAAGATGCAAGTGTAATACTATGTACTCCCACTTGAAAAGCCTAACAGGGATGGACCTTCCCCCCCCATCTGTTCCATCAGGTACTGTAATCTGGTTCGTGCAGGGAGTCCGCACAGGCTCGACAAATACACTGCTATCCTTCATGTTAAATAACTGAACAATAAAAAAAAAGGCAGAAATCATACAAAGACCACATGATCACTTTTCAGTAATACATGAAGGAAATGCAACATTGGGAGGGAACTATGAATATGATTAACAGGTACTGTATATCTTATAGAAATGAAAAATATTGGTCATTAAATATAGCTTTTATAATACTGCAATTTCAAACAATTGTTATTAATTATAATTAAATGCTGGTACAAGTTTTTTAGTATACAGTATTCAGATGCTGTGGCACTGTACAGTAAACACTACAGTATTTTGATGCTGGTCTCGACTAGCTCTGATACTATAGAATGCCTGCTGGATTGACCAAACTTTTTATGAAAATATTGTGCAGCTAATATCAAGTGTATTTTTACAATGGAAGTCAAAGCTTACGTTGCAACTAGAATTTTGAAGAGATTACATACAAGTGGGAGTACACAGTACTGTACTGTGGGACACATTTGTGCAGCTCATCCTTGTTTTACACCAAGAAAGTATAGAATAGATTACTATTTTTATTCCAAAATTTGTAGGGCATGTTTGATTTCTGGAGAACAACTTCATGTATTAGCTTAAAACTACTACTACCATTTATGTATGGTAGTGCAAGGAAAATCTTAGATATTAAATACAAATTTAAAATTTCATATAATCACACCATACAAAGTAGTACTGTAAGTAAATTGTCATATCAGTCTTTATACTGTAGTTGTAAAGTAGCAAATTGTAAATACAGGTACTGTGCTGTAAGTGCAATGTAATTTAATTACTTAACTCTCTTAGAATCTATCTTCGATAATTACTTCACAATTTACAGGGGTTTAATTTAGTGTTGTATAATTAATCAGTTATTTTAGCCATCTGGCCAAATTGTGACCGGTTTGAAAGTTATCTATGTAGGTAGCTAGTGTTGCCTTGCACTCTCACCCCCTCACCTCACTCCCTTCCACATCACATGTACATTACAATCTGATCTGATTTTTATGCTCTCTGCTCTCTCCACCACAATTCAACCACAACTTGCCAAAAGTACAGCCATTCCTGCCACAACAAGCACCACCACTATACCGAGTATGTCAGTTATCACTAGAACCTCAATTATTACAATTGTCCACTGCCAAATACAGCTACAACCACTCCACTATACCCAGCACCATAACCACCCTCTACCACCACATAACCACCACCTCACCACTACCACTGTACTACTACATCTTTCTACCACCCCTCCACAAATATTTTGCACTTAATGCTTTCAATATAATGGTAATTTTATCATCTAGGCCCAGTTTTATGTAAGACAGAGTATTAATAAATACTAGTACTAATAAATGTTACTTTTAAGTCAGATCAAGTTTAAGTTAGTATTAGTTTAAATTTAAAGCTTGTATAGGGAAATCTTTTCTGATAAACTAAATATAATTTCTAAAACTTCATCTCTCTCATTCATCAGTCTATCTTAACACCATACGTGGGTTCTAAATGCTTGTGGACTTTTCATTATGCATAAAACCTGTTAACATAGTATTGAATGCATAGTATAGTTGTAAAGCATGAAAGGTACGCTAGACCAAATTCCCTTTTTCTGTTGCATGACTTATTACATATATTGCAGTGTAATTAAATGATAGAATAGTCTGTAATTTATGAAGACGTTTGAGGATAATATTCAGAATTGAGAACGAAAAGACCAGAGGTGGTTATAGCTTCAAAGCCAGGAAAACTGAAGAAACAGGTGAGAAAATTTTAATGCTACTTAGCAGACTAACAAAGTTCTATCCTGAGTTACCGCATACTGTTGTTCCCTTCAGCAGAAGACACACTCATCACGTGTTGGAAGCCTCCTATCCACTTGGACTTATCAATAGAGTGACTGCCTTAATTCTTGCAGGGTCTGTCTTCAATCCCTGATGCTCCAAGTGGTTAGGGGCCATTCCTTCACAACCTCATATCCCAGCTCCTTGTTCTCATCTCTTCCACATGCTGTATAGTCATACTGGCTTAACACATGCTCTTGATGGTTACTTTACCTTTAGTAGTTAGTATAACTGGCCGACCTCTCGGTGTTCAAAGGAGAACTTTATAAACCCCTTCAATGGATACCTTATCAACCAGGCTGCGACTCGTATGTCAGACTGAGAGCAGCCGCATCGAACAGCCTGGTTGACCAGAGCACCAATTATGAGGCCTGGTCAGTAACTGGGCCATGGAGATGTTGATTCTCAGAATTAACTAGTATATGACAGGGAAGGTAGGCAACTGTCTTTTCTTGGTTTACTTTTCAGTGGAGGTAGTTTTATATTGTGATTGTGTAACCTTTGTACACTGGGTCAACAGTGCTTGGTGAAATTTTGGCTGTATTTTCTGGCCTGAGGTTTTTTATTGGATCTATCATTGTTTTCATCTCGAATGGGTTCCCAGATTAAATGGCACATTTTTCCAGGATATGAGGATCATGTATTTCCTTTCTTGGTATGAGTACAATGCATCTATTTTTGTTGTTGTCCCACTGTGTGGTTAACTGTGACTACATGTGGGGGTGATGTGCCATTACTCCAAAGGCTCTCACTTCCATGCTTCTGAGCTAGACACATCTTGATTACAATTTGGGTCTGCGTCTATTACGTGTTGCAACATAAAACCTCCATCTTTGGCTAGGAGGCATGCGAGAGAGAAGTGGCAGCTGTTCCTCTGTATGCAGTGTATTAATTAAGTGGAGGGAGGTTTGTGTTTTAATATGTTATGGCTCATTGAATGTGGTCCTGTATGCTCCGACTCTTTATCTTGGGAAGTGGCTAGCTGATGGCTACATATTCAGATTTGTCCATTATTGCAGTGAATTTTGGGTTTTGCATTAGTTTGGACGATTTTTTCTGGCTATTCTTTTTCATCCCTGCTCTTGTATGAATGGTTAATATGGGAGGAGATAACTGACTTGCCCATCTTGAATTGTGTGTGTGCAGCTTTGCAGAAATTCTTTCTTAAAAGGGTTCATTTGCAGTTACATGTGTATGGCCCACAAGCACACACATCATTAAGTCAGTTTTTGGAGTCAGATTCAACTGGTGTTGAACTCCATAACTACAGTATACAGTACATTTTTTTTACTTGATGAGAAGGTACATAATGTATTGAGTGGATCTTGAGCATCCCAGTGTTTCAGCTGAAGCCTGCCTACTTCTCATGGTAATGGAGGGAATGGGAATGTCTTGCTGTTACCTGGGTCTGGGTAGAAACTCGGTTCATCCTTTAATGTACAAGTGCTGCTTTTGATGTGGCTGCTTACTCATTGTGCCTGGTATGCACCACCAGCTTGGGGTAAGATGGGGCCGTGGCTCTTGACGGTGCTGTCCTATCATTATCTGCAGTATGTTGCTAACCAAAACAATAACACTCCAGATCATATTTTTATGACTTGTTCATTAGTGGTTTTTTGAAGAGGTTAACTTCTAGATAACGAGATGTGCAATATAATCTTGTGTTTGAAGTGCATTGACTGCAGGCACTGTAATGTGCTACTATCCGGCAATCATCAAAGAAAAGCCAGGTTATGAATTGTTGTTTCTGCTGTCAACATGAATAAATTAATTAAATAAAAAATATAGAAATATAGAAATTATTTTATGATAGTGTAAAAAACCTTGGACATCATGCTACTAAATTCTGATTTTTGTATCTCCACTCTTCTTGTTTGTTGATTCAACTGCAGATTGTAGAACCCAGACTAAATGATTGTAAAATTACAAGCCTGATTGGATTGAATTTTGATTAGTGTAGTGTCCAGTGAAATTTACAATTTGCTTTATAGCTGTGTAGCGAATTACGGCAATTTGATTTTAATTTCCTTTAAAATGTAGATGCATATTATATGTAATTGTTGGCTTATTAAGTATCAAACTTACAGGGTGGTCGCACAGCCTCTGGCAGCAGTGGCGGCGGTGGGGGAGTTAATGCTGATCTTCTGAACCGCATTACCAAGCTAGAAGGGGAAAATACAAGCCTTACAAAAAGTGAGTGATACATATGCATGCTTCATAGAAATAGTACTGGTGCGTTTCTAAACAACTTTTTTTTATATGACCTCAATTTAATTATTGGGGGATATTTAAGAATTGGATAAGTTGGACAATCTAGAAATTCATATTTTTTATTCCCCCCCCCCCCTTTTGATCTAATCTAGCATTGTACAGAATATAAGAAGATAACATCAAAAGTGTTGGCCTTTCTTGGCTATCCCACTGGGTTCCTTCCTAAGGCATGAACATATTGGTTCCATGAATGGAGTTCTTTCTTTTCAAATGTTCTTTCCATTTTATAATGGTTTTATGAAAACACAAAAAATAAAGAAAATTACATCAGGCCAATTGGTCCCTTTTCATAGCAGCTCCTATTTATACCGTATCAAATTCACTCGTATATTTTTGACAGTTGCTTAAAACAATCCTGCGATCCCGTATCTATTGTTACTTGGTAATTTGTTCCGTAAATCAAAAACTTTCAGAACAGTCAGTACAGACTGGAATGTCACTGGAGAATAATCAATACAAACTCAAATGACATCAAGCTCTCTGAAGTACTGCTTCTCATAATTGGGACCACCAAGAGGTAGTACAGTACAACCTCGATTCAACTAACTATATGGTACCAACCTCAATTTGTTGCAGTGAGGGATTTGTTGCAACTGGAGATGCCTCCAGGTTGCATTTCCCATGCCCTTTGGGCTAGTGTGACTTAGCAAAAATTTCATTTCAACCTATAATGGACAACTACGAAATAAACATGTCTGCAAGAAATTTAACCACATGCCGTTTATTTCTGATGTTCCCAGCCTCAAAACTAAAGGTAAAGATTTCTTAAGGCAGCAGGACCATACGAGTGAAAGAAAAACCTTGCCAACTGAGAATAAAAACAATGGAATTTGGCTTTAAATATGCTCGGAGGCTTTCCCAAGGCCCAACTATTTCTTGTATTTCTTGCCTCTGTCTATGGACTCAGTCCCAACATCCTAAGGAAATCCACACATCCCCCTGTTCACCAAACTCTTGTTTGTTGAATTGGGTGAGTAAATCTGGCATGGAAAAGTGTGTTCCAACCGGAGATTTGTTGAACCAAGATTCCACTGTACGGTACTAACACCAAAGATGGTACTGTGACGTGATCTTCCTCGTTCTTTCCAACTGGTTCCTATGTCACTTGTGGGCAGGTGGAGACTATAATCAACATAACAATAAGATAGTTATAGCTAACTAGTTATCTATAGATATAGTTATCGATAGCTAGTTATATCGATAGTTATCTCAACAATTATGAAATAACCTCAAGATAAGAAGATATCATGGATTATCAACAAGTACAGTGACTTGAGTGTCCCCAAAAACACTTTGCTGTGGGCATTGCAATATGCTATTAGTGAATGATTCTTTTGTGTGTGTATGCTAGTCAGTTGTCTCGATTCTCTTGCCATTCAGTGCTTTCAGATCTGGTTCAGTGGTGCACCAACTGGATAATCTCTGGAGATTGCCATCACATTCATAGTTCCTAGGAATTTTGTTCTAGAATGTGGGTGTTTGTGCTGTGTATAGCATGCATTTGTTTGTAGGGGGCCTGTTCCAATGTGTTTAGTCCCAGGGCACATCTTGCGTATTGTTATTTTAGGATTAGGTTAAAATTAGCCTTGAACTTGTGCTGTGGTTCCCAAGCCACTTTTTCATATCTTTGTCTTTGAGTGATTCTATCTAGTCAGGTATAGTAAAGTGCATTTATTAGAGAATAACACTTTCCTTTCATTTCAGCTGTATCAACCTTAGAACAGACTATCATGAATTTGACAACAAGGTTGGAAAAACTAGAATTTGGAAGCAGCACTACCACAAATACTACTGCCACTCCCAAAAAGTCTGAACCAATGGAAACAGAAGAGGAGGACGATGATGATGATGATGTTGATTTATTTGGCTCAGACGAGGTGAGTAACAGTTTGTAGAAATAAACATAAAACATTTTGAGTTAATGTGAATTTTTATTCCTATCACCACTAACTTGGATTTTTGTATTACAAGGTCTCCTTTTGAGCCACCATATTTATACCTCACATCTGTCGCTAAAATTGATATGTAATTAAGATTATTTTAGTTTATTTAATATACACTCAGCCTGTGGGTGGTAGTAGGAAAGGTTAAAGGCACATAATTAGCTCCGGAATTGAAGCTCGGGAAATTAGTTAAGATACCGATAGGTTATGTTTTGTAAATCCTGACATGTTGTGTAAATGTTGTTGTGTATTCATATAATCATGTGTCAATTTACAATTGTTATGTATTAGACTATAACAAATTGTGGGAAGAGTAGAATGAATTTTGTTATTAAGATTAATCACATTTCTTGGATTGTTTGCATTGGTTGTACAGTATTTGTAATGCCTCGTGCATGTGGATAACTTAGGACCTTGTATTGAGTTTCTTGGACCATATTTAGTACAGGTATTGCAAAATGACATTTATTGTTTTTGTATTGTTAAAAATGTTATTGAAAATACTGTGTAATAAATTTTTATTTTTCACATCTCTGCCCTTGATATGAACAGTTCCAGAGGGTACAGCATAGAAAGAGATAAACAGCATTGTTGAAAATGTTTACTGAATATTCCAGTTTTGTATGCTAGAGCTCGGCCGACCGGGGAGCTGGTCGGCTGAGTGGACAGCACGCTGGACTTGTGATCCTGTGGTCCTGGGTTCGATCCCAGGCGCCGGCGAGAAACAATGGACAGAGTTTTTCACCCTATGCCCCTGTTACCTAGCAGTAAAATAGGTACCTGGGTGTTAGTCAGCTGTCACGGGCTGCTTCCTGGGGGTGGAGGCCTGGTCGAGGACCAGGCTGCGGGGACACTAAAAAGCTCCGAAATCATCTCAAGATTGATCATAGTATTTTTCTTTGCAAGAGCTACACAATATTTTTTGCAGGTTTGAGTTTTGAAACTAATATTATTTTATACCTTTAAGCGAGACAACTGTTGCATTACTTTGTGCTAATATATTTTATCTGCAGGAGGATGAAGAAGCCGAACGAATAAAGGAGGAACGATTAAAGGCCTATGCTGAGAAAAAGGCAAAAAAACCTGGTCCTATTGCAAAGTCTTCAGTCTTGTTGGATTGCAAACCTTGGGATGACGAGACCAACATGGCAGCCATGGAGGTAGAAATCCGTAAAATTGAGATGGATGGTCTAGTATGGGGTGCCTGTAAGTATTGCTCTAGTTTTTGTCGTCATTGTTTCTTGTTGGGGACAGCAAGTTTATTTAAGCTTGTGAGTTGTCCCCAGACTAACAGCTGACCTCAGAGATGCAACCCATAACAATGTCCTAATTCCTAGGGACCTCTTTAGTGCTAGGTGGAGAGGAATCAGTGTTAGGAAATATTCCTAAATATCTCCTGTCTAGGAACCAAACCAAACTTCAGACCATTTGACTGCATGCCAACTTGACTACCACTTTCAATTATTTATATTTCTGTATCTGATGCTTTAGTCCTTGTGGTAACGTGCCCTCTGTAACAAAACTCTTAATCATGGAGTTCCTTATTTCATAGTGAAAGGAGTCATTTCTCTAATATTGTGAAGGGCAAACCTGCATTATTTTAGGGGCTTCATCTTATTGTTAACACTTATAAGGCGGTCAAGTTGCCTGGTGATGTTGCAGTATATGGTAGCATGAACATGTAGATAATCCTGTTAATGTATTTTGTACTCCTTCCATCTTCAATAAGTCAGTACTTTGATTAGAAGACTCGTCATTGACAGTGCAGTGATCTTTGGAAACATCAATAATGGGTCATGTCTACATGTACTTCAGGCAGGGATGATCACGTCTTAGGGCCCTTATGTGGTGTAATGATACTCTTGATGTTTTACCAATGTCATGTCTACTTTTAAAGCTGTGACTTTGCCTCTTCCTTCAGTTTATTCAGTGTGTTAACTTTACATCCTTAACACCTTGATATTTGTTTCTGGTTGCCTGCTAGTCCTGCTCATCTAGAATACTGCCATTGTCCACCTTCTTGTTATCTTGTACATCATAACGTGCTTCTTGTGTTACCTTCGTCTGTTGATTTATATGTTTGAAGGGCTTTAGAGTCTCATTCTTGGATGCATTTGTATAGACTATATAATCTTAGGATAATAAACTATACAAATGGTGGTCTTTTTAGTACAGTGACCAGTGCAGTTGGTTCACAACCGAAGCATCCAAGGCTTGATTTCTGCAGCAGAATGGAAATGTTTAGGCATGTTTCCTTTCATTTCTGTATGCTTAGCAGTAAATAAGTACCTGGGAGTTCAGCAACTGCTGTGGGTTGCATGCTGGAGAAGATTCAGTAACTGGCCAAAGGGGGGACCTCAATAAGCCAAACAAGCTTTCAGTTTCTGGCAATGGGAATCTGTGTCAGAAAAAGTAACTTAGACCATTGGTGAAGCATGTTCAGTGGCAAATTTCAAAGCACACAGATTGGATAATGATGGTAGTATGGTAATTTGATGTATTAGATTTAGTCATTCATTAAAAAATGTATGCTTGAAATTGTTTTTTGTCATTTTGTAGGGCTTGGGGGGGCCCTACAAAATGCCTGCATTAAAAATGCACATTCAACAATGCATGTGCCTTCCATACTTCACAGTAGCAAATGAATGTACTATGTAGTGAATCTAGTCATACATCTGTAGTAGTATCTTGGCCAATTCATAGAATAAGTGTTGTATTCCACATAAATTGATGATAATGTGTACCTCCTTTGCTTTCATAACAAATTTATTTTATTTAGTCATGTTTTTATGCTTAGAACATTAAATGTTAAGCTTCTCTGTATACTTGCAGCCAAACTTGTACCACTTGCTTATGGAATTCAGAAGCTTTCTATTCTGTGCACTGTTGAAGATGAAAAGGTCTCCATAGATGATCTAAGTGAGAAGATACAGGAAATTGAGGACTATGTAAGTACATAAACTCTCCTCAAGTTGTTCATAAAGTAAGCTTCCTGATTCTGTGCTCAACTACTTTTGTTTCTCAGGGAAGAAGTTCAACTCTTGAACCATTTTTTCTTAGTGGGTTGGTGCAATTACTAAACTTCTGTAACTTTATCTTGTCTACTTTTAAAGTGATCTCTGATGCACAACAGCTTCTGTGCCAATTTTTGGGTCTAGTTGTGTATAACAAGTGCAATCTGATGGGCGGGCTTGGAAATAGTTTATGATGGTGTCACAAAACCACAAAACTACAGAATTCTTCAGGAGGACTTGAACTACAGGAATGGGCAGGGAAATAGCTAATGGAGTTTAGGTCTCAAAAATGTAAAGCAGTGTTTGGGAGAGGGGAAAAGTTGACTGAACAGTATAAATTTAGGGAGGTAGTTGCAAGAGTCAAAATGGGAAAGCACCTGAGAGGATGTATCACCAGCCTACCACCCAGGGTACATATTTCAGAATAACACCAGTTGCCAGTGTGAATTTAGAAGGTCCATAAACATCACAATGCATGTGCCAGACATAAGAAAAATGAGCTATGAGAATAGACCAAGTTAACTAAAACTGATGACATTGCTCCATGTCATTATCTACTCCAATATGCATTCTGAATAGAAAGTCAGCATGGTAAATTTTGTTTCATATTGTAAAGGCACTATTTTTTTTTTTTTATCAAAGTTAAAGCATGCAGTAGAAAAGATTAATCACTTAGGCTAAAGTACAGTAAAGATTTTTTTTTATGGAAGATGTTCAGAGGCACGATGAGGCAAAGTTAAAGCATGCAGTAGAAAAGATTAATCACTTAGGCTAAAGTACAGTAAAGATTTTTTTTATGGAAGTTGTTCAGAGGCACGATGAAATAGCACAAATTTGGCTGGCTGATGGTCAATTAACATTGGATTGCCATGTGAAAATGAACATAACTGAACAGTGTTTAGTAAGAGATGGCCAAGGAACTTGCCATAATAAGCATGTAAAAGTATGCTAGAACAGGGTCAGCTGATGGAAATGCAGCATCTTGGTGTAACTTTTCTGTAGAAGCATCAAATTCACAATACACACTACACAGTAAACAGTTTGTCCAAACAGTGAACACTACACATACACACATTGTTCCAAGATTGTATGTGAAGATACATAGTTTGCTTATACAGATGCACTGTAACTTTAATATTCTCTAGGGTGAGAGGAATTAATTATACAGCATTCCAAACTTTTAAGACACTGTTCTGCCACAATTGGTACCAAATTGGGTGCAATGTACTATGGATTGCTGCCGGCATTTTGTCTAAATCAAGTTATGCAGATGAAAAATACTCTTTTGGAGGAGGTTGGTTTACATTGGATGAACCAAGTCGTGCACGGCCAGTGCATTACATTATCTGTAAAGATTAATGATGCTGCTATTTCTGTAAGATTTTGAACACATTGTCTGTATATTGTATAGTACAGTAAATGAACAGATGGAGGGAACTTATATTTTTTAAATTTGTATTTGTTAGATATTAAATATTTTTTGAACGAGTATCATGTGATGGGGAACAAGGGGATATACCCTCACTGGAAATATATATATCTATATTTTAAGAATTGTTGATAAAATTTATTAGCATTTTAATTGTGGCATATTCTAATTATTTTTGTTTTGTTTGCAGGTTCAAAGTGTTGACATTGGTGCATTCAACAAAATTTAAGATGCCATTCATTCCAGTGCTAATTGAATAAAAAGGAGTTTATACATTATAACATTTTTATATACCCTTTTTTGAATAGGTTACTATTATTAAGGTTGGGAAAATGTTGAATGTTTTGGCTAGGATAATACTGTAAGCTTGTTATAATAACCTTGTCATGCAATAGAGCAAAGTTGAGGTCTTAATAATGTAATTTGTTAAATTGAAGGAATAGTTTGTATTTTTGTTTATAGATTGGTGTCAATATATTACAGTATTACATTTTAAACACCTTGAGCTTTTATTTTCTTGGGATAAATCCTGTTTTCATAGGTTGCAAGCCCAAAAAATGCTTCTTCCTCCCCCCACTTATGGGTACTTCCTTGTGGGTGGGGGATCTTTTTTTTTTTTTTTTTTTTTGTCAGGGCAGTTCAGTACCAGTTTATGTAGCTCCTCACTTCATGGATTCCACCTTGGCATGCTTATGAAACTAACTAAAGCTCAGAACAATACTGAGCTAATGGACCCCTGATGAGCTGGGATCTCTACAGTGGTGGTGTCCACAGGCTGACTACACAGTTTCAAATGTAGATATGATGGAGCTTGAGAAACACTGCAATCTGTACACAAGTAGATTGACGGTTGAGAGGCAGGACCAAAGAGCCAAAACTCAACCCCTGTAAGCACAATTAGGTGAGTACATCAGTAACAACTGATTGGGGGGGGGGGGGTGACCTGGATCTTTGGATAAATTTTTACAAGTGTTTACACTGGGGAGTTCATTGGCAGCTTTGAGGCCTATGTTCTTTTGAACTCAACCGTTGTCTTTTTGTTCAATTTAAAAAAAAAAAAATAATAGTAATTCTGAGGTACCCTTATAATGCACATTTGCAAAGTAGGGGACATAAGCTTGTTAAAAGGTACATTGACCTGTGTTGAACAAGCATCAGTGGTGTCGGGGCTCCATGTGAGGTAACCATGGCAAGACAGTATGCGACAACACTGTTTTCAATGCTGTGGTTGGCCATTTTGGCAGGAATGTGTCGAAGGCTCTGTAGATTTCAACTCTAGTGTCTTGGCTGATAACTTTACAGTAAAATAAAACAACTAAACTTATCCTCCAGAAAAAGCTAGTACAGTACACTGTGACTGGAGAATACAGTACTGTACTCGTCAAAAGTATACACCTCTCCTCCCATGCTTGAGGTGGTGCACAATTATGGAGAAAAAAATTACATGGTCTTATGGGTTAAAGATTGTAGAGATAAGTAAGGGTAAAGTCATGTACCCGGCGCAATCTCCTTAAAGCCACGCAGCCGAGATGCTTACTTGCTTTCAAGGCATTCAGTGAGTGGTTGTGCTACACGTCTCGCTCTGGCACTCTTATCGTGTTTTATCAGTTAACAGTGGTGTTGGTGCCAAGACATTATTATGGCACCTACCAAAGAAATAAACAAAAACCATTGCTTTAAGGAAGCAGGACACCAAAGTAAGGAAATGTCCAAGATTCAACTAAGCATCACAGCTCTGCGGCTCCCGGGAGGTAGCGCACACTGCGAAGTCACGTACCCAGCGCATATAAATTGTCATCCATACTTCCAGGGAAATAAATATTTCATTCACCTGGGCTCTACTTCTGTCTACAATCTTTCACCCATATGCCAGTTTTATTTTTTAGCCATAATTATGCACTGCCTCAAGCAGGGGGAGGGTTATCTTGAGATGATTTCGGGGCTTTTTTAGTGTCCCCGTGGCCCGGTCCTTGACCAGGCCTCCACCCCCAGGAAGCAGCCCGTGACAGCTGACTAACACCCAGGTACCTATTTTTACTGTTAGGTAACAGGGGCATAGGGTGAAAGAAACTCTGCCCCAATGTTTCTTGCCGGCGCTTGGGATCGAACCCAGGACCACAGGATCACAAGTCCAGCATGCTGTCCGCTTGGTCGACCGGCTCCCCTCACCAGAGGGGGGGATACTTTTGACAAGGCAACTCTAATATAGTACAGTATATATGTACATGTTAGGTCATAGACTGTGTATATTAAGGTCCAGGAGGTGTTAGATTGATTAGTGTTTACAGCCCATTAGTTTACAAATTGTGGAAACATGAGTGCATTAGTTGTTCATTTTGTAAGTTTTATCCAAATACTGTACACGAAAGTTAGAGACTAACTACAATTAAAGGAGAGAGGCTGCAGACTCCGACTACTGCCGAGGTCAGATAAAGTAGCCGTAAGAGGTAAGTCAATGGAAAAAACTCGTGACTGACTCCTTGTGGTTTGTAGGAGAACGAACAAAATTAATTGTAATAGCTTCAAATATACAAATTGCAAACATATTTGTAACTGCAATGATTCCTTTCAGAGGACAGTAACACAATTATGAAGTTAGCTAGATTCATATATTATTCCATCTCCATGACACATGACAACCCTGATTCACATTAATAGCTATGGGACTAGTAAGGAGAGCGGTATTGTACTCCATAATTTACATTAGCTGAAGGAAAAGGCTTGCACACTATCATGCCAGAAGCAGCCAATTAAACACTCACTGAAGTAAAATTTGTGTACATATTTTTTAACGCATAAAAAAGAACATGCACTAATTTTGGAGGAAGTGAAACGAACTTAAATAATAATGGGGTGAAAATTAGTGGCACAGCTTTGCAAATGCATTGGGGAACTAATCCTAATCTTTTTGTATCATTACACTTGGATTAATGTTACAACTCTCATACAATAAGTAGTCACTTTTGGCATAATACTTTCAAGAGGAAGGTAGCAAACTGCAAAGTCCTTGTACAATATCATTTCATTATACAAATGAACTTCGTAAAATTCATGTAAAATAATTACAATTTTGTTCATTACTTCATTACCCTTTTCGCAGGATAAACGAGTAAGCATACACGAAAACAATTATATAAAATTATTTTGTCCTAATAAATTTACTCCTTCAAGTACGAAGGCATAATATAATCTGCAGCTTAAAAGCAAAGGTAATTTATACTTTAGTCAGACATGTATATACAAACATGGAAAAAATAACTCAATATATAAATGCTTTTGTGCATATGCTATCCTATCTGTAACTAAAATACTTATATTGAAATATCACAGATATCAGAAAAGCAACCGTTGCAAAAATCAAGATCATAATCTTATCTTTGGTATATAGCAAGCTATGAAAATACAAAGCACTTATTCATTTTATACATACAAAAAGTTTAAATTAAATGGCCTTTCTATGGCAAAGTATTTATATATCAAGGCCTTTAACCAGCATTATGTAAGAATATATGTCGAGCACTTTAATCAGCATATGATTTACTGAGCCACTGCAATTGCTGTCATCATATTGCCGCTCACTGCTATAGTATTTAGTTCAACCACAACACTTTGATGTATTTCAGACAATCTAAACTTAAAATTTACTGTAACAAAAGTAAAGCAAAATATAGAAATCAATATTTTCTGTTTGTTCTACTCACAAATTGCACATCTAAATGGCACAATGCAGAGCCAGTTATAGAACCGGTATTTGTTATATGGCACTAGAGATCTATATCTCCACGAATCATATGCAACCTCTTTAGTTAAAGAGGTGATTGACTAGAGGAATCACGGTACCGATTTGGACAATCGCTAGCAGCAGTGAAGCAGCCTGCTTAAAGGTAAATATAGAATCGTGACATGTCGCAAAAGGAAATATATATTAGACGAGTAAATGCAGGATTTCCTTCAGGATATATGTGTACTTATAGATGATTAGTTATTAGTAATTCCTTTTCCTGAGTGCAGTACTGAAGTTATATTGTCATGCTAATGCATATGTTCACATACGAATTAATTGCTCAAACAAGTTTTACGGTACAGGTATATTTCGATAGAATTCTATTTCCACTGGCAATATTCATGGAAAAATAACTATTAACTGCAGTACATGATCATGTCCTATGGAGAAAAAACTACTGTTATCTAGTAGCAAAACTGCAATATTTTGCCTGATTGGATGCAGCCCAGTTTTTAAATTACATAAACTGTTTTATCCATAACTGTAACATTGAAATTAAACCAATACAGTACTGTATATTTAAACTCAAATTAAATGAACTAGTTGTGTGCAGTTTAGAATCTCTGTTATGTAAACATGCTATGGTAGAACTGGCTTTCTACTTGGACATTTACTGTCATCTTTACTAAAAGTATTTGAGCGGCTGCCAACAGCTGGTGAAGGTATAGCAGTACTACCGATTGGTCTACTTGTAACACTGGAAGATCTGCTTCTGCAGCCTGTTATACCTGAACCAAACGTGGTTGAAGGGGTTGGACTAGTACCCCTTCCTGTTGCTAGCCCAGTAACACGTCCAGGCTCCCTCATGGGAGACCTGGTAGATTTTCGCCCCATGACTGCTCTTGTTCGCGTGATGTTGCCATTCTTGACATCACTCTGTCTTCTTGGTTCTGTCTTGTCAACCTTGGGTGTCCTTGGAGTGTGGGAACCACTGTCGGAATGGCACTGCGGAGATGGCTGGCTCTCCTGCTGGCTGCGACCTGCCTTACTGAGGTTTGTGATGCTGCTTCGGAGCTCTGGTCGTCGGGTAGGTGTTCGAGACCTTGCCTCTGTTGACTGGGTCCGAGCAAGCTGTCATTAAATATTGTTGATTAGTGCAACCTAATAAAGATTCACATATGTGCCAATGCAATACATAGGCAAAATGTTTTACAAAAAAAATATAATACTGTATACAGTACTGTCTACAAAACTAGGGGAAAATCACAATCGTGTAATTGAACTTGTCATCTAAATACTATCAATTTTCTTAAGAGTAGCACAAAAAAGGGGGCTTAATTTAATTATAAAATATAATACTAACCACTTCTCACAATGGCAAAATAAAATATTGAAGTTCTCAACCTATTGTCAAATAAAACCTTGGAGAATTTTGACAAATGTTGAATTTGTGTAAAGGACTTGCCTCAAACTGCAAATTAGGTAAAAATGGTTCATAGAATGTAGTAGCACTCCCATTCTGAGCCCCAGTGCATTTAGTCTTCCAAAGTTCAAGTATGTTTATTGAGACAATAAGATAAATCTCAAAAGGATAGAGTAGCTTAGGCTATTTCTACCCTCTCCAGTCTTCCAAATTCACCCACACATCAGATATCTGCACATGTACTTGCCAACTGACATGAAATAAATATATATATGCAATAACACCATGTTTTCCAAGCTATTTTACAGAGTTTACTTTGAAATTTGGTGTGAAAATGTTTGCACATGAATATTAATGAGCACAGATGCCAAACATGTCTATATGCATTATGGGTTATGAGAGGTCCTGCCAAATATATAAAAGACTGAATAATGCTAATTAGAATTATAGGGAAGTGAAGCAACATGTAGAATCAGACACAAATGTGTTATCAGAACAGAGCAGTAATAAACCAACCCACCAAATAGAAAAATAAATCAGAAATCCATCAATCTAAACAAACCTGTCAAATCAAATTTTGAATTCCCCTGAAAAATGTTTTAAACAATAATGCACTAATAGTCGGCCATGACTGCTACACCCATCCAAAAGTAAAGATCCAATAACTAAGTCCTCATTTACAAAACCCTCATAATTACTACGAAATGATATATGGATGCTTACTCGCACACAAGACAACAACCACCTCATAATACACTTAAAATCTCAAAGTATTAATGTCTCTGGTGACATACACAGGAATACAAGAATATGAAAACAACAAACATCTCATCTGCCTTACAAGGCACAAGACCAAAGCAGCCATTCCAGTACAATAACTCGTGAAGATCCACTACAGTAATTTACGACTAATGCGATGCAAGGCAAAGCGTAGAAAATCAGCCTCGAGTCATATACATTCAAAGATATTAACTATATGCCCAAACCTTTGCTTCATTTCCAGACCCTTCATTTAGGGAGGTCAAAGTCCGACCTTGTGGAGTGGTGGTGGATTTTTTGAGGGGCAACTCATCCTCAGAAGCAGAGCTACCTGTGGTCTAGGAAAGAGCAGTAGAAGCAAATTATTACTTCTACAAGTTCCAAAAATGAAAGACGGTACTCATACATCCTCGAGTATTAAGATAACTTTTCTTAACATGCACATGGAAAAGTTATTATATGCATAAAATGCAGTCAGTGAAGATCATGATCTCAGTTGGCTATCTGATTATTGAAATTTATGTAAAAAGCATTAGATTTATACAGCTTTATAAGACTTAAAGGGACAGGTAGATACAGAACTAAAGGGAAATAGAGGGCCAGGCTCAAGCAACAGAGTTCAGGATATACACTTTGTACTGTTATCAATTTGGTGTGGAAATAAACTAGATTTTAACATGCATATAAGAATGAATTTAAAGAATATACAGTAAACTACATGATATATCAACCCATCCTCCTGTTGAGATAGTACCTATTGTGACGATCGTCAACAGTCACGAATTCGTACTAACATACGTTATGTACGTATGTAACAAAGGAATTATACTAAATAGAAAGGATTTAAAAAAAAAACTAAAACTAAAAAACTTAAAAATTCCTAGGCCTAGTATAGCGAACACACGTACTAGGCCTCAGATATCATGTATTAGGCCTAGAAGGTTAGGTTAGTTTAGTTTGTCTTTGCAACACTAAATAATGATAATTATTTAGCTTTCTGGTTTGTCCAACTCAATAGTGCCGATTCCTACTGTCTAATTTTGTTGTACTGTACGCTGGTATATATACTATGGTCCTCATCATTGAAATTGAAATAAGTTTATTGAGGTAAAATACACACAAAGGGATGAGGTAGCTCAAGCTATTCTCACCTCGTTCAGTACAACGTGTTAATACATACATATAAACACATCACAAACAATAAACATATTACCAAACATTCTGAGAGATAAACATATACATTTCCTCCTTTACACTCCTCATCATTACTATAAGTATGTACTGTACTGCCAAAACAGGAGGATGGGGCTGGAACTCGCATCTACTGGGCACTCGAGTGATTTCAAAGTTCGTACATGAACAATTATTTATACAGTATAACTGGATCACTTGCATGCATTGAGCCAAGATATGAGTCCTAAGAGGCCTAGTGTTGCCTAGGTTGGCTGCCAAGATAAGCATGACTCCCATATACCATACATTGTTCACCTTTGCTACCTGCACAATGCCAATGGACATGTAATGTAGTACTATAAATCATAGTGGCTCAGGAATAATAATGTTTTGGATGCATTGGTCAGTAGGATGACCAAACCACACACCAGAAAATGGAGAGAGGACAACATTTCGGTCTGTCCTGGACCATTACTACACGACTTGGTAATGGTCCAGGAGAGTCCCGAGTCCAGGAGAGACCGAAGTGCTATCATTTCTCCAATTACTGACGTGTGGTTTAGTCATATCTTCAGCCACATTATTGTGACTCATCGTCTGCACATGGGTCAGCAGATTACAGTTGGTTAGGTTAGCTTTGCACATGTTAGTACAGGTATAAATATAAAATAATAAATATGATAGAGCTAGAGTCCATGCAAGAAATGTACATGATCAATAAAGGAACTGCCGACAGCAATGAGTACTTTTACAGATGACAAAACGTGAGTAATAGAAGAAAATGCATGTGTAGGGGAAACGGTCGAGTACAAAATGAAAATAATGAAAACCATTAGTTTCACCTGACGAATGAGCGTAGTATGAAAAGTATTCCACTGACACGCATGATCTATTCATTTCTTTTATGGGTTATGGGTAGTTAGATATAATTTTTGTTTAAATATTAATGCACTTTATTTAGCTTGTGTAATTGTCAATGGCTTTGAGAATAACGATTAATCACCAAATGCATTAATATTAAGCTTTACTCACAAATATTATACCTTCACAGGATGAGATAAGATGAGGGAATATGGCAAGCATTTTGAGAATAGATAGACATCCATACACTATTTCTAATCTATATTTACATATACTTACCACACACAATCAGGAACAAAACTTTAAAAAGTAATTTTTTTTACGTAGTAAAATGCTACCAATGCTACATAACAATGTATGGGGAATATTAACCCACCGTGTGGCTTGGTGTGCGATTGACAGTTGTGGTTCTTCTGGGCAACTGGGAGGGTTCTGGAGGTCCAGGAGTGCACGGGCGGGAAGCAGGAGCTGGCGCTTTTGTTGGAGTTTGGGGATTTGGTCGACCTGGTTCGGGTCGAGACAATGACCGGGTAAATGTTGCCCCACGGGTGAAGCCCCCAACTGGCGTTGCTCGTTTGTTACTAGAATGGGTATCTTCGTCCGTTGAAGTGTCATTCCCCTGAAAATCCATGGAATAATGAATGGTTATCACCAATTCACTTCAAAGCAATTAATAGTAGATATGATAAATATTGCACATGTCTAAAGATAGGAATTTCACACACACACACACACATACACAGTATTAGCACCAGTGACATTCACTGTCTAGATAAATGAACCACCAGAGGGAGGAATTCAGAGTTAAATGAATATGTTTACGGATGATGCTAAGCTGGTAAGGAGAACAGACCCATTTGATTGGCACATGCCTTCAAAATGACCTACATAGAACAAGTGAATGGAGCAACACACAACAGATGAAATTCAATACAGACAATATGCCACATAATGAAATGTGGAATATGGAAAATAGGGTAAGGGGGAGGGAAAAGATATAGAGGTGGTTCCAAGTAGTAAACTCACCAGAGGTACAAAGACATCCTACCAATTGGCTTTGGCAATAAAAAAAACAAGAACTATGAGGAGAGTCTGAAGGCATTATGCCACAGCAAGTAGATAAAAGCAGAAAGAAAAAAATAGATGAAACCACATAGCCACATACAAAATAGTGAAAGGAATTGACAAAGTTGACGATAAAAGCAGAAAGAAAAAAATAGATGAAACCACATAGCCACATACAAAATAGTGAAAGGAATTGACAAAGTTGACGATAAAAGGAGAACGAAAAAAAAGATGAAACCACATAGCCACATACAAAATAGTGAAAGGAATTGACAAAGTTGACGATAAAAGGAGAACGAAAAAAAAAAGATGAAACCACATAGCCACATACAAAATAGTGAAAGGAATTGACAAAGTTGACAAAAATATTTTAAACCCACAACTTCAAAAACAAGAGGCCATAGATTCAAGCTAAGAAAACAAAGGTGATGAAAAAATGTACACAAATTCTCTTTTGCCAACAGAATTGTGGTTGGCTGGAAAAATATAAATAAAGAGGTTGGTGGAAGCTATCTGAAGCTTGAAAACATGACAAAGATTACAAGGCAGACACCACAAGTGCAGCTCTTGTCCTGTAACTACGCTTAGGTAGTTACGCACGCACACATACACACCAAGAAATACCTATGTGGCTAGATAGTACCAGAGAACATAGACAAAAATGGGAATGCTACCAGAAGTCCACCTAAGACCATCTGCTGTGCATCACTGACAAACAAGCCTGTTTAAAACCGTAAGAGCATGCAAAGACTTGTTATTACACACACACACACACACACAAAGCAATATATACAAATAAAATAGGCCACTAAGAGAGTCAACTAAGCTATGGTCCCAGTCTGCTGGCTTTGTCACATACAGTATGCAGCCTGGAAGAATTGGAGTACTGAGGGGCTCTGGGGACCACATTAGGCACTGCCATCACTTGGCAGTCAGGTAGAGGTCTTCATCTGATCCCAGGGAAGAACTCTTACATGGCTTTGAGTTTACATAGAATGTACCTTCTGTCGGCCATTTCTTGGCAAAATCCGCTTATTTCTAGTGGCATCTTGGCATCTTTTATGACCCTGTGGGACCTTCTGAAACATGGCTTGTGGCACCTGCCAAGACTTATGTTTCTAGTCCAATGAACATAGCAGATCTTACCTTAGAGCTCAATCAAATAAGCATAGCTCAGAAATTCCAATTTGTTTTGTTAAATGTAAGTCAAAATTAGCTTTTATCAATAGATAAAAGTAATGTGTATAAAAATTTGCCAAATTCCCAAAGTGGCTCCCATTTGCATTATGCTACAGTATTACATTAATATCTAGTCTGAGATAATATTTCCAAATGTTTTCAAATCGTCATCTGGATGTGAGAAACAAAAAATAAAAGTTATACCCCCTGGATGTAGACACCTAAACTGCCTGAGCCATAAAGTATTCCAAGTGACATGGATTTAATAGAGATATTTATCTAATGAAAGGAAGTAAAGGTTCTATGAAAGTGCACAATAGTGAATAGAATAGACTGGGTCATGCATGCACACTGTCAAAATAACAGTCATGCTGCTTATTTGTGAGCAGACTTAAAAGTGATATTACTGGATAATGTTGGAGAATTAGAAAAACTATGAAACTGCCCCAAATATATAAATATCTACAATAACTACCAAAACAAACAAAACAAATCTAGAAACATCTATTAAAACAAACTGCATAAAATGAATGTTGTAAAATTAAAGTGGCTATTCTTGATGCGCTCTAGAGAGACGTGTTATAATTCAATAAAGTAGAGAACACCTCATTGTCCTTTAAAAAACACTGTGCAGACATAGTGTGTGGTGGAAGCAGAGCAGGAAGAGCTATGATAAAACCATCAAGACTTACTGCTATGGAGGATTAATGCCGGAAAATGTGATGCAATGATGTTAGGGCATTTGTACATATCATGAAAGGAAGAGAAGGACCTAGGTACTTCATAAAAATAACATCTTAAAAAATAAATAAATTCACACTATAACAATTGTATAGAAAACAATCATTAAATAATACATAATACATTAACATAAAATAAATCACCAAAAACATTTAATTATTTGTATACAAGCCACACTTAAAGATATGGGAGGATAGAATTTAAAAAAATCTTCACCAAATACAGTATATCCCAATTTTCAGGCAAGATATACTAGAGATCTGTAACTCCTAAACATTATTGCAATAATTATTTTTCAATAATGGATAGAAACTTCTAAAAAAACACACCTGTCTAGGTCTTCGGGGACGTTCAGCTACTGTGCGAGCAGACTGTGATCTCTGTATAGCTGCCTGCCTAGCTTGTGCTCGTAGAGTTGAGGCGCGTGTTGGAGGGGGGGTTTGGGTGCGAGGACGGGAGAGAATAGCTGGCGGAGTCTGGCATCGTGTAGGATCTTGGCCAGACGCAGGTGGCCGCCTCACACCTACCCTTTGAGAAGATGGAACAGCTGTGGCACTGGCACTTCGCATCAATCTATGGTCACCAGATCGACCGGGTACACCGCTGCTTTCACTACTGGTACCTCGTAGTCTCTGTAAAGTCATCTTCAGTAAACTTTCACAAACATTCAAGCTGATATAAAACCACCTTAATTAATGAACAAGTGATACGTGCTCTTTCATAAAAATTTCTTCATATGGCAAGACAAATTAGGGGGTATTGAGAATTATTAAAAAGTAATCAATTATAAGACGAAATCAACAGTAGTGTAGTTAATACACTATAACACGGCAAATACATATGCTGTACTAATGTTAATTCTTTTGATTTTAAGAAACATTTCTTTCTTTAGTTGAGTACAGTACTTAAACTCACCCTATTTGCAGAAGAGAACTTAGGTCTGGGGGCAGTAGGTCGGGAAAATTCAACCACTACAAGAGCAGCATCCTTAATTCTTCGTTGTGTACTAGTAGAGAGCAAGGGCCACTTGCGACAAACTGCTACTCGGTTGGCATTATGAATCATAAACTTTTCTATCTGATTCAGTATGGTTTCAAGGAAGTTGAGATAGTTCTGCAAGATAAATATTATCAATTACTTTTTTATGACTGGAATATCAATCATTAACAGTTTGCTTAGAATATTTTTTTATCAATCCATTTACTAAAGTTACATCTCTCAATTTTCATTTTTACATCATGGTCACCTTTCAGAGGTGGCTAAGGTACAGGGTGAGAATAGCTTGAGCTACCTCATCCCTTTGTGTGGATTTTACCTCAATAAACTTATTTCAATTTCCAGAGGTGAAGGTGGGGAAACACGGACTGCCAAGCAACAAGAGGATATACCAAGAGGTGTATTTCACCAAGTCTGTATAAACAAGGTTTTTCCTTCTGTCCTTCATTATGTTCAGGACAAAAATGCTGTGTACTTGCTAGTTGGTCAGAAGCTTTGTGGTTGCAGGTTCCCAGCTTCACTGACCCTATTGTATTGAAGTTGCCATCTGGTGGCTGCTGTAGTCACGATTCATTGCCCATCCAGAAATTACCAGAATGTTAACTGACATTATTTTAGATAAATTTTTGTTAGAAGGGGGTTTATTGAGTGCCATGTTTATTCCTTTGTATAGTAGCGAGTTGGTGTCTCAGAGGTGACAAGTTAGATTCATTACCGTCTCGGGAGGGAGATAGGGACTTGCTTTTACCGTCACTACATAGGGAGCCAGTCGGCCGAGCGGACAGCACGCTGGACTTGTAATCCTGTGGTCCCGGGTTTGATCCCGGGCGCCGGCGAGAAACAATGGGCAAAGTTTCTTTCACCCTATGCCCCTTTTACCTAGCAGTAAAGTAGGTACCTGGGTGTTAGTCAGCTGTCACGGGCTGCTTCCTGGGGGTGGAGGCCTGGTCGAGGACCGGGCCGCGGGGACACTAAAGCCCCGAAATCATCTCAAGACAACCTCCCTCTCCCAACTACGTGACCAGGCAACTTAAACAAGGTACCCACCATGAACCCATGGTGGAGTGAACAAGTCATAAGAGCCTGGCAGGTAGCTTGTGTCCATGAACCCATATCGGCCACTGGCTCAAGGAAGCCATCAGAAGGTCTTAATTCAGAAATATTTAGCATACACATATCAAGGGCAAATACAAAAATCATCATATGTTTACTTTTGAGTTGACCTAGCAAGAGCGTACACTCGATCAACAGTCTACCTCGTTGAAAAAACATGTATTCCTATTCTCTATATAATGATGCCAATACCTAATGATTGTAATTGGAACTATTTACCGCAATCGGATCACACTACTGTAGTGACAAAACATACATAATCATCTGATGCAGCCCTAATCAGATATATTTATATCAATATAAATATATTTAGGGTTATAAATATATATATAAATATATTTAGGGCACTCTATTTAGGGTTAAGAAGAAGAGTGACATTCCAAGATGACTAGTTTGCAATGCGTTCAATGTAAGCAAACTAATTCTTCTGATGTTATGAAGAATAGAGCTATTTGAATATTGTCAACAGTGAAAGTGAGAAAGCCTTGTGCACAAGGAAAGCCATATTAAACCTCAAGACAAGTGGCAGTGAAGCAATGGAGGTGTGCTACAAGTGGAAGTAGGAGGAAATAAATAATGTTGTTATAGTTTTTCATGGAGGAAGCAAGAGAATTCCATGAGAAAATCAACATTATTGAGCAATGTTTGTATACTCAAAAGATGGCTTATGACCTCTAGGCCTTAACAGCTAATCTATTTTTCAAAATTCTTTGGCAATTTCTTACATATCCCAAAAATAAACAAATGATCTTACCTCAGAGACTTCAAGTAGTCCATCCTCTTGACTCTGCTCAAGGAACTTTGCCAGTTGAAGGTGTGAGAGAACAGCCTGGTCCGGACGTATCAACTCGCATGCAACACGCATTGTGTCTTGTAAACTCTCTATGCTCCACCCACTATCTCGTCCCAAGCCAATAAACCTGAGAAGTAAGTCTTACAATGACATCGAATTGCAAGCATCACCATTCTTTGAGGTACAAATTGAAAGGTATTTTGGAATTAAAAATAAGACTACTAGTATATATAACCATGCAAAAATAGAATTGGGGCAGGGATGGCAATGATTTACCCAAAATAAAAAACACAATTACAAAGGACTTGATATTATCATGTAAGTATGCTACTCACACACCTGTCAGACGTCAACACTCCACTCATGTTGGCAGCTATGAAGCTAGTAGCTGCTTCAAGTAACTGTGCTGCAGAGTCAAACACAGGCTGGGCCCATCTGACCATTGGTAAAGATGATAATACTCGTTCACATCCCAAGGCAGTATCTATCACGTTACTCACACTCTGTTGACAGAATTCATCATACAAAGAAAAATTATAGCAATGTACTATCATTTTTATGAAGAATAAGTTATTTAAGTTATTTATATAATAAATAATACCACATTGTCCCACTGAATAAAACACCCAGATAACAGCTTTAGTGTGCAGTTAACAATAATTATATCTTGATTAACAGGTAACATATGGCAATAAAATTGAGGGTGCAGTAACATGTCATGATTGTTATGTCACCCAGGTTGTTTACTGTATATATGGATGAGGTCATGAGGGGAGTCAGGGTAAGAATATCCCAGAAAGGTGAACACAAAGAAAGTGCAAGAAAGTGGATAGGTCTAACATAAGTACTACACTGTAATTGCAGGAAGAGTACACAATATTTAAAGAATACAGGTGATATAAAGTTCCTTTATCACTGATATATATGCAAATCATGTTACAAGTTGACTAAATTATTGATGAATGTGATAAGACAAAATCGAACAAGGGCCAAAGTAGATTTATGATAAGAGAAGATAAATTGTGTGAAATAAATCAAGTTGAGAATATAGAAAGGGAAGGAGTGGGTGGTGCAATGAAAACCCCTAGTTTGAAAAAACAAGATACTGTGGGAAGAGATTCAAAAGGTTATAGAAATGTATGAGAGACAATTGTGAACATGAACAAATAAAAAGTTAGAGCCATAAAAATGAGCAGTCTGGTAAGCATATGCTATGTTAAGAGGGACAGAGTATAGAATGAAATTGATATGGAAGGATGTGAAGTGCACAAGTTGATAAACCACTCGACCTGAGATCCGTATACTGATATGGTTTGGCATATTAATGAATGGATGATAGTAGACTACTAGAGTGTATTTAAGGAGAGAAGTAAAGAAAAGCCAGGAAGAGTAGGGCAACCAAGTTGAGAATCTTTGATAATGAAGATAGTCAATGACCAACACACAAGATAGGGTAAGGCACAAGGCTGGGTGGAAACAGATTGCGAAGAGTAAATGCATTCGTACTGTATATGACATCTCACAAGGACCACTGTACACTGGGTCTAAAAGCCAAAATGTGTATGAATACACGTTGGCTTCCTGTCCCCTGACACTGAATTATAATTGAATCACGTGAAGGCAGGTAGTATGTCTGAAAAAGCAAAGAGCCTACAACACGATTGGGAAGCATGTTTCTAGAGGAAACACTGTCATATAAAATTATAATTTTTAATGTTTGTCAAGCCCTTAGAATTTTTTTTTTTTATTTTCATTCCACTTGTCACCAACTTCATCCTTTATTTCTGTCTCCCACCCCCCACCCCCTCCTCCTCCTTCCTTACCAAATCCTTTGATCACTCACAGTCAAGAGAAATTTGATGTCTGCCAACTTACCATATCATCCAGCAGCTGTTTAAGGCATCGATCCTGCACCTCGGGAGGAAGGGCAGCAAAATTCCGAGTAGGCAGCACCACCACAAAGTGCTTGGCCACCCACCGCAAGCATCGGTGATAAAGATCATCAAGACAATAGGCACCAGCGATGGGTAAAACATCCAACACTCCTTCAAGACATCCTGAGCATGGCTAAACAAGTACAAAAACAAAACAAAAAAGCAAATTCTTTAAATTTCTCATTAACTACAAGAGTAGTGCTATATTCAAATAAAACAGTATATAAATAAAGCAAATCTTCACATTTCAGAAATTGCACACACACATTAACTTCAAATTCTTAATTATGGAGTTTTAATGCAAGAGGTCTATCCAGCATATATACCTGATCAACCAGGCTGTGACTCATACGTCAGGCTGCGAGCAGCCGCGTCCAACAGCCTGGTTGATCAGTCCGGCAACCAGGAGGCCTGGTCGACGACCGGGCCGCGGGGACGCTAAGCCCCAAAAGCACCTCAAGGTAAGGTAAGGTAGCATATATAATAGTACACATTTTTCATTTATGTAAACATCCCAATAAATTACACATGTTTATGCTGTTTTAGAAAAAACTGCTGTACTTTATGCTCTGATAGAACCAAAATATTAAAAAAAAAACTATTCAAAATGCTTTCTAATACAGCTTAGCATTTTTGTTCGGTACTGAAATACTGTAGTCAAAAATGAACTGACCTTATGAAAGTAATGACACATTTTAGCTTTTAGATGTAAAGAAATGACATCTTTGAGCCCATCAAGTGCCAGCATATCTGCCAGTGCCGCAAGCTCCCCAACTCTCACCCCCTCAGGCACTGTACTTGTCCCACTATATATGTGCTTCAATGCCACCATAACACAATCGGCAGAAAATCTGTAAATTATGCATTTATTATTTCTATTTCCAGGTAACACACATTTTATAAATGTGCAGAATATATCCTCCAACTAATAAAGTATCTGACAGATAAAGCATCTACAATAAAAAATACAGATCATATTACAATGAGGGCATATATTAAATTTATATTCTACAGAAGTACCATATAAATACTGAACATAGGCATATGATTAAGATTAACCCAGATTAACACAGTGTATTCGTGAAAAGATCCATATTCAGAATATTGACCAGCTACTTTCGTATGACTTTTCTCAATTTTATTAAATGACGCCCGTTAAAAAGCATACAGTATCTCCGTGTGTAGACGAAAAGTTTCTTTTTCATGAGCAAGCCACTCTGTCTCTTGTTTCCTTTGGCAGGCAAGGAAAGCAGGGCGGGGGGGGGGGATGTTACTCCTTTCAGAAGATGGACGTTCATACACATTTTACATAGTTAATAAAATAATTATTCAAGAGTTTTATGATACATTATAAGTGCTTCTTAATCATAAATTCGGGTAAATAATTATCTTAATTAGGAGATTTGCTGCATATGACAAATACAAAACATCAAAAGTGTAGTGACACAAACACACATTAATAATCAACCAAGATATATAAGCCTGAGGTACAAACCCTTGCAACTTAATAACATTGCCGGCACTTTCCACCCAGTGTCCCGAGAGCATGGCAGCAAAGTAGACGCACCGCGAAGCTAAGATGCATTTATGGGCTCGGATACGCTTCTCGCCAATCTAGAAATCAAGTTCATTTAAGATTAGAAACAAAAGAATAGTGAACCATTGCAATTCTTATTAAAATAAATTATTCATGAAAATTCCTCATCAAATTAAAAAAATTAAAATACAGTAATTATGACTTTCAGGGGGGGGAGGGGTGCTGGCACATACTGTATGTATAATTAAAATTAAAAAACTACTGAAAATTCTAGCACATACGATATATTTTACACCATCTTATTAACTAACTATTGTGATATTTGGGGCTGTTTATAAAAAGACTGAGCTACAAAACTGATGAAATGTTTCAAGCCTACAGGATGAAACCTTCATGGAACATAATGTTAAGCTAAGAATGCAAGCTTGATATTCAGTTAAGAGTGCCATAATAGTATCAGAGATCCTGCTTAGTACAGTACTAGAAACATCTATGCAATATAAATTATGAACGCTGTATAACACATTTTATCTACTAAGTACATAAAAGTATACTTGAGTGAGATTTTTATTTAAAGTTACATAATACATATGTTGTACGGAGATTAAGAACATCATAATAAATTTACAGAAAAGCATAACAACACTGTACATACCTGTATAGCAACATCAGTATTTATTTCATTCAAGAACATCCGCAGCAAATCTTCTCCCAGTCTCGAACATGGCTCCTTGTCTCCTTGATCTGAGGGCCCTAAATAGGGTAGAGGAAAATAAATAAATAAATCAGGCTTTAATTAATGAAAGGTCCATTTCTAAACAGATCTCTGAGGTACTGTATATACAATCAGACTGAGTTAAATCAAGGATCTAAACCCAAGGATTCAGCAAGGAACATGATGCAGAAAGACCTACCATTTGAGCGTTCGATGCTGCTGAGAAGACTGCTTACGTCTGACACTTCAGAAGGTTCAGTTTCTTGAGGAAGACTAGCCGATACAATATCACTGAAAGACACACTTTGAGAAGGACCAAGTTCCGATACAGATATGTCTCGGCTTGTGGCCATGTCGTTTGTCTCTGAAGTATGTTCATCTTTAGTCCGAGAAACTGAGTGATCTCTCTGAGAACTAGTCTCTCTCTTAAGAGGTGAAGGCTTCGCTCTGTTACTAGATTTAGATGAAGCTCCTTTGTTTTTGAGAACGTGAATTGGCCTTGGGATGCCTGACACAAACGATCCATCCCTTGAAGTAGAGGATTCATTTATTTTGTCATTTAGGCTAACATTCTTCCTTGTTGGAGGCTGAGCAATAAATTCTTCTCTATCAATTACTGATTTAGTCATCAATTTGCTAGAACTCTCTGGAGTTGAAAATAGAATGGAATCACTGGGCGCAGATCTGGTCATTGCATTTTCACTTTTCTTTTTTGGAGGAGGAGCAGGTCGCCGTCTTGGTTTTGGCGAACCCAACTTTGGTGATGATTCTGCTTCGATAAACATAAAGAACCCTTTCTTCTCCTTATTCCCACCTTCATCAGAACTTCCATTAGCTTCAACTTTTATGCTATCTGGAGTTTTCTTCCCTTCTATAGAGGGTGCTGGACCTGCTAGAACTGGTGGAAGAGAAGTGAATTCTGCTTCTGAACGAGACTCTATGGACTTTGGAATGCCTATACCATCACTCTCTGACCTCCTCTTTCTTCTGCTCTTAGGAGAAGGTGTATCTGCTTCTATGTACATGTAAACAGCAGAAGATTGACTCTTAACTTTGGCCGCTTCTTTCTTCTCTGTTTCCTTAGCTTCTTCTATTGATGGAGATGGTATGTCATTAAGATCTATAAACATTGGGAAGATTGATTGATGTTTTTCATCCTCCCCTTCAACACTTGCTTCTTTGTCTTCCACTTTACTTTCATGTTGCTCTTCATCTTGTGGACCAATATATCCAAACACAAGAGGTATAGAATCTACATCCTTAACTGACCCAATACTAACTTGCCGCTCGGATTTAGGGATGGATGTTCTCTCTCCTGTGTCCTTCTCTCTCTTCAGAGTAGAGCCACCTGAGATAATGGGTGTGTTTTCCGATAGCTCTCTGCTTAATCTGGGACTTCCTGTAAGTTGTGGCAATGATTTAAATGATGATTCTTCAGCAGACATTTCTTTTTTGTCAGACTTCCCTCCATTATGTCCCGTTTCGCTACTCTTACTCTCATTTTCTCGATCATCTTGTTCTTTCTCTTCATTGTCCATCTCTTCTTTTTTTAAACTTGAAGTGCTAGTTTCTAAGGATTTATTTCTATTAACTTTTCTGGGTGAATTTTCCTTGTCCACAGTTTCAGATTCTCTTCTCGTTACAATATCAACACTTAAAGAATCAGGAGAAGGTGACCGAGTTGCCGTTCCTCTCCTGGCTAAATCCAGCTGGAGCTCCAAAGCCATTTCATCTGTACTCTTTTGAACTCTTAATGGAGGACGGCGACTGACAGCACGGCTCATTTCTTGCTTCACATCTTCCATCGAGTGCACAACTGGAAGACCAACAGATGCTGGACGTGGTATAGGATCAACAACAGGTGCTTCCAGAGCACCTAATGAGTGAATACTACCCATCATGGCACTATCCATCATACTGCTATACAAAGATCCCATACCCATACTACCACTCTCAGAACTCATACTCGCAGTCATCATACTAGCAGTCATCATGTTAGTTGTAGGAATGTTAGAGTAAGTCTGGAAGTTGTGTTCGAATATCAGTGAACCTTTCTTTCTCTCCATTTCCCTTAACTTCTCAGGATCATCTGTGTTTTCATAGTATGATGATATACTTTCATCAGAAACTTTTCTCTCCTTCCCATTGCCTGGGTTATCTTTTCCAAAACCATGAGATCTTACACTTCTTTTAGGAGTACCAAAGCTGTGAATGTTGTTATGAGCATCGTCTAATGCCCCCCGTTCCGTCTTTACGACGGATTCTTCAGGTTCCGATTCCTTCTTTTCTGTTGGTTCTTCTGTAGACTTGTCGGGGCCACTGGCAATTCCTTCAAGAATCTCATAGGTTCTTGCTCTTACAAGTGGTCTCATGGGATTAACTGGAATGGCTTGTGGCTCTACCTGGCTCTGATAAGTTATTTTCCTTTTCCCCTACAACATGATTGCATTCTTTTCCTGGGGGTTTGAATGCCAATCTTCTTGATGAGGCTTCTGGGCTCTCATCAGAGTCATGGCTACTGGAATTTTCTTCATGGCTGCTAGGAAGTTCTACTTCAAGACTAGAAGTTTCGTGTAGATTACTCAGTCTATGATCACTACCACTGTTGCTAACACTGTTATTATCTAGTTCTACATTATCACGCGAGTCTGGAACAACTGACTGACTTTTTCGATGCAAATATGTCTTGGAGGTAGACACAGATTGAACATGGTTTTTTGGCTGTTGTTGTAATTGCTGCTGTCTAGCCAAAATGTTAGCCTGATGTAAGGATGCATTTTCTTTTGTGCTAGACATAGCACCGTATTTATGTGGTTTGCCTTCTTTGATTTTCACTTTCTCAGGATAAAACTGCCCAGTATGACCATTTGAACAAATTGGTGGACCTTTCTTTTCATCTCTATCATGAAGGGATTCAATAGGAGTGAAGTCATTTGTGGAAGCCCTTTGAGAGCGCGAAGGTGAGCGTTCTCTCTTGTCTCTCAACTTATCTTGAAAGGATTCCCCACTAACTTGCATGGGAGATGTTTGTAACTCCTTAATCATAGAAACATTAAAGACTGGAGACTCTTGGTTAGATAATTGCCCACTGGGGGATTGGTCCTCATAAGAGGACCTTTTTGTTGGCAGTGATGTCTTCAAAGATATTTTCCCTTTTCTGGTCAGTGTAGCAGAACTCTCGACACCATCCTCTATATTAGTATCACAATGATCATCAGCTTTGTCACTCGTACTATCTGGTTGCTTTTCCCTAATTTCACATTTGTTAACATTTACAACAGTGTGGTTTGTAATGTTCATTGTGTATCCCAATGACTTTGGTTTTTGAGCACAAACCTTTTGACTAGACTTTGGCCTTACAGACTTGGATATATTTGAACTCTGTTTTATCATTTGTGGCTTCAAGGTAGCTGTGCTGTTTGAATCACAATCCGAAATGGTGCACGTCTGGTAGGGACAATGAACACCATTGCTGATGAATTCTTCCACGTCTTGAATGTTCCCCTTTTTCTTGCTCAGTTGCCCTTTTTGAAGCTGTTTCAGGATTAGCTGCTGAACGTGATGTTCTTCGTCACTACTCAGTCTCTCAATTCGTATTTTATTGCTATACACAAGCGCCCTCTGCTGGAGAACAGCCAGGGTGTCTTCTAACTTGCGTCTTAATGCTATACCAGCTGCCGAGTTGTTCCTGTCACTGTACAGGCTCCTGCAGAAAGAATGCATTATATATATTACACTGTCCCAATACATACTTGGAAGAATACTTAAGAGCTATAACAGATCAATAACTTCAGCATGGAGATTGGTGTAACTCCTCCACATGGTCATATGAAATACTACACAAGCCCACACGACACACAACATAAATGAGCAGCATACCGAGTAAATTTTTGAAGTTCCTTGTAGTCAACATCTGGTAGTTGTATGCAAACAAGATTTTCAGCAGACTTCTTGTTGGGTTGCTGAAATTTGGCAATTTCCAGAAGTAGGCGCCACAGTGCTGGAACACGAGCAGCAAAGAACAGCTGGTGACAATAAACGTTGCCTCGTGATGCCTCGAGCTTCAAGTCCACAAAAAGTGACTTTTTGTATAAACTGCAAAGAATGACACAATTTGAAAGTTCATAACCATTAAAGTTATTGCCAAAACAGTGCTTATTATAAAAAAATTATTAGAGGTATAAATTAAATCAAGGGACAAAAATTATCTAAGGGAATTACCAAAAACAGTCTACATTTCATAAAAAGGCAAAATCCAAAATACCTACACCATATAAAAATATTCATGATCGTCACTTTTAATCCTGAGCCAAAAATCTAAACAAAAATAAAAGTTCAAAATACAAACCCAAACACATCAGACACCAGCTGCTCAGTGACCCTTTTTTGTAGTTCCAACCTCTCGCGTTCATACCTCAGCTGTAGGGACGTTGACCGGGAAAGTAGGTGACCTTTGGTGCGCTGTCTTACGGCTGTTGACAATAACAAATTACACTAATTACAGCATGAACAAAAACTATTTTAAATAATTTACAAAATAAGCCATAAATGCACAACATTCAGTCTAAGCCAATGCAAATAAATCAAATTTGAATATATTTAAGTTTCTAAACTAAGGACAATTTATATCAAACAAGATAATGAATAATGCATCAAGTGTACAGTATTGAGAATTTGTGTTTTGTGACTAAATATTATGAGGGGAGTTCACATCAGTAATGGATTGGTATCTGATCCCCAAGTGTTCCCTGGGTCATTGAGGGACCAAAGCAGTCTTGAAAAAGGTCCTTGCCCCTGGTAAATACAGTAATAGGAGCCTGGTATATTCAGTATGTCCCTAACACCCCAGACACATTAGCAAAGAAGGCTACCATGATGTCTATCCTAATCCAGAAAGATGACAGCTCAAGAGACTTGACGTGGCTCAATGTCACAAGGGCAATAAATGGAAGTATCCCTGGCCTCCTACCTCAGTGTAACCTACAATGTTTGTATTACATAATACTGTACAGTGTAAACAAGAAATATCCCAAGCTTTTCCTCCTTGCTCCATTCCCCTCTCATTCTTCCTCTCTCATCAGCACTGCCAAGCCTCACCCTCTGCACCACACATTGTATATGCAGCACCATTATACATAACTTGCTAGTGTAGAATTACAGTACTGTACTGTACTGTACTACTAAACTTACAAAATAGGTAAACTAAAGAAAATCCCTAAACTGTTATGCATTAAAAGCATAAAAGTTGTTCCAAACTACAAATACATACCAAAACTTCAAAATTAAAAGTACAGTACCTTATAAAACTAGCAATAATTAAATTGAATGAGGCCAAACAAGAAAGTAACCCACCCAGACTTCTATGCTAGCACCTAAATAAATACTCTTAAAATGCAAAATACAAAATATCTCTCTCTTCCTCCCTCTAATTAGGAAGAATCTTTTATCTGTAATTATGAATATACACGACTCGATTCTTGGTTCCCTGCTCAAAAGCAGGACCGTCCCAGATCACAGGAACAATGGTGAAGTTAATGCAATGTACGTCTCAGGGGCCTATACACTACAGAAATAAGCCGCCTTGATACCCTTTTTTTCTCTAATATTGTGTGTTGATAGCCAATATCAGGATCTGAAACTTGTAGATTGAACGAAGTGCAATTGCCATTTTCTTCCCGAAGATCCTCACCATCAACGTTGATGCATAACTTCAGTATGCTTATCATGTCCTTGAGACTTCTTGTTTCTGCCCTCTTCTCCTGCAGCCCTGCGATCAACTGTCTCAGAAGTACAGTAGTACCAAGTTCTCTTTTGTGTTCCTAATTTCATGCCACTGTGTCCTGTGAAAACCTTAACTGGCTCCATCGTTGAGATGCAGAGCTGGGGAAGCTGAGGGAGGAACTGAGGGGACCTGTTCAGAGATACAGGACAGTACTGTGCAGTACTGAGTGCAATGAAAGTCTTCTTTCTAGGCAGTCCTTAGTAGCTCCCCACCTACCTGTGACAGTCTCTTCTATCTTAGGCTCGAGACTGAAGAGCTTATCCACCTCCTTGGAACCTTGAGTGTGGCTAGGTAAGGTGATGGGTCAGGAATGGTTTGATAAGAGTTTAGTGATCTGTGAGCTTGTTTGGTAAATGATAAATTTCCAAACATTTGCTTGGAGTGTTAAGTTTTGCAACACACACTTGCATTGTTGTGTAGCTAGAGATGATGATTCACTTCACACAATAAGTAGGCTGCCACCTCAGCAACACAAGTGTTTACAAACAACAATGATTATTTCAAATATATTCTTCCTTACCAAAATCACAAGTACATTTTCATTAATAAAATAAAAAATAGTAGACAAAAGTAGGCACACTTAAATGCCAATCATATTCAGTATTAGACTGCTCAAATACAGCACAATACCATATTACACTACATACTCACAAGCACACAAGCCATAGTACCAGTGTTAACACATTACAGTACAGTCCAGTATTATGAATCAGAATTAAAGCCAAGGCAACTGTAGAACAAATGCAGGCATAGCTTACATAGTCGGTCCATTGACAGCCTGGGCCATACTCTTGAGTAGCAATAGCATCACTCCTGTAATAGCAACAGTGGCACTTTAATCCTCAGATAAAACAAAATACAAAATGACAAATGAGAGCCGGTCGGGTGCATGGCAAGAATTTATACTAAGAAATATGAATGCAAAGCAGCCAAATAACATTTGTAATATTTAAAGGTGGTAGTCTACGATGCAAGCCAAGAAACTGCTGGCAAAAGCTATGGAAGGTAGTCCTGTAATGCCCTCACAAGTCAAGGCTGGCTCCGGGCTGAGTTTGGGGAGTAGAACTACTCCCACAACCCCATCCAGGTACAGGTACTGTATTAAGGTTGTGAAAAACACGGTAATTAGGGTCATCATCTTCTGAAGGGAAAGCAGTGGCCTGGATCATTGGCTTTGTGGAGCACAGATTAAATTACAGTAATGTGAGAGAGAACTACAACCCAAGGAATGATGATAAACTGAAATAAATACTGTAGTAGCCAACTAAGGGAGCAATAAGAAGACATAAGACAGTAAGTCATATAGCTATAAAAAAAAAAAAAAAAAAAAAAAAAAAAAACAAGCGTTTCATTTATTAAATAAATGACTTTAAATTTGACTTTAGATGACTGACACCTAAATGAAAAGGGATGTCTGCAAGAGATATGTGCAAGTGATGAAACTTTAACCACTGTGCTGCGCCAACTGAGAAATCTTGTTCCGAGAGTTGTATTATTTTTTTAATTAGGCTATATTTTAATGTTTTTTTAATGTTTTCATCACTCTGTGTTTTGAAATGAAAATGGTTGCATTTGGAAACATTTTGACATTAACTTTACCTGAACATTTATAAAAAACAACAAAAATATGTCCTTAACAATTACACTGAAGTTTTTGCCAAAGACAGATGCGCAGTGCAGGGGTTAACACTTTACCATCCCCAAGAAGCAGCCACTTTTCTTATCTAAAGTAAACTACCCGTTTCCTCTACCCACTCACCTGTACACAACAGAATTTTATACAAACTCATTTTTTTATTATAAGCCTATTTATTAGGCTAGAACACTGATTTTGATATCAAAATGTTTGTACATTTATGATGATTCACATAGGCTAAAATAAAATAGGATAAAAGTGTTGCATGTGAAATAGTGAAGTGTAATTTATACATATATTAGAGTCCCAGTAATACAGTTGGGTCTGTTCTCGACGCACAATCGAGAATTCCAGGTTTGAATCCTGGGCGGGACAGAAATGGTTGGGCACATTTCCTTTCACCTAATGCCTCTGTTCACCTAGCAGCGTTCTGAGCGGGGTCAGTAATTCGGCCTGGGGGGGGGGGAATTCGATAAAAGCCAAAACATTTATGAATACAATCTGGCGTCCTGCCCTGCGACACAGTGAATTATATACAACTGACTGCAGGCTGTGCAATATGTAAACCATTAATACTCATCTTTGGTTTACAAAACTATTTATAGTCTTAGAACACATTATGTTATGCACTATCAAAATGTGAAAGTGTTAAATTTGGCTAAAGTACTCGCAAGCAATAACAATTTATTGTCAAATGTCCTAATTAGTAGTCTAGTCCACTCCAGCAAAACAAAACAGATGTAGGTGAACAGGCAATAAGAAAGGGTGTAGTGAGGACCTCAAATGAAAGTAGAGAAGACAAACACAAGTGCTATCCATAGTGAGAAAATAACCACTAAGGAATGTAAAGTGTAGAAAATCAACGCCACTTTGGAAGAAAAAGAACAGCGGAGAGGATGCAGGAGAACACGCCAGTTATTGGTCAATGGCTTAGGTAGTGGCAGATTGCCTAAGTACTATAAACTTTGCTTATTGAAATAACCCAGCACAAATTTTCCGAGTCAAGCCCAAAACAGAAAATCCAAAATTAAAGACAAAAATTACGAGTAAATTGGAAACAAATACAGCACAGCTAAATATATTTAACAGTACGTGTGTGTATGTATGTACTCATCTAGTACATACATACAAACACATGCTGGTAAATATATTTTGCTGTATGTATGTATATATTACATATACACACACACACACACGCACACAATTACTAATATAGAAAAAACATAAGAATAGTAAAAATGAAAAGTACGATAAGCTAAAAATAACAATGCCTAGAAATATGACTGCCTCTAATTGGCAGTCTTATTTCTAATTTATTGTGCTTGTTATGATGCCCCAGAATTAGTCTCTGTGCACAACACGTCTAGGGTTCACCATGCTGAAAAACCTAATTACTGTATCAATTTGTTTTCATAAATCAAGTAATATGAGCTAAATTAATGCTTTAAATGAATGCTTGTGCCACACGAAGTCATTTTACACATGTGGACTGGGTGCATGTCAGGCAACCAGGCAACACCTTGGGTAAACTAGGCCTCTTGTAGCGAGGCTGAGCAAAGTCCAAGTGTGCTAACTTGGATACACATTACCCAGAGAGCTTTATCCATATAAATTACAAATGTGAGAAGTCGTTACTGTATCCCTGAAAATAGGTGACCAAAAATGACATGGTGAACATCAATATTTACTTTACAATTTACTTCTACACGGGTAATTATTATCGACAGCTTTTGAGACTTTTTTTTTTATAGTTTGAGACATTATTCCTTTCACTTATTTTTGTAATGCCTGACTCTGTACCCTATGTTCTCTGCCAGCTATAACTTCCCATCTTTACTAGATCATTTCCATTGTTTCTAATCCATATATGCACCATAGTTTCAACAAATGTCCCCCAAACATTCATTTTTAATGGGTTCCTCATCACCTTGTCATACATGGTTCCTCCATACATATCTTCATATGTATACTCACTAGGCTAATGCTACTAAATACAGCACTATACTGTACTGTATATAAAATTATTAAGTTACTGGTATTTAAAACAGAACTGTTATTTTAATTTAATTATTGTATTTTTTTTAGCAGTACTGTAAGCATGCATGATCCAATACTCATTTACAAAAAATTCCATCTGCTTCCGAGACCTCTGCCGAGTGGTCAATTTATATGACTCCTGCCCTTTTGTAATGCACAACTGGCATCAGCTTTACACATTCTTCTCTGATTATGCTGATGTGAAGTAAAGTTTTGGAAGAATGAACTGCAAGGCTGCCATTCTGTGTCAGCTGGGTGGTGAGCCTGGAGATAACATTTTGACTCTCTGGAGAGTCAAAATAATATTATTTGCAATAACATTGACTCCCACATTACATCTGCTCTCAAAGTAAATTCTTAATCTATATGACTGAAAACATTACTGTACATCATTCTACTTGGGTCGTCTAGAATTTATTTTTACTACTGAACCTGACAATAGTCAGATCATTGGCATATACATAATATCTTCAGTGTCCAATATTGTTACTCAAGCCTCTTTGATAATTAGTTCTACCATAATAATTTACAAAAGTGAACAATGTGCACTTTCCAAATGCAACCATTATTTGCATATTAATTTAATAGGATTTCTCCCACCACTCTCAACATTGGCGGTTACTGTTTACACATCACTTCAACCATCCTTACCTCCACCTCTTCATCCCAAATGCCAACTTTCCTGGCATGTCATAAACATTCTCCAAATTCCATAAATTCAAGGGCTACATTTGTCCCAATATTCCTTGGTTTCTCCACAATCTGCTTCACTGCACACAGTCATTTCATCTTCTTTCCCCCTTTCTTTTTAAATTCCCTTCTGGTCCTTTCCAATTCTGCTTTTGGCCACACTTCTCACTCTATAACTGTAGCTAATATTCATTCCAGCAAAACTGTAATAGAACAAAATCGAAACAAGAAGTTGTACTCGCTACCAAAAGATTGTTTCCTTCAGTAACATTAAATTGTTGGAAAATAGTTTACAAATAATTTACGAATAAGCCAATCATAAAATTTACATACTGTATCGCTAATGATGGAATATCAGTGCAGATATTCTTTACCCAAGAGAAAGGGTGATGAAATACCAAAACAAATGAGTGCCGTACATGCATATACAGTATATATGTATTTATATACAGTATATATATATATATCGGAGGAGGTACTGAAGGTAATTAAGGTAATTTTAGGAAGGTTTAAGCTACTGCAATATGAAAATAAGCCATGACATCTGATAAAACTGTTAATTATATATATACATTATTAACATAAGATTTAGAGAGTAAGTCTTGCATATGTATAAACAATATTTGTAAAGTACATCACACTGGATACATATAAACTATTTAACCATTTGTGCTAATTTTACAAATGCTCAAATTAGATGTTTATTATACACAGTGCATTGTACAGCATATCTTTTATGAAGCAAGTTAAATTATACACAGTATTGCCGAGAATAAAGGTATAGACAAAGCAGATGATATATGCAAATTGAACCATTAAAATGCAATCATTCTAAGGAAATGCAACTCAAATACCAACTGAAACAAATACCTGGGCACTGCAGCTGGATGTGACCAACAACGTACCTGTATGGCTCTATGTTCTCACCATGATTTTATCTTAAAAATCATTGAAAACCAGTAATTGCTGTGAATTAAGTCATTAAATACAAGCACAAAGCCAGAATGGCACTATGACTCGGTGTATTGGCTGACCTTTTTTGGAAAATTAAATATATTTGCACAAGTTAAAATATAATTCAAAATTATGATGTATAGATTTACATTTTGTACCGTGCTTGTGATTATACAGTATCATATAGCATTAATTGAATTAAATATTACAGTCATACTGTGCTGGCTTAGTTTTTCTTCTGATAATTATGTAACCTTACTTGAATTGGAAACCACATGTAGTAATGTTACCTTCCAGAAACAATGAAGATGTACAGCAACTTGCGGATAAATACCCCATACAAATTTAAGCTAAATTATTACATATTTAATTTCAAAATGTGCTGCTCCTCTAAATTTGTTTTCCTGGGTATATACAGTGAAGCTCCAGGCTACTGATAATTGTCCTTTAAATACACCAGGAACTATTCAATTAAGAACAGGATCACAGGAAAAAGCTGCTGGTAATATTAATTTTTAATTTTAGCTTTTTTTAGGTACAATAGGTTTGAGAGATCAAGACAAAAATACTGTATTGGTATTTTAACATTCTTGCAAATTTTGGAATTTGGTAACTTATTATGCCCCGAATATTGGGTTAGAGGCAAACATTATTCACTTTCTCATGGCACTGTGTACAATGTTCTGACATTGTCACAACACTGTATGCAGTATCTTGAGAAAGGGTTTAAGTTAGTTAGTTTTTTAATACACTAACACACATACAGTATTTAGGTATTTCCTTCATCATTCAACCACAGCAACAACTGGTTTCTTGTTGTCGGGGCTACAAAGCCTGTACTTAGGCTTCTCGAGGTCCTCCTTGGCCAATTTCTTGAGAAACGTTAGATGTACAGAGTGTAACACACAAACAAGGAGCAATCTTGAGGTTATCTTGAGATGATTTCGGGGTTTAGTGTCCCCGCGGCCCGGTCCTCGACCAGGCCTCCACCCCCAGGAAGCAGCCCGTGACAGCTGACTAACACCCAGGTACCAATTTTACTGCTAGGTAACAGGGGCATAGGATGAAAGAAACTTTGCCCATTGTTTCTCGCCGGCGCCCGGGATCAAACCCGGGACCACAGGATCACAAGTCCAGCGTGCTGTCCGCTTGGCCGACTGGCTTGGTTTCATGCTCAACAAGCCACAATTTAGGACTGAGAACAGTAGATGCTTTTTCACCCACAGGGTTACAAGATAATACTTATACCACTAGTGCCCTCAGGTAAACTTTTATACTGACCTTCACTAATATGAAACCCATAAGCTTCCTGAATTCTGAGTACCTATTTAATGCTAGGTGAACGGTGGCATCAGACGAAAGAAAACGTGCCTAATTATACCTAATCGTCTGTCCTGCTTGGGGATTGAACTCGGGACTCTGGGTTGTGATCTGTACACCAGTTGATTGACAGTTGAGAGGCAGGACCAAAGAGCCAAAGCTTAACCCCCACAAGCACAACTAGGTGAGTACAACATAGACCGCTGCGGTACACGACCCTTTAACTACCGCCAAGTGAACAACAACAGCAAAAAAGCATGTTATTTACCAGGTTTTATTAGTGTACATGATATAAAATGAATTTTTCTGCAACAACCAAAATACATTAACTATTTTTTTTATTTTTGTATATATAAAAAGAGTTCTTACATTCTTGTACTGTACAGCCACTAGCACGCGTAGCGTTTTGGGCAAGTCCTTAATCCTAATGTTCCCTGGAATACGACACGCCAAATAGTTTAACAACCAGGTACCCATTTACTGTTGGGTGAACAGAGGCTACAGTTAAGGATTGACACCCAGTAAATCCTCCCCGGGCAGGGTACGAACCCAGGACAAAGTGCTCTCGAAATGCCAGGCGAGTGTCTTACCGCTACACAACGGAAATGTTAACTTTCATTAAGAACAACAACTCTCACAAGGTGTCGAGCCCCGGAGGACTTGCTCGCACCCTTAGGCTCATGACCAAAAGCTCTACAGAAAAAAAATTGATCTTTTAGCTGGCAAAGATCATCAGGGCAAATGGGGGCAGGGGGAGAGCCTTTAAGATGTTTATTCAGGTAAAGGTACACACGTACATTGAAAATGAGTTACAAACAAAATGTTGGATTTATAGACATACAAAGCCAGCAGCTTTGACAAGCCGTCGGCTTCCTGCCCTCGGGTAAATTCAGAAACTGTTCTGGGACGAGACACAAGAGCCGAAGACACCGGTAATAACCGCACGGCACCAACAGGCCGGGAGGACGGTGCCGCCCCGTCCGGGTCCTCCTCTCGTAATAGGGCCACCCCATTTCGAACGTGTAAACCCACAACCACCAAAAATATGACCTACTATCAATAATCAGAGCCGCTAATGAAAAAAATTGGTGCAATGTCACGTTTTCTACTCGTGGGTCCTGGGCTAAGTTAGGGTCGGGCAACTTGGTACATCATTCTCATGACGTTGTGACAACTGGAGAGGTCAAGAGGCCACATTAGCAAGTTACAGAGGGTGTTGCCTCTGTTCTTACCGTCTCTGCCCCCTAATTCCTGCGTCACCTATGCCTCATTACACAGCCACGATAACTACCTTATCGCCCCCTTCTCGGCCAATTAGGGCCGAGCCAGCGGCCGTGACCCCGGCCTGTTGACCCTCCCACAATATTGCCCTTTTAAAGACCCAAACTGGTTATGACACTCCCATTTGTGGAGATAAATGGCTAATTCTTCCAGTTTAGGGAGCCGTGAGGGAGGTGTGGGCGTGAGGGAGGTGTCCGGGTACTCACGGTGGGATAGAGCCGTGCGGGAGGTGCAGGGAGGAGGTGAATATGAGGGCGGAGAGTTGACAGGTGGAAGGGTGCAGACGCCATTAGTGTGGAGACTCACCGCCCTCTGGTAGCGCGCCATAACACCACCCTCCGTGCTCTCTCATACCTCCCCCATACACTACCACCATCATAGAAAACCTGTCCCAGATCACCCCTAACTCTCTTATTCTGCTTCCGCCCCGTCCCTCACACACCCCCATGTGTCTTGTTCTCCTTCCTCCCTCCTTCCCTCACTTTCCCCAGCTGTTTTGTTCTCCTTCCTGTCCCTCACTTTCCCCAGCTGTTTTGTTCTCCTTCCTGTCCCTCACTTTCCCCAGCTGTTTTGTTCTCCTTCCTGTCCCTCACTTCACCCAGCTGTTTTGTTCTCCTTCCTGTCCCTCACTTTCCCCAGCTGTTTTGTTCTCCTTCCTGTCCCTCACTTCACCCAGCTGTTTTGTTCTCCTTCCTGTCCCTCACTTCACCCAGCTGTTTTGTTCTCCTTCCTGTCCCTCACTTCACCCAGCTGTTTTGTTCTCCTTCCTGTCCCTCACTTCACCCAGCTGTTTTGTTCTCCTTCCTGTCCCTCACTTCACCCAGCTGTTTTGTTCTCCTTCCTGTCCCTCACTTCACCCAGCTGTTTTGTTCTCCTTCCTGTCCCTCACTTCACCCAGCTGTTTTGTTCTCCTTCCTGTCCCTCACTTCACCCAGCTGTTTTGTTCTCCTTCCTGTCCCTCACTTCACCCAGCTGTTTTGTTCTCCTTCCTGTCCCTCACTTCACCCAGCTGTTTTGTTCTCCTTCCTGTCCCTCACTTTCCCCAGCTGTTTTGTTCTCCTTCCTGTCCCTCACTTTCACCCAGCTGTTTTGTTCTCCTTCCTGTCCCTCACTTTCCCCAGCTGTTTTGTTCTCCTTCCTGTCCCTCACTTTCCCCAGCTGTTTTGTTCTCCTTCCTGTCCCTCACTTCACCCAGCTGTTTTGTTCTCCTTCCTGTCCCTCACTTTCACCCAGCTGTTTTGTTCTCCTTCCTGTCCCTCACTTTCCCCAGCTGTTTTGTTCTCCTTCCTGTCCCTCACTTTCACCCAGCTGTTTTGTTCTCCTTCCTGTCCCTCACTTTCCCCAGCTGTTTTGTTCTCCTTCCTGTCCCTCACTTTCCCCAGCTGTTTTGTTCTCCTTCCTGTCCCTCACTTCACCCAGCTGTTTTGTTCTCCTTCCTGTCCCTCACTTCACCCAGCTGTTTTGTTCTCCTTCCTGTCCCTCACTTTCCCCAGCTGTTTTGTTCTCCTTCCTGTCCCTCACTTTCCCCAGCTGTTTTGTTCTCCTTCCTGTCCCTCACCTCCAACTGTCTTATTCTCCTCCCTCTTGCCCTCGACACTAACTTCACTGTTATCGTGCCCACTGCCCCCCACTCTCATCCCCCAACTGTACTTATTGTACTTATTATCCCTCACGCTTTTCACTCCCCCCCCCCCAACAACTATACTGTTATCATTCCTCATTTTTGTTGCATTTCACAACATTTGAGAAGGTACAATTGGTTATGTAACGATCGTGTGTGACTTCTATTCTTGCATAGCTACTAACATGCATAGTGCTTCTGGCTGGTCAGGCGGTATATACAGTATTAAAAATTTGTCTTATATATAATGTGATATTCCTAAGTATAATATCCAGTACATTGAAGAATACTTTATGATAATTTGTAATTCCTTTTGATACATTTACTTTGTATTTTTCAGATCAGTGTAGTGAACTAAGCCTCATGAACCTAAAAATAGGATTCAAGAGTATGTTTCACCCCATTCAGCTCATACTTTAATAGAGGGAACAGGTTATATTTAAACAATAGGCATACAGTACAGTACACTGGCAATACACACCTAGATCTTACTTTGCATTTTTTCTATGCATTTTAGTTTTTTTCTGGTAAGGGTTAACTTAAATAGTTTGTATTTCTTCTTTCTGTCGACTGCTTTAGGCTTTGCTCCATCTCTTAGATTAAAATAAGACTGGCTTTTCTATGGTTAATTCAGGAATTAACCTCCTATATATAGATAATTGTCTGTATTTTCAAAATCAGATTTTCATCTTTCTCAAGAAGGAAGTTTTAGGCAGACAGTAGCCATAATGCTGAAATTAACATTATAAAATTCTCCCCACCACTGTTATGTAAGAGCATTTTTTTGGAAATATGTAATTTTATATATTTACTTCAATAAGGTATTTTTACTTCAAATAGTCTTCAATGAGGCTTGGAAGACTATTTAGCACCATCTGAATCTCAAAATATTTAAAACTTGGATACAATACCTTTCATGAGTAATGTCAATGATATTATATTCACTAAGGATTTTATCAAGGGACACACAGTTGCAGGAAAACAAAAGTAAAATGTCAGATCATCATGAAAATAAAAATAGTCTATGAAAAGGTACCATTGTTAGTGTGACAATGCAGCTTTTACAATTAGGTGAAAGTCCACTCCATCAAGTGCTACTTGTGACCCGAATATTCCTTTTAAATTTAAATCATATGACTTTACCTAGCACGGTCAAATGTGCTTTCCCTGTGTTGCTAAAATGGGTGCACATGATTTTGTTGTTACAAATACATTCTGAAAGGCTGTTATTACAGAAAGTGTCACATTTAATATACATTTCACAGCAGTGTGTGCTTTAAAAATTTTGTTTGCACCTTTGCCAGCAGTTCTCTCTCTCTCTCTCTCTCTCTTTCTTGGCACTATACATATTTTTTTTAATCCACAATGAGTACTACTGCTGATACTGAATGCCTCTGCTAATCGTACTCCTCTCAATAAACTAAACTTTTTCTTCTAGGTTTAGCCTGACTACTACTACTGATAAGACATCTTTTCCACTCACAAATAATGAAATATCATAAATTAAAATCCTCAAGTAACAATTGGTCACACCTCACAAGCAATTGGAAAAATGCACATGGCTGGAATGTGTCATTTACAGCTAGCTATGGCATCCATCAAAACAATTAAGCACTGTATATAAATAAGCAAAACATATAAACAAAATATAAACTGCAAATTTTGATTTATTATTGGTTTGATCAAGGCAGTGTATTCAGAAAGACTTACTACTGACAGGAGTGATTATTATGCTACTCACAGCAAGCACTTCTTTGGACGAGAAAATGTGGATTTTGAGAGGCCTCTGAAACACAACCTAATAATTCCCGTATACTGCGACTGTAAATTGCTATTCGTATATTCAAACTGAGTCAAGATTTTACCAGGATGCATCGATCTATCGTGGATTACGAGGGGCTCACTGTGAAATATTTAATGAAAAACAGCAATGTAACATTGTTCATTACAGTACAGTGTATAATAATATAATTGAAGGAAAATGAATTCCAATTATAGTAATCACTTATATAATTAAAATCCTTAATTATATTGAATTCAATAATTTTACATGATGTTAATGCATGAGTTTTCTAACTTTCTAAAATACCTGCCTTCATAACACTGTACAAATTTTATAAAATTTACGACATAGTTAAAATTACAGTACAGTATTCAACATAGCAGGAGTCACATATAGGTCAACATTTCCACGAACTCACAACTGAATTCACATCTCTGCCTAACAGGTGTTGCATTAACAATCCCATGTTCCTTCTTTTCTTTCACTCACTTTTGTTTAATTTATTTAAAATCTTTAAGCATTTGCAGCAGTTCTTTGGTGCTTTCAGTAGGCTGGAAAAGCCTCTGGAACATGTCTTTTCCCTTTCTGAAAATAATATACAGTAAACTAATTATACACACTAAAATGTAACTCAGAAACTTTATTGACCAGAATAGTAGATTGTAATGCAGTAGTAGGTATTATAAACAAATTCATAATTTGTTGATAAAATACAGAATACCATTTTAAATACAGTACCTTCTCATTTTGCAGATCTTTTCCAGATCTTTGGACTTTTCAGATGCTTTCACGAGTATGGGATGTGGTACTTGGGCAAGACGTGCTACATTTAACCCGTAACTCTGACCTGCACTTCCAGAGGTCAGTTGATATAAGAAGGTTACAACATCAATGCCATCATCATCACCGTCATCTGTTAACAAAAATGTGCTAAAAGTTATTCATATAATGACCCAGAGCAGGACACTACAATTTTAGTAAAGAAAATGGGAAGTTACCAAAAGAAAAAAGGCATCATAGACATGATGCCTGAAAAAGGCATCATAGACATGATGCCTAGACATGAAATTGCATCCTGGCAATGCAATTTCATAGATGAAAATGAACCTTTCAAAAACATAATCAACCCACATTCAAGAATTTTAGTACACAGCCATAATGCAATAAAGTAATATAACTTGTTATATATACTGTACAACTATTTCATGCAAGTATTCCCCTAATAAACAAAAAAGTAACATTACTTTGGATTGTTATGATATATATGAATACACCCCAAACCCACATTTATTTTGGTCTCCTGCGATGAATGTGTATAATTAGATTTTGCTTAAAACATCCACTAATATTTGTTATTTGAAAAATGCTTCAGGTTCTTCCATAGACATATATTCAATTTTCCAAGAATAGTGAATTTTCCATGCATAATATTTTCTCAGTCACTATGCAAGATTCTAAAACCAAACCACAACAATTCTTGGGTCTTGTTTACTAAATTTACCACAAAAATAGAAAATTATACGTCAACTAGAAGAAAGCAATACAAACCTTCCTCGTTAACAATGAAGGACATGTGGAAGTTGCCAACACACTCTGGATACAGTAACTCAAACTCGGTGAGAGGCAGATAGTGGGTCACAAATATGGTGAGACACTTCACCTAAGGGATAAATAAAAAACATTCTGCAATAAATGCATTCACAGAAATAACAGGTTGGTGCTACATAATGTCAGGATAAAGTAAGTAGGTAATTTTAAGAAGAGGGCACCAAGCCAGGAAGACCACCTGGCACAGCCTGCATCATGGAATATTCTAAAAGGTTCTAAATAACACTTGGGATGTTAACGCTAGGGCAAAAAGACACATGGTGAGCCAATGTCAAAGGTATTAGATCCACCAAGGATCATTTTTTGAGGTAAAAATGTTCCAAAATTATTTAGTAGATGCTTCAGAATGCAAATCTGTATTGCTAAGTAATACTGTACCTGATTTAGGAAAAAATCAAGTGCTGCCATGGCAACAGCTACGCCATCATGCGTAGATGTGCCTCGTCCCAATTCATCCAAAATTACAAGGGAATTCGTTGTTGCTTCGTGCATGATGTCAGCAGTTTCCCCAACTTCTACCATGAATGTACTCCGTCCAGTGTATATCTCGTCTGCTGCGCCCATTCTGTAATGAGAGGCAAAGCAAAAGTAGTACTATTGTTAATAACATTTTCCTATACATGCCAAATATTTGGAGTACAGTATAAGAAGACAAATATCATTGGAAAATACTAAAATGAGAAACATATACATACATTGTATACTGTATTTATTTTCCCCAGCATGTATTCCAAATACAGTACACAGTAAATGACTTTTATACTGTGGCTGTTACAAGCAATAGATAGAAAACATGTATTAATAATGTGGTCACCTCAGGGTAAAATATAGTTTTCCTCCTCTAAATTATTATCTTTTCTTCATCAATTATCCTCTCCAGGATATTGAAAACATATTGGTTATATAATATTTGCTTATATACATTTTGTACTCGAAAGATATTTTATCATTTGGGCATAAGAAAATAATTCAGAAAAATTGGCAATGTATTAACAGAGAAAAATGGCATAATGATCAAGGAACTCAACTTCTTATTGAGCTGGAAGGGGTCCAGGACATATTAGCCCTTCCTAGCAAGGTTACACCATACTGTAACTGGATTCATTTTGCCATACAGAAGGCTATTTTCATTCAATTTAGAAGCATTGTGCTACAATAGCCAAAATAATTTATTCATTGAAATAAAGAAATTTGTTAAAATTCAGTAATGATAACATTACAGAAAATACAACTTAAAGATATTATACTGTAATAGTTAACAGAGGAAGTACCTGTAGGTCCAAAATACAACTTAAAGATATTATACTGTAATAGTTAACAGAGGAAGTACCTGTAGGTCCAAAATACAACTTAAAGATATTATACTGTAATAGTTAACAGAGGAAGTACCTGTAGGTCCAAAATACAACTTAAAGATATTATACTGTAATAGTTAACAGAGGAAGTACCTGTAGGTCCAAAATGTAAAACATTAATTCGGGTTTTCGGGGCTGGGAAGCTTGTGTAAATATATAATTTAGGCTTCATTGAGGCTCTCCCCCATGGTCAAACTACCGACCTTACCCAGGTTGAAACCCCACAACAGTTGGCCAATTCCCAGGTACCTATTGACTGCTAGGTGAACAGTAGCACTAGGTAAAAGGAAACCTGCCCAACCATTGTAATTGTAGCAGGCACTCATTAGACAAGTCAGTGTTTCTTGTATTCACCTCTTGGCATGAACTTTCTTGCTGTTTCAAGTTCAGCATTAGTGTTTAAAGTCTGCTGATTTTCCAAAGAATACAACATGCAAAATCCATATGAATACAACATATAAACATGCAAATTCATATTTCCATATGAATTCAACATGCGAAATTACTAAAGCTTCAGGCCAGAGTATAAGTTTGAGGCTAGAGGAAGTTTAGAGCTGGATCAAAAGTTAAGGCTTTACCAAATAATCAATGTTTTTATCCGTAGATAAAACAGGTACTCCTTCATTACCCTTTCCTTTCCACTTGCCTGGTATATATTGCATCCAAAATTGACATTTCTACAGATTCAGCAGGTACGTAGCTCCCAGTCTGGGACATAAGAGCTATTAGTGCTACTTGACGCATATAGCACGACTTTCCACCCATATTTGGTCCAGTCACAAGCATCACACGCTGACCATCAACCTAGAGAAAACATAAGCCTGTAGAACATTAATTAGGAAGTGCCTTCCTAATTAATATGAGATATGTTAAAAATATAACCACAATAAAAATATACTAAATGTATCAAACCTTATTTCCTCTAACCAAAAAGCTTTCTATTTATTCCTACCTTTAAATTAGTATCATTGGCAACATACTGGTCATCTCCCAGCTTTAACTGAGAAACAATGGGATGTCTTCCTTCAGTAATCTTCAGCATGCCTTTACCACTCTCCCGGGCATACAGTTTTGGCCGACAATATCCCTGAGCTTTTGCGACGTTTGCTAATGAAGTCAAAGCATCGAGGGTAGCAAGACTTCTGACAGCTTGACGATGGAGCTGGTAGTGACTAGAAAACGAATCCAAGACTTCAAGCCAGGCCTAAAATAAAAGTAACAAAAATATTAACTAGCAAACTATCCACAGTGATTGTTTTCAGCTTTTTCAAAGACCAAGTGTAAAGTACTGTTCACTCCATTCTTATCTCTTGCCCGTTCCCTTCCCCTTACAAATCACTTTTGACCCACGCATACTCAGATCCTCACTAACACACATCCCAAGATATAATTTCTCAATAGGCTGTGACAGCATCATCTCTTTTTGCTGCCTTGCAAGCGGTAATGGAAGCGATGCTCATGAACATGCGAAAAGTGTAGAAATGATCAGCTCAATACCTGCCTACCTCATAAACAAGGAAAATGGATCAAGACAATGATAAATATCAAATTTTTAACCAAAGAATTAATATAAAATTCAAGCAGGAAATTCCTTGAATTAAATGCAATTACATATATAATAAATACATGCATCAATACAGTTACGAATAAACATCATATCATTAATTTAAAATTAAATTCTTGCTTAATCTAAAAATTACAGCTGTTTCTTGACAAAATATTAATGTTATGTAGTGTATTTATACTTCAAAAAGAATCTTTACAATACTATAAAGGCCAAAGAACTGTTGACTGACTGCTTTTGAGAATGGCAAAAGTAAGGATGGGTTTAGGCATTACGTTATGTAGATGTAAATATACCATTTTGCAAATACTGTAGTTAAAACTTTTTAGCTTAAAAATTATGAATGTGTACATATATATACTATACATATCTACAATGCATACAGTGGTCCCCAACTTATGAATGGAATCGCAAGTTCCCATTTTGGACCCTCGTCCCTCTATACAAACCAATTTGGAAGTCGTCAAATTCCCAAATTACGAATGGCCAACGTACGTTTGTGCAAGATTAAGGCTCTGGTAGCATTTTGTATATCTATGGCTTAAGCACCAGGAAGCAAATGAAGGGCCAGCCCAGAAATATTACTATAGTGCCACTGGGTTACACCGCTCAGTAACAAAAGGAAGTCTAGTTTTATGATCATATGCAAGTTTTGTAGGTGCTCACAAGCTATCACGTTAAAAATTATTAAAAAAAAAAAAAAATTGCTATGGTGACATACATCACGAAAGTTTTAGTAATACCTAGCCTTTTTTTTTTTTTTTTTTTTTTTTTTGCTAAAGCTTATTTTAACTTTCCAGTTATCATGATTAGACATTTTCAAGATATTGGCTGGGGAACCTGTTGGAAGGAAGTAGTAAATACATGACAAAACTAACATCAATTTAGGCAAAAATGACATACTACTGCACATAAAATTGAAAAATATGTCATTATAACTTTAGAGACAAAGTAAACACAGCATACAAAGAAGCTGTACTGTAGCAAGTACCTCATGACAATCAGCTTGTAACTGTTCTCGCAGCTGCTGTAATTTAGTGAAACGCTTTTCAATCTCAGGCGACCTGAACCTGCAGCAAGCCTTGGTTCTGTGAATGATAAGGAATACAAATTAAACTATATAAGAGAGAGGAGTAAATAAATAACTTATTGCTCGTGGTGAAACCTGGAAATAAAGTAAAAACCTTTTCTACAAAAGGAACCTCTACAAAATCCTACTTTATCTTAAGATATTTTAGGAGGGTATCGAGAACATTCCGAGCCAATTTCCCTATACAGTATACACATCTCTGGAAAAAATAAAATAACCTTAATTTTCCAATTCAATACTTAATACTGCATGAAGAGAATATGTGCACACACACACACACTGAAAATAACACACCACCAGTCTGCCCTCCTAACCCAGCTCATGTTCAAACTCTCCCAATAGGAACACTCAGTAGTAAGGAGCTACTGCAGTAGAAGAGTAACATACAGGAACATACATGAACGCAAATATTATTACTGGCACAACAGTGATATCGGCCAATTTTTGCAGCACAGTACAGCATTGGTAAAGTTTCAACCGATACAAATATATTTTATTTAAATTGTTTGTATGGTTCTGATATCTTGGAAAAAATATTATATATTGGTATTGGTCTTTTAATGGTATCAGAGTATCCAATTCAGCTAATAAAACAGCAGCAGTACAACTCTACAGAAAAGTGTACAAGAACTGCAGCCCAAGGTCATTGCAATAAGAAACAAAAGTCAAGTAAATGCAAGATTTCCAAGTGGCTCGGAAGTGATTACAGAGAGAACCAAAATGGGTACAGGGGTAATGGCACCGATGACAACCAAACCACCCACCAGAAGATGATGAAACGATACTGTTTCGATCCGTCCTGGACCATTATCAAGTCGACTCATCATATCTTCAGCCACGCTATTGTGAATCGTCTGCATATGGCACTGATGATTCAAATGCAATGGAATTTTGGGGTAATAACTCTGGTAGATGTGGCCAACCCAGAGGACTTTTTCATAACTACAGCAAAAATAATTGCCAAGAGGATGGTGGTCACAATCCTATATAACCCCTCACCTAATAGCTGGAGGCAAAGGGGAAGAGTATGAAAATAGTGAAATAAATTGTATGAAAGCAATAGCAAAAGACCAGCAATGGTGTCAAATGGTACTAGATAAGGGGTGTGAAATCAGCATATATCAGTAATAAAGTATAGTATATAAAATATATCTGGAGGCGAGGCAGTCATGTAAAGTTATTAGGACTCCAAGCAGAATTAGAAATATACAAACTTTTGGGAATTACAGTACTAAAAATCTAGTCTGTAAATTCAACATCAACCAAGTTATTAACTAAAATAATAAAATATGTTATCAGTTGTCATTATGGCGTGCACCCATGCTGTGAGGGACAAAGCTAGTCATAATATCTAATACAGTAGTATCAATTAATATTAAAACACACCCCCATATTCCCCTCCCCCACTCTCTCTCTCTCTCTCTCTCTCTCTCAGAGAGAGCTAAGTTATTATTAAAAATAACTTAAGAGCTCTCTAAGCTCTAACTTAGATCAAGTCTCCTAGAGCCCAGATGAATGGAATAGGGAGTTATTATTGTATTATGCACCTTATTTATAGTTATATAGTGATAACTGATAGTAGATGACGACCCCATAACATTAAAGGAGCCAATATAGCCTGCCATGGGGACATAAATAAAATACCACGAGTTAATACATACATATACTGTACATTAATTTCCAAGTTAAAGATCATCCAACATGCGAGTGAGTCACAAGAAATCAAAACTGTCAAAATAAACCAAAGACCATCCCCCTACTGGGAATATTTAAGAAAAGTTATACAAATTATCAAGCAAAGAATTAACCAAGGCATTAGGTTAAAAATCAAACACACACAAATCATACGGTTTTCTCAATACATACGAGCTGATTTTTGCCCAGTTCTTTGGAACAGCTTTCAACTGGGAGTTTTTTACTTCGATTAGGAATTCGAGACCTGATACTGTTGTGTAGTTGAAGCTTGGAATTCTTAGAATCTGAAAAAAGTTAACATGAATTAATAAATCAATGGAAAAGTATCTACCCATTTATCTACTATTAATTGTTAACACACATGGATAAACATTTCCCCAACTTTCATTTAAAAATATAATTACTGTAGTTAAGTAACATATACAAGCTTCAAATCTACATAAAACAATTATGTCACATAAAATTACAAGAATCTTTTTCAGAATTCACTAAAACTGCTCTACATACCCTTGCAATTTCTGGCTTGAGATCTCTTAACTCTTCTTCCACATCTGCTATTTCCTGTTGCCTCTTAATGACTTTAGGAAACGCTGAGAAATCTTTGAGAAAACTTGTTTTCTTCCCCTCCCTGCAGATAATAAAGTTGAGGAAGCATAATTAAAGTCTAGATCTGTCAAGTAAAAAAATTCCACACACAAGGACATTTGGATATAAATAAATCAATATCAAAACATAGGTATTATTTTTTCTTAAATTCCAACAGAGCCCTTTCTTTTAGGGTGTGTGGACTGCTCAATCATTGGTAATTACCACATTCCTATTTCTATTATGCTGTGTTTACACACACTCAGATATTTTGAAAGGGGGCAAGAGGCCCTTTCAAAATATGTGAGTGTGTGTAAACCAACATAACCTTTTGTTTGACTGGTGACAGTCTTGATGTGGTTGCTCTGTAGGTTGGTGATTGTGCAGTACATTTAATTACCAAATAAGAGTTTCCAATCATTATAATTAAATTGTAATGCCATATATTCCCATAGTTGTAAAATTATCTTTCTGCAATTGTTAACAATTGCATAGTCCATTAAATAATATTTTCTTACCTAGCACTGGCTTCATTAATGTTGTCTGCAAATGCCTCAACATTGGAGAGGCCGTCGAGAACTTCATGAAGTAGGTGAACAAGTCCAGGTGTGTTAACAGTGTCCTCCATATTGCCACTGACTCTTGAAAGTCCTGCATGAACTTGATGTAATCCTTCTACAGCCAGCCAAAATTCATGAGGACTACACTGCAAGAACATGAATACATTGGAAAGGGTATGGTCATTTTGGACAAGAGATGATTTGATGAAGCGTGTTTTCTGTTTGTTAAAACCATACATATATACAGTATATATATATATTGTGCTAGGATGTATGAACTTAGTTTAGGTTGTATTGGGATCGGTTAGGTTGGGTAGGTTTCAAAATTTGTTTGCGAATCATCTTGTATATGTGACTTGTATCTTTTCGAGAGTCATGGAGAAAACATCATGTACCATTTACGAGTGAACAGCATAAATGTTGTTATAACATGAAAAAGAAAACTGCAGCTGCATGCCCCTCCAAGCAACAGAAATGATAGGAAGTTGTTTTCTGAGCTATCTCACTTAATACCAGTACTCTCTAAGGCACGCTACTTGGCAGTGAGGCAGAGCAACATTATCATACCTTCTCACGAGGAATTAGTAACCTGCCCTGCCATACGGCAGCACCATTTACAAAACAGGGCTTCCCCGTGACTCACCTAATAACACCATTATGTTAGGGAACCTAGAACGTTTGTGTTGGGAGCCAGGCATCTGCCTGTTACTGCTGTTAGGGGCAGTGGTGACATACAGTAAGTCTTCTTAGACCCATTGTGCATTCAGTGTTTGGCTGTCAGATGAAGCACCGTTCGACAGCTCACCATGATGCATACAAGCCTTTGTCTCTTGGAGGTTCTGAACTGTAGTGTTTTTACCCTGCAATATCCTCTGGAAACCACTTCTGCAATACTGTATAAGCAAATGTTCCCCTTTTTTTATTTTATATCATATTGTTCTTTCCCACAGGAAAGACTTGCTTTAGTGAGTGATTGATCCAAATAGCTCAGAAAATAGTGCTCAGTACTGTATAGGAAAAAATGCTTTTCTGAATAGATCACTCAATTTCTTCCATCCCATCTCTTATTTCCTAGTGTCCCTTGTCCGACTCGAAGCTAGTAAGAGCCCCTCTCAGTGGTTGTTATGTCAAATGAAGGCTCATAAGTGCTTTGAATTTCTGTGAAAGGATCACTAACACATTCTTGGTTGGGTCCTTAATTCGTACAGTGCAAAGGAAATTTTTGGGATCTGCATGAAGTAAGGAAGAATTATAAGGCAATGACAACCAATTAAAAAAATGAAAGGACCATTTTTCAATGAAATGGCATATAAAAATGTAGTGATAGTTTTATGTGCCATTCTTTATGCTTTTATAAAATATTTGAATATGGTTTAGGTCTTTGATACTCGATGTATCCAAAATGCACAAGATGTCTGTGTAATATTGTACCATAGATGACTAGAATGAATAGAATACCACTTCCTACAATATAAAAAGAAATAGAAAAAGTAATAGGCAAGCTAAATCAAAATGTCATAAAAAAAAATTGACAAGAACTATGTACTTATAATACCTTTTTATGAAAAATGGTTGTCAGGGCTCTCTCAAAATCTGGCAGTCTATTCAGTACACTCTTCAGCTTATTTATTATTGGAGCTTCTGAGCTCATTAGTTCTTCAACCATATCTTGGCGTTCCGTAATTTGATCCACGTCTAATAATGGCTGGACTATCCATCGACGAAGGAGTCTGAAAGAGTTAAGAGACATGAGATTGCAGGTAAAAATAAACATTCAGTTAGTAAACTCTGCAAGTAATGATTATTAATCATTATGAATGAAATTCTAATAAGAAAAGGAGAGCGAGACCTATTTTAACTTGTTTTCAATGACAATCTACTATATTCACCAGTTCCACAACATGTGATTTACTGTTTTAATACACAGAGCTGGGTCTGGGAGAATTTGATCTAGTGTCTCGAGCTAAGTGTTGAGCTTGGCTGTGAATGATCACCGAGGGTATTTTGTATCAGCCAAGCAGTTGTTGGGTCCTAGTTGCAACCCATCCTCACAGGTGGAAAATCAATTCATGCAGCAGTTGTTTACCCTGTCCATGAATATAATGTACATTATATGATTCAACTGATATTGTTTGAGTTTGTCTTGAAAGGAGCCACTTTCACTCCCAATCTGCACTTCTCAATATGTTCCACTCCCCTCAAAAACACACACACACACACACACATACACATATTGACAGTTGAGAGGCGGGACCAAAGAGCCAAAGCTCAACCCCCGCAAGCACAAATAGGTGAGTACACACACACATATACTGTATATACATCAAAAGGTAAAACTTATGATGCTGTTGTGAAGTCTAACTACCAGTTTATACAAGAAATGTCCATCTGGTTATCTTAATACAAAATAGGAAAAAAAAACATTAATTATTAATTAGTTCTTATAATGCAAAATACAACTAAAAGAAGTTATTCTTTAGAGCTGAAACAAGCATACAAGAATTGTCATGTCCTAACTCTGCATTATATAACAGACCTGGAACCAAATTTGGTGTGTGTTTTATCAAGGGCCCACAGCAAGCTACCCTTTATCCCACCATCCACAGCATTGGTCAACACCTCCAGGTTACGCAAGGTGGCGCCTGAGAGTCTCATGTAGTGGCTGCTCGAGCTATATTTACAAATGGATCTGCAAACAAAATAAAGAACAAACATTACCAGTAGTTTCCATCTGTATTCTAGCATTCACATCTTAATACAAACAGTAACTATCATAAAAATATTGATATTAAATATTCCAGAATATTAACTTCTAAAATATAAATCTTTACCTCCTTAACTGCTCAGCTATTTAAAAGTACTGTACTACATCATGGTGTGCATGACTAAATATAATTAATAAATAAAATGGACAAAAAAATGGCATGTAGTGATTTGCACACAGACATAAATGCAAATAGCAACTGGAGCAGTGTAAGAGTTAAAGACATCCATTACTTTTTGAGTGAATGAGTCAATCAACATACCCAGCCATTTTTATTATACGATCCAGTTTGAACTCGGCAAGATATTGAAGCGCAGCACCGAGGCAGCTAACTACATCTGGCGGTAGTCCCGACACGTGCTTCATCCTCTCCTCCTCATCCACAAACAACTCACATACACGTTTTAAAGAGTCTGAATAATCAAACTTTGCCTCGTCCAATCTCTCGATTCTAATACAATCTTCATTTCTAAAAAAACAGAAGCAGAAAAATTTAATGTTAATCAGTGGTTTGATATAAAAACAATATAGAACATGTAATACAGATTTAAAAATCAATAAAAATATTTTAACAAACAGCACCTATTATGGAAACAAACATGAACACAACAAAATCAAATTTTGACCACTGAACAAACACTGAAATATTCATACCATTTTGAAAGAGCCTACAGATAAAAACAAATACAGTACATACAGTGTAGCGGGATCTTGCTGGAATTAATCATATATTGTGTTGTGGCCGAACTTCCTGGTAAATTTCCTCAAGTTTTACAGTTAATCTCTGATCCCCTGCTTCCCGTGCCCTGTAGAGCAACAGGCGAGGGATGGGCCTTGGAGGTCTGATGTGTTCAGCCAAGGCTTGGTTGTACCAGAGCTAAGCTTGGGAAAACTATCGAAGGGTCCCTCCCAGAAAAAATTAATATTTTTTTTTTATTTAATTTGGAAAAAGTATTTTAGTGACTTGAACACTGCTAAATATTGTGTAATACAGTCTATGGGATATTTATTTCTGTTTCTTTTTTTATAGCCCTAGTGCCATCAAACCTGTCCTACCACATTTATTGTACCACATGTAGCAGGACCTACCGAGAGGTCCTACCACATGTAGCAGGACTTCTCAGTACTCGGTGAATTTTATCCAGTTTTATTTAGTTAATTATTTGCAAGTTAAAAAGATGTCTGCCAGCCAGAGTAGCAGGCTAAATTAGATTGTAAAATAATTGTCTAAACACCTGGGGCTAAAGCTGTTAAATACCCTCCCAGCAAGCCCAAGAAATATTGCCGGAACAAAGGTGGAAGTTTTCAAGAAGCATTTAGATAAGTTCTTGCAAGAAGTGCCAGAGTAACCAGGCTGTAGTGGATATGTGAGCCTGCGGGTCGCTCCAAGCTACAGTCTGTTGGACCAAGTTATCACAAGTTGAGCCTGGCCTCAGGCTGGGCACGAGAAGTAGAAGAACTCCCGAGACCCTCTCCAGGTATGCTCCAGATATGAAAGGAGGTATTTTACCATGGAAGATTTAGAAAAGAGAGCAAGTCTAAGAAGTGTGAGAGAACTAGCAGCAATTTTCAAACAAATATTTATTTCTTATTTATATATACTAGAGTTCTTACATTCTTGTACAGCCACTACAGTAGCATGCATAGCATTTTGGGCAAGTCCTTAATCCTAATATTCCCCGGAATACGACCCGCCAAATCGTTTAACAACAAGGTACTCATTTTACTGTTGGGTAAACGGAGGGTATAGTTAAGAATTAGCACCCAGTAAATCCTCCCCGGCCAGGATACGAACCCAGGCCAAAGCACTCGCGAAATGCCAGGCGAGTGTCTTACCACTACGCCATGGGGACCGCTAAATATGTTCACGGGGACACAGGGAAATAGGTTCACATACAGTATATAGAATAAATATAGTTGTCTATATATAAGCTAAGATGAGTTCTATCCTTTGGGGTTAGAAAAATGCAAAACATTCTGCAATAAATAGCAAAATACCCAGTGGATTGATATACAGTAACTGATAAGACAGAACATGTGTATTCCATATTAATCTGTTGAGGTGTCACTGTATGTCCTGTAAATGCGTATCTAAATATCATAGTTAATTCAAAAGTTCTACATAAACAAATTACAAACAAGCTTACCTTGTGGTAGCTGCTGTTATAGCTTGAACTGTGATATCGGATATGTTTGTAGATACCAAAGCTTCAACAGGCTGAATGTGGTCTAAACGACACCAAAATTCAGTTCTAGCAGACGAGTCATCGAAAGTGTCATATATAATGTCTCCAGTACTTGGCTGGATGGCCTGTTGGGTAAAAATTATACAGAAATGACTTAACTAGCCCAAAAACAGGATAAGAGGAATAGTTGAATTAAAAAGTACATATTTTATTTGTAACTATATTATACAGTACACTCCTGTCACTTGCTTCATTGATTCATTTAATATGAATTTGCATTTAAACCTTCTATAATACATAAAAAATAATTATTTATAAATCCAAGAGTTCTTACATTCTTGCAGAGCCACTAGCACGCATAGTGTTTCGGGCAAGTCCTCAATCCTAATTTTCCCCAGAATACCACCCACCAAATCGTTTAACAACCAAGTAATAATATGTTAGTAATAGTAATGTCTTCTCATAGACATAACAACATAGGATAAAATCCCATTAAGACCTTGATAAAGCACTCAGGAGAGCGCAAAAGATGTTGTAAATTTTCTTACATCAATTTACCAAATACACAAGTGTGGGGTTTTAAACAAAAGTATTCAAATCAGGATGCAGTTCACAGATACACGACTCTATAACACACTTGACCACCACAGTATCTACCAAGTGTGCTTGATACATACAGTGGGGGGTCAAGTGGACATCAAATCATTGCATAAAAGCCTGTACGTGGTTGTTTACAAAGTAAAACAAAGGACAACTGTAATACTCAATACTACCACCAAACTTTAGCATTCAATATAAACTTCAATATAAACTATTACATTTAATATTTTATGAATACACTTTAAGAGACATGCCTAAGAGTTTAAAGCACCTTTTAAATCCTTAACTCTTCGCAACCTCTGAGACTCGTTAGAGCACATGACACTTTCCAACGATTAAAATAATGTTAGAGGCATAAAGCTGAAAACCTGAACTTCACAATATACTTACAATAATTGAAATGCCCACTGTGCCATCCTTTCCAGAGGTACTTTTGCCTTCATGAACTACCAACAGCATGGCTGTGGCTCCTTCTGCGAGATCCCCGTCACCAACAGCTTCCCCACCACCTGCAGGCGTTACATCTTCACCAATTAGTGTAGAACGTGTATATAATGCTGCAAGTTCACGACCAAATGGTGCAGTTTTATTGCTTCCAGCTGCCTTTAGGGCAGCAGTTTCTGTTTGCTTCACAACCCCCACTTTATAACCTGCAAGCAAATATAGGTACTGCATGAGATTTTAACCATTTTATTTTATTGTAGAGATTCCAGTGGTTTTTCTGTTTATCAACACATCATCCTACGTATTCTAAACTTCTGATGAGGCATTAGTACATTAAAGCACTCAGGTTTTTCCCAAGTTTCTCTATTGTTTTTTATGTATACTATCACACTGATTTATTTATAATGCAAATGTACAAAGTATGCTAATTTATTGAAGAATAGTTAAGATTCAATTTGCCTGAAGGAACGCATACCCTTTGCAACTAGTCTTCGTACAGTGTACATGAAGGCGGTGAGTTGGAATACTCGCTGTCATGAAGCTATGATCCAGATGTGCAACAATATTCAGCTCCTTGGCAGCAATTTCTGCATCATTTCCAAAAAACCTTAAAAAATCAAAACCTTAAGTAAAATGTGCATTGATTAATATATGTATAATATATATTGTATATAGTATACAGTATATTACTTGTTACGTTCATCCTATCTATTCACATGCACAGACATTAGTAAGACAAAAAATTTGGGAAAAATGGAACTCCACGAATATAGCTGCCATCCTGCACTACACTATGATTATAGGAAAGACAGGACACCTGCATATAAATATTTGTGATGCAATCCAAAAGAAGCCCAATATATTAATTAGTAATTTCATGAAAATTATAGCACAGTAAATTACACTCCAAATGGTTATTTTATAACAAATGCAATATTTCCTCGAGTCCAATGTACTTACCTGTATTTGTACCCACATTCCACAAAGAGAACAACATCCGGTTGCTCATTCTTTATGGAAACAACTTGTTGCTCGAGAGGAGTGAGTTTCATTCCTGGTAAGGCTTTCATAGGTCCTGGCTTAAGTACCGCAGGTTCTGTGTGTTCGTTGTTATTGGTGCTGGTGGTTGTGCTGTTGCTGTCATTTTGTGACCTAGTAGGATTTAAACATTTTAACCAGAAAGAAAACTCAAGCTGTATATATAATATATTTCTAGCAATTTACAGCAAAAGGGAACTTGTTAGGAAATCCCCCCCCCCCAAAAAAAAATTATGAGTACCTATTCAATGTACAATCTTAAACCCTTTTACTGACACCCCACTTCAACTATATACAGTACAAAGATAAGTTTCTTCAAAATTAGATAATGATCAACAATAAATCATTCCCACTAGATAATAAAACTATTAAAGAGGTTAAAGAATTGAAATATTTGGAGAGAGTAATGTACAAGCATGAACCAAAGGATCGGTAAATGTGAGAAAGAGAATAGTGCAAGAAAGAAAAGGGACAATGGAAAGGAGAACTGGAACTCTTAATTTTATCAAGAATGTCATGCACAATGGCAATATTTTTGTGCAGAAGAGATGTGGCGCCAGCAAAAGAAAGCAATAAGTTAGTTGAAGGATTCTTCTAGCTTTAATGTATTTGGAGAGAGTAAGGTCAGCTTGAAAAGTCAACCATTACATACCTAAAATCATCCAGCTTGTTTTTTATCGTCTTCTGGTTAACTTTCTTAGTTGGTTTTGTTAATTGTGGTTCCTGCATTACTTCCATTTCTTCAACTGTATCTGAAAATTAAAAACAAGCAATAAACAATAACAACTAGGCATCTGTTGATTGCCGAGGGTGGCTGAAGGAATAAATTACACATAATTAGGAAAGACACTGAAGTATCTGGAAAGGACAAACGTGATAACCCAGCGGCAACATGGATTAAAGAGGGCAAGTTATGAGATATGCACAAGAGTTCTGTGATAAGATGACTAAGGTGAGTCGTAAGAGAAATAGATACACCTGCATCTCCCTACACCACTTAAAAACTTTACCATTTCAATGGAAGACATACATAATACTTGACAGACAGGAACCATGTCATTGTGAGAGGAAATGTACTAGAAAAGGGAATCAGATAGCAAAAACAAAAATAGTAACTGGTGAGGCAGTGGCATCTTATTTACCATGTTCAGCATAAAATTCTAAACAGAAAAACTAACAAAAACCTGCTATCTAAGGTAAGATCTGCCATGACTTTTGGACAGGATTGTGAATGGTCCTACAGAGCAACTTTCTGACAGGGAACTTTTGCAGGGAACTTTTCAAGCTGACCTTGCAAAGTCATACTAGTGTTAGGAACCCATGGAGAATACTGAATTCTACTTGCAATGGCATCTAGAATGTTTATTCTTAAAATTCAAATCCCGTCTAAAGCCTCCAAGACATCACAAATGACTCAATGAGCCACTCTTGCTAATTACCAGTTAGCCAATCTACCCACTCTCACTGATCACCACCAGGAGTCAGTATCACTCAGAAAAGAGCTCTCTGATGCAAACCAAATGATCCACTCAGAAAAAAAAAGAGCTTTTCATAATCAGAAAGCATTAATTCTGGGTTACACCACTCAGTAGGATAGCCTATCATGCAAAGAAAGCCCCTGAAAAAACAAAGCATTGTACATAACTTATAACTTATATAAAAAAAAAAAACATACCAGCTGAGAAGGATTGAAGCCTGTTTTTAGTCCAGGATGTGAGGGATCTTTTCTTGGTACTACTTTCATCACCATTGAGCTCTGACGAGCTGGAATTCTTGGTCTCGCACTCTTCAGTTCTGGCTTTTTTAGAAAATTTACTAACAGAACCATTGGTCTTTGTTCGCTTTATAGCTGGAGAAATGCTAACCTGAAAAGAAACATTGTCAATGGGCTATTTAATTATACACAATAAAAAAAAATGGGTGAAGAAAAATGCTAGTACACATGCCGTGAAGGATTCTCCAATCTCTAGCAACAAATATGCTCCGAGACTCAAATACTGTAATTTAATGAAATTGGGTTATTAGCATATATTTTTGTATTCCATTGAGCCCAATGAAGCCACAAAAATAGCTGACACAAAGAAAAGAATGATAGTATAGTTCATCACCAAATTTACATGAATTTACCTGAGGGGCCACTAACACAATACAGTAATATAATAATTTGTACAATATTTACAAAAAGGTACAATGGGATTGTGAGATTACACAAGATTGGTATTTTTACATTCTTGCAAAGTCACTAACACACACATCATTTTGGGCAGAAACATTGAGCAGAAACGTCAAGGCCACTAGAGAGGACAGGAAGCCAGCAGCTTTTCAAAAAGTCCAACTGTTTCTTAAATAATTGCTACTCAAATAAGGAAACTATAAGACAAAGATTAATCTGTATTAATACCTAAAATACTGCATTAGATAAATTACCTCAGCAATTTTGCTGGCATGATTTTGCTTCTTTTCTTCATCCGTATCAAACTTTTGTGTTCCTCCTTTTTTAAGAGAGGCAAAAAATTTTGATATTGTAGGCTGCTTCTTTGCACCTGAGGCAGACATTTTTCACTAAATTCTTCTGTGCAAACTCTGAAATGTATGAATGAAGGCATGTCATTTTTATCCTTTACTTAAGCGAGCATAACCAAATAAATCTTACATAAAAATAAGGAGAACAAATTTACCTGAGGGGGTCACATCTCCATCTATCTATACTGTATATCTCTTTCTACCTCTCTCTCTCTCTCTCTCTCTCTATTATTCTATTTATCCATATTTCTCTCTCTCTATTTGTGTGGCCTCGATGAGAACAGGAAGCTGGCAGATTGTCAAAGGTCTCCCTATTTGTCCTGATATTATCAAAGCTGGATCTTAAATTGCAACAACGTTTTGGCATTTACACCTTCAGCAGATAAGCAGTTCCATGGGGATTATAATACTATGGGTAAAAAAACATCTGTTTTATATCCTACATAGTGGCTTGATGAGCTTAAAACTGTTGTTCCTTGTTTGTGTTACATCTGACCTTTTGAAGCAGTGGTCTGGATCAATATCCTCTAAACTGTTCAGTATATTAAGAGTTTTGATGAGATCTGCCGTGTCATGTCTGGTTTGCAGTACTCACCTAGTTGTGCTTGCGGGGGTTGAGCTCTGGCTCTTTGTCCCGCCATCTCAACTGTCAATCTACTGGTGTACAGGTTCCTGAGCTTATTGAGCTCTATCATATCCATACCTGAAACTACTGTACAGTACTCTGAACACTCAAAAAGTTTTTTCTAATGTCTCTGTGGCTCATTTCGGTATTCCACCTGTATCCCCTTGTTCGAGTACCATCTGTGTTAAATAATGTTCTTATCTACCCTTACTTAGACTTATCTGTCCTTAGGAGGCCTGGTCAAGGGTTGGGTCGTGGGATCGTTGAGCCCTAAAATCACTGCAAGGTAATCCTGTCAATTCCCTTGAGAATTTTGTATGTGGTGATCATGTCTCCCAAAGCTCTTCTATCTTCCAGCGCTGTGAAGTGCAATTCATGCAGCCTTTCCGCATTGCTCAGTGCCTCTTAGTACTGGGACTATTCTAGTGGCATAGTGTTATTATTCCTGTGGTCTGGTCTGGAATAATCCAAGTGGGGGTGCACCAGAAATTTATGCAGTCGTAGAACTGCCTTCTTTTCCTCTAGGTCAATGGATTCATTTGTTCTTAGGGTTTGGTTGGTTTTTCTTTATTGCAGTTCCCTCTTGCAATTCTCTCTTGCCCAAAACACTGTTATTTTAATTGCTTCTAGGCATAGTATATACACTAGCTCTATCTAGGAATGCAACATTTTGTTTGTAACTCATTTTGTATGTAATTGTACCTGAATAAACATTATTATTATTATTATTGCTGTGCATGGAGAAACTACGAGTAATCATGTTGTAACAACATTAATGGTCTCGTATTACATTTGGCATCATAATCAACTCACAGTCTAGGGATTCAATTTCCAGGTGGGACTTAAACGGTTGGGCACATTTCCTTTCACCTAATGCACCTGTTCCTGTTCACTTAACAGTAAACAGGGTACTCTGAGTTACACAACTGTTGTGCCGTTGCCTCCAGGAGAGGGTCAGTATTTCGACCTTGGGTGAGGACCTAGAGACAGGTCAAAGGTGTATATATATATATTATATATATATATATATATATATATATATATATATATATATATATATATATATATATATATATATATATATATATATATATATATATATTTATTATATATACACCCAGGCTTCCTGTCCCCGTCAAAACGAATTATCCTGAACAATAAATATATGGCTCTCTTGAATGAAAATATCACCAGTGCTTTTCAACCTATGAGAACACATGACTTATACCTAAAACATGCAACGAACGTACTTTAAGCTAAAAGCTACAAGGCTCTTATACCTAAAATTAAATTGAACAGCAGAAAGACCATTAATTTAGGTGAATAATGTGTTTGTGAACCACCAACCACCAGCCACACTCCCGCGTCCTGACACCGCCTCCGATTCCTAGCACCTTGACTCCCATCACCTCTCATTATCACCATTTCCGCTCTTACGCCACATTATGTTACTCACGCCATATAAAAATATTAGCTAGTGACTTTATTTTAATTTAAATTCAATTGATATCATTTGGTTCGTTTTTAAAAATTCGGGTTTATGATGTGATGGTCTTGTAGAGATTCGGACTCAGAGTCAGTTCGATCAGCTGGCCATCAGGTAAACAGAGGTTTTCGGGTGTGGTGCGCTCATATACTCCCTATTTCCACCCTTAGCGAGGAGCATTCGGGTGATTTGCTGGGCGGAGGTCATTGTGGAACCACAAGGGTGAGCCCTGTGTGGCGTTGACAGGTCAACGTGAGGGGTCACGGTAGTTTTGGGTGTCGAGGAGGATGAGGTTGCAGGTCAGGAGGCTGTGTAGGGCATAGTGACCCTTGTAACCTTGTAACCTCACTCCAGCTGGCCACAGCCTCCATATCACCCACTTTAACTACCAGATTCATCCACCTTCCAATAGGTTCAATGAGCAGTTAAGATCTGGATTTTTTTTTTTTTAATTTGCATGGGGTTTTAGCAGAATTGTAAGTTACTTTTCATGCCCGAAACGCTTTGCGTAATAGTGGCTTTAGGCGTTGTATATACTAGCCCTATCTATAAATCCATCATTCTTTGTAAAATCTCTTATATGTATGTACCTTACCCAAATAAACATTTATTTATTTATTTTTTTATTATGCTTATTTTTATTCTATGCATTAACACATTGGAGGAATTGGAAATGTGGTATATATTTTATAACACGTGTAACGAGCTGGTACTTGCTACAGAGTTATAATTTATGTGTTATATGACAATCTTCTGTATTTGCAAGTCATTTTTATGCATTTTAGTTGTTTACTATCTCATAATTTTACAGTTTTATTTGGTCTTGATGGGGAGGGGGACCTTAGCTCCCACCCTGCCATTTAATATAAAGATTTCTCTAGATTATGCTAGAAACCCTCCTTGTATTGATTAGCTTTCATAGTATTGATTCTCTCCCAAAATTTGGTATTTTGTATTTAGCCCCAGGTTAGAGATATAATACATTTATAAAGGCATTTCACCATTATTGATATTCTGTATATTATACACATTGTCATTTTAAAACATTTTTGCACAACATTCCTTACAGTACAGTACCATACTTGGTATTCTCAGATGCATAATCAAATTGGCTGACAATTGGCACCAGTCACCGAAATGGTGGTTTGTATCGCAGGAACTACTGAGCATTAAGTAAAAAGTAATATACTGTACTGTACTAGATAGTATGGTGTTGGGATGCTTTTGTGATGTTTTCACTTTGGTGAGACGCTAAGCTGATGCCCGCTCTATAATAACCAGCCAGATAAGTTTTACCCGATTGGTTTTACTCTTGAGAATGTTGTCTTAGTGCTTAGGCATTTCTTTGGATCGTGTGAAAGTTGCTCACAATTAATCACGAAATATTTCCTCTTGCAGACAATGTCATAATAATATGGCCAAAAATTAAATTTCCAACCACACATTTGAAAATAAAGGAAATGATGACGTTTCAGTCAATCCTGGACCAATATCAAGTTGTATGATGTCCTCTTGTATTTGCTCTTAGTAGAAATATTCATTTACATTTTTGCTATATTTTGAGCTGGTATGTGGCAAGATTTGCAGTATTTTCATAAAAAGGCAAGAAATGCTAAGGGAAAAATTGGACAATCTAAGATGCATTTGTTAGTCAGATATAGTAAAGAATTGTCATGGAAAAAATGGAGTGCTAAGTTCAGAATATAATAATTTGAGGAGAGCTTATTGAAGAGGGGTATATAAGGCTTTTGTAAAAAAAAAAAAAAAAAAATGGGATGTACAATACAGTATCAATAGTGCAATATGTAAGAAAAGCCAAGTTTTGTCCTCTGTCTATTGCATACACTAAAGTATATGCAGTACTGGTAAAACCAATAAATAGGATAAAGGGCCTGCCTGAAATACATAGCATGCTAGTGGCTTTACAAGAATGTAAGAACTCTTGTATATATAAAAAAAAAAATTAATTCATATTTCATTCGGCAAAATTCGGCGAAATGTGTAGGTTTTCAGTTGCCTATTCTTTTATCGTTTTTATAGAACTTCAAGGCATTGAAATGTATGGGGCCTAATTCATTAACAGATTTGTGTGTTTTAACTGAAAGGGTGACTTTGGTTTATTTTTTATCTAAAGGAGCTTGTTGATTCATATATCATTTCCATTATTTGTCAGACATAAAGCAGCAAGATCTGCATGAATATCCCCATGTACTATATACAGTATTTGAATTTCCATGTTTTAAGAAACATTAGTTTTATACAAGCAGAATTGTATAGACCACCTCAGGCACTTAAGACTAATTTGAATTTTAAAAAGTACATTCACTTTTCAGATTATTGTCACTGGCACTGAATGCTAGCCAACAGAACCTTTCAACTGTTTCTAGTGGCTGGAGTGCTTTCACAGTCTTGTTTACGCTCCATCATGGCCTGGAGATCTCACGGGCGTGATAATGCTGACATGGTTAGGCATTTGAAAGGTGAGGATGTTAATATATATGTGAGATGGCATTTTTAGTTTTATGTATCTTATGCGGACTATGAGTATTTTGTGTCTTTAACTTGGTGTTATACTGTATACAGTATACATATTTTTATTATTTCTTACCTTTATAGACAGTATATACTAGAAGATATAATTGGTTGTGAAATTTGAGATTTAATCAATTCTTATAAGACCACTAACATTAATAAGAATGCAAATATAAAGCCTGGTAGTGCACATTATTTTAGTGGTCTTTGTTAATATAGTTCAGTACAGTGTAACTGCAATAGAATGGAAATCTTGCTAGACTGAAAATAAATGACGTCAAGTTAAACAATGATTCAACTAACAGAATAGGGAATCTGTTATACCTTAGTAACTGATGTATTTAATGAATTTATTATTCTTTTATGCATATAAACTTTGTTAAACAATAATCATATCACAGTAGATATTGTGCTGAATGACACTGGATCAAACTGTGTGCCAAAGCATTCATATGGACAGTTCACTTGATTTCACGAGTATCTACTTGTTGAGAGAACATGTTTCAGATGCGAATCACCTGAGGAATGAATGATCCTTCATGGTGTGATACTCTTGAGAATGGCACATCCAGTATGAGGTTGACTGAGCACTTTTAAGTCTTCATCTTCGGCTTGTTCACGAAGTTGAACCATATGGTGAACTAAGAATTCATTGGCATTATACAGGACAGTCAGACCATCGACATCTCTCTTGAAGGTTCTGATGTACTAACTCATTCAGTCAGGATGGATCAAGAATAGAGGTGAATTGTCTGATACGGTTCTCAACATTGTCCAGAAGTTAGAGAAAGGATGGGTTAGGCCACTGAAGAGTTCATGAAGATTCCTGTTGTTACTAGATCTGATACTGTGTTCCTTCCTTCCCCTCTCTCTGATTGTCTGTGTATTTGTTTGTATGTATGTCTGTGTTTAAATTTATTTTTCATATATATAGTCATGGCCATATATTTATTATTTTGTACAATTCATTATAAGAGTACATTTTATTTGCAGCAAACCAAATTATCCGCTCACCGGAAGTTGAGCGCGTTATGTTGCGAGTTGACCGAGGACTGTACTCCAAGCACAACCCCTATATGGATTCTCCTCAGGGCATTGGTTATGGAGTCACCATCAGTGCACCTCACATGGTTAGTGGGTTGCATATCCCGTATTGTCAAAAATTATGCAATTTGCACAACTCTGAATTCCTCCACAGGGTATTGGCTATGGTATCACTTGTCAGTGCACCTTGCATGGTTATTGATAATATAATGCACAGTGGTCTTCTTTCTTGGCTCACAATCTAGGTACTACTCATGTTCAATCTCCAGGCAAGACAAAGTTTGGCATGTTTCTGTTCACCTGATACTTTTGTTCATCTAGTAATTAAGTAGGTACCCAGGAGATGAGCAATTCTTGTGGGTTGAATCCTGGGGAAGGTCAGTAATTAGCCTACTAGAATCTCGATAAGCCCAAGTGTACAGGCTTCCGTTCCCTGAATAACATGAATTATATGGGTGTAAATTACAGGTATTTTACTGTATATGATTGGGCTGCTGACATCTCATGGATTTTCTACATGGCATTGTCTTTTATCTCTTAAAAAATAAGCTTAAAATGAGTACTGCATATGTAATTCCAAAACTTTGACCTTTTCAATGAATGGACTAATCACAGGTAAAGTGTTAGGACTCATAATTGATTAGTTAACATTAAGTGATTTCAACAAAGTATACATAGCATTAACCAATAGATTAAAAGAGATTAAAGTTGCCCCTATCCAGCTACTTGTTGTTCTAAGTGGAATAAAAAAAAATATCTCCTGGTGCTTCGGAGCTCATTAACTGGTTTAATAATTGTAAACAAAGCCGCCAAAGATTGAGAAAAGTTACAGTACTGTAGTTGGTAACTGCTTCATGAATCTGGCCCCAGGAGTTTGTGGTGATAAGTACTAAGTCTTAGTGTTTGTATATTTTCAGCATGCACATGCCCTCGAGCTGCTCAGTAATCACCTTAAGAAAGGCAATCGTGCCATGGATGTTGGCTCGGGCAGTGGTTACCTTACTGCTTGCATGGGTCACATGGTAAGCTCTAAGCGAGTCCTGTATCTGCTAATATTTGATACTTATGTGCTCTTAAAATGATTCATTTTTGCTTAGCCTTTTATATTTTTTTAATAATCTTTTAATGTTATATATTATTGAAAACAAAAATTCTATCACGTTACATTTTAAATTACGCATTTCTACCCCCCTCTTGCATTTTGTTTTAAAAATCATATATGAAGTTGCCGCTTTGTTTTTCCGTTGTTTTAATACAGTATCATAAAGTACTTTTAAAATCAAATTTGTACTGTTAAGTAACATTATGATAAATAATAATTTCAATTTGTTATTATAATAATATATTCTGTTGCTATACAGGTTGGAGAAAGTGGCCATGCTGTAGGAATTGACCACATTAGTGAGCTTATTAAATTTTCTCAAGAAAATATTGAGAAGGATAGTCCAGAGCTGCTGACATCGGGCGTAGTCAAGCTTGTTGGTCAGTGAATTCCATAATTTATTTGATTGATACAGTGAAAGTTACAGGATATATTACTGTGCTTTTGGGCAGGAAACTTAATTGACAATATGTATAAATAAGTGGAGGAGAACACGATTGAAATACAGTATGTGTACAAACGGGTGAAAAAGATGTAACATAAGGGGTGTAAGTATGCTGCTTAAAATTTATAGTAAAAAAAAAAAAAAAGTACAAAAGTCAAAGAATACAGTATAAATTAGATTAGTTTAAATGTTTAACAAAAATGGGTAAAATCTGGTTGGAAGTATTGTTGAGGATTTATGGAATAAGTTAGTGGGCAACATAATTGGTGTGGGATCACTAGATTGTTTCAGTCCGAGGTTAGACATAAATATGTGTGGGAGAGGGAGAGAGGGGGGAGGGGAGGAAGTATACATACAGTAGCTGTCAAGCATGGACCAACATTCCTCTATAGTTTTGTTCTTGTATGTGATTTAGATATTATCACAAAACCAAATCTGTTGCATTCTGATTAAGATTTCATTACATTGACACATTGCTCATATGCTGTTCTTCAATACGTGAATTATATTTAATGGTGTCAGACTTTAACAGTTCATCTCTCATGTTTAATATGCTTATTTGAATTCCTTATTCTAAGGAAATATATATAGGCCTATTGTATGTCTTTTTACAGTTGGTGATGGTCGACTAGGCCATACAGAGGAAGCGCCCTATAATGCTATCCATGTAGGAGCTGCAGCCCCCACTCTCCCCCAAGCACTGGTTGAGCAGCTGGCTCCAGGTGGGCGGCTCATCATTCCAATTGGCCCAGAAGGAGCAAATCAGAATTTAGAACAGGTGCGTTAAGTGATTGTAGAGATTATGGGCACAAGTTAATTGAGATGATGACATGCTCTATGGAAGAGAAGTTATTGCAGGATTACTGTCATGTCATAAATGGTCTAATTGCTCGAAATGAGTTGATGTATTTCAAGTTGTTAAAATAACTTCTCCGTTTGTATATGTTGCATGTTATTCCTGTCATTTGCTTGTTTTATTAAGATTTTATGCTTACTATGTAATTTTAAACAGATTAAATTCATTTTGAATTTAATCCAAAATATTTTAAACTGCATCTGATGTTTAGTTTAATTTTAATAATGTCATTATTAGTAATTTGTGAAGATTTGCTAATAATTTTGTTAATTGTGTAATATATAATAGTAATTATAATGTATTCCTTTAATAGATTATATCATTAAATCCAAAATGTAATTAATTCTTTGGAACAAAGCTGTTTACATTCCTTGTAATGGTTGTTTATGGATAAATAATTTGATTATCAGCAAACCAATCTGAACCCTAATGGGGTTAAAGATAACATTAATCACCTTGTTTAAGTTAATGAAGCTTCCTTTAGTCCAGGATTACAATTCTAAATGTTAATCTTTTATTTACTGTGTTGGCACACCCACATTGTAGATTGACAAGTTGGAAGATGGCACTGTGAAGCGGCAGGTGTTGATGGGCGTCATCTACGTTCCTCTCACTGATAAGGACTATCAGTGGCCTGGCAGGTTAGTGCGAAAGTGTATGGCAACGTTAAATGCTCGCAAAGAGCTTGAGAAAAAAGAAATGGAGGAGGGGGCAAAAGATTAATTATTTTAATTGTGTTGACATTAAAAATGTTGTTTTGCATAACAAAGTGAATGTGTAGGATCATATCATTAAATCTGATATTATCAAGTAAATGCTATGCTTTGTTACTGTCTGCATAAGTATGTAATTTCTGTGGTATTAAGGATTTTATGCCCTTTAACGCCAAATATAAATATAGGATAATAATTTGACCCTTATATGCCATTATTAAAATAAGTAAATTACTGAACATCTGATACCTTTGATATATAAGATCTTGGTACATTGTTCTGCAAGTATATTTCTTAATTCATTTTTAGGTAGTAATGGACTTAAACAAAATTAATTGAGCTGCATAGATTATATTACATCTTCACTGAAAATATTCTCAGAAATTTTCACAGTGAAAATTAGTTTTCCTATGAAAACAAGTTTTAACTTAATGCCTTGTTTTCTCTTTGCCATTTTTGTACATAATACACAGAGTATTTATTTACTTGAAGTCTTAGGATATTTTAATTTTTTTTTATTTGGTAGTGACTCCTTAACGTGTTCATTAATCCTCCTCTTAGAGATATGTGTAAAAATAAAAAATAAAATGTGAGAGAGAGTGCCCCAATCATTCAGAACTACACCAAAACTAATCACAGACCAGATGCACACTGATACTCTGTATGGGGAAGCAGTGATGCCTATATCTCTCCGGAATAGTCGGTTGAGAAACCTGATTTATCGGTGTATTGTTGTGCTATTGACAGCAAAAGTGGCTGTGTGTGTCACAGAATGCAGATGAATTCCATTCTGCATTTAACATATGCTGCTTCTGGTAGTGGTCGGCTGATTTTAAGAGATCTTGAAATTTTGTAGCCAACCAATGCTGGCTGTTTTAACTTTTAGGTTACCTTTAAAACAGCAAGGAGGGAGGGAGGGAATTCCAATTTACTCTGAGAGGTGGTGTTTTCCAAAAGTCTATGATCAATTTTGTTTACAGATTTCTTGATAATTGGCTCTACAGTGAACAGTTGTTGGGTTTCTAATTACTGGACTTCTTAAACGTTAGTCTTGAGATTTTAGTGATGCGCCTCTTAAAGCTGTTTATGTTGAAGTGATTAGTTAAAATATAAATTCTCTATGAAAGTCTAACATTATCATTAATATTAATCTGAAATTTGAAATGCCCCTGCAGTTTTTGCTACAAATCTCTGTGAATTTGACCGATATCTCAAGAAATATGTAAACTGTATTTACTAATTATATTTAACAATAGTTGCAACCTACGATACCTTTTAATATTACCGTCATCTGCGAGTGCAGTACTGTAAGCAGTAGACTAGAAACTGAAATAAGATGAAAGTGTATACTGTATAGATGATGTTACAGAACAATAATGGCACTTTCTCCTTATAATTAATTTACCTTACCTCTTGTTGTCTTGTTAGTGCTTCTTAGATGGCTCCATGCAGCTCTTGTTGTACTTGTCTCCTACAGCAGTCAGTGCCAGCTAACTGCTACTGGCCCCCCTGACACTATCTTCCATAAATGATTTATCATACTGCAAGTAATGACTGGCACAAAGCTATTCCTTGAGTTGCCAATTTAAATTACTGGCACTTTAAGATTGGATCCCAATGGAAATGTATAATTATGATATCTAGTTTTGTTGCTAGTAATGAGGGGTGGGTGTTTATATGCTAATTGTTGGTGTTGGTGATGCAAGTACTATACTAGCTATGTCAGTGGTCATGGCGAAGAGAACCATCATTGTTGTCAAGTAGAGCAACTTTGCTGCCTCAAGCTCCTAAGTCTAATGGGGAAAAATATGGAATGAAGAGTTTTACTGATCAGGGAGTTAGTGATCATAAGCTGGTGGTGATAGTGGTGTGAGTGGTGGTGGTGGTGGTGCAGGTACAAGGAACTCTCGCCATCTGGGTGATCTCACTATGCTAAGAGCACGTGAAATGTACTTTGTAAAATGAGGATGTTCTCGTTTGCTAATTTTAGTTTGGGGAGTTCTGTCCACTCATTCAGCTTTCAGTAGCAATATTTTCACCAGAATTGGGGTTTGTTTTGAGACGCCTACCTTTCTGGGTGCCAGACCCAGTCGATGGCAGGCATAGAATGTTCCCAACCATACAGGGGGTTTCTATAGGCCATTGCTCCTCATGCCTCTCTGAGGGGGGCCAGGTTCTTGCTCGTGGTCCCCGGTAGGCAAGAACTCCATGCACATTGAATGATGCCAAAAAGCTAATATATCCATATCAGCCTGGATAGCTCCTAGGAGCCTCCGGGTCTCACCCAGAAAAAGGCGTTTTGTTACATTCAACGCCGTTTATTTTTTTTTTTTACATTATAATTTACTATTATATATTGCCTTAACTATGAACTAAATTATGGAAGGCACTGACTTGTAATTTCCCTTTTGAATGTGGTTTCCTACTCCATGTATTGTAGGTGGAAGTACTAATCTGGGAGGAGTGTAGGTGTGGCAGGAGTGTACACCGCACGATTTGTCTCATTCCACAGACGGGAGCTGTGAGTCACGCCAGCTGAATCATAATTCCTCGCAGGTGCTGCTCCCTCCTTTAGTTGCCACTTCTGACTGCACCTCCACCACGGCCACCTACCACTCCGCCTATGCCTGCACTCCACCACAGCCATTTACCACTACGCCTACGCCTGCACCTCAGCCTTAAAAGTTGCTTCCTAAACAGCCCAATTTTTCATTAATTTATTGCATTGTTTTACTACCAAAACCTTCCACTTTTCATAGCACAAGGTTTTATTAAGAAAGGAGTTACGTAGCATTTTCATCATTAGTTTTTCTAAATTTATCTTCCTGAACCTCTCCTTAATTGTGATAATAGTAAAATATGACTTTTATGGTCTAATTGCACACTATATCCAAGTTAGGAATTTGAAAATAAAATAAAAGATTTAGGTGAAATTTATTACCCAGTGTGTTAGGCATCACTAAATGCTGCATATTTAAGTACTGTAGTTTGTGCTTTTCCATAAGAATGTATTGTAGTCTTTGAAACCTTAATGAGATAATTTTTGGTTAAGACTCTTTACATATCTCGTAGTGATGCTCAAGGCTGCCTGTGTAGTTACTGCTTGGGAGTTTGTGTTTTGAAGGATATTTGAGAGCTCCAAGTCTGGTGAGGATTGTGAGAAAGAGACTTAAATTAAGGAAAAGTGAATTTACAACATTGTTTGACTTGAGGTTATTTGTGAGATCATATTTAATTATATGTTATTTGTGAGATCATATTTAATTATATGATGTATATACTTACATATTACAATGTCAGTATATAATATAGTTGGCCTCTTAAATGGGATTGAAAGCAAATAATACTAAAATTGAGCTAAAAGTGTGTTAGTAAAAATTCAGAAGTTTAATCTTAGCAAGTTTTTCTTGCCAATTTTATTTATAGAGTTGTCCATTGCAATCATTTAAAGACAACTCTAAAAGATTAGTTATTGACCTGTTTATTCATCTTTTTCCCCCCAAAAATAAAGAATACTTTTCGTACTACTCGTTTTTACTTTGGTGCACCAGCAAATCGGCATGTACATGTATCAGTTTCAAACAAAATTATTTAATTTCCTTTATCAAGGAAGGAAGTGTGTGTGGGACAAGTTGTGTAAGCTTCACGAGTGTGTGGGATTGTTCTTTTGCCAAATCATTTTATGCAGTGTTTGGTTTTAAGTTTTCTGTACTCCATGCAGTCTGTATATCCATGTGTAATAAGCAGATAAGTGGGGGGAAAATAGGAAAAAAGTTGCTGTAGTTACTAATACAAACATTTTTGTAATTGAAATGAATACCTATTTTGTTGTGTGTTATGGAGGCACTTTATTAACAGTTTTTAAATACTGTATATTTGATAATTATTAACTAAATATCGTGTGGAGATATGACTGATGCACCCAAATAAAAAAAATCCCTACATCCTCAAAGGTTTTGAGAAAGCCGATGTTTAAATGTGCAATTTTTAAGGAAAATTGAAGTTTGATCCCAGTTTGATGAAGTTTGACACTGGAAGCTCTTTAAACTGCCAGAACTGAATTGTTTACATTGATGTGTTGCCCATAAAAGTTGGTTCAAGCTTATAAAATGTTGACCTGCATTTAAATTTCAGTGTTGATTGTACCGTATTTGGTTTGACATGCAAATACCTCGTCTTGTCACATAATTCGATCTCCCTTGTTTATATGTTTTGAGCATCTCAAAATGTGAAATAAATTTCCCATGCCTAAAGTAGCATATTCCGGTGAAATGTGGCATTATTGGGGCTTTTGTCGTTCTGTGCAAGAATTCTATACATACATTTACATTACAGACAGTTGTTGTTTCATTTACATTGCAGGCATTGTTGTTTTGTTTACATTGCAGGTATTGTTGTTTCATTTACATTACAGGCATTGTTGTTTCATTTACATTGCAAGCATTGTTGTTTCATTTACATTACAAGCATTGTTGTTTCATTTACATTACCATTATCATTTCATTCTGAGCATGTGGTCACTGTCTTAAATATGAACAAAACAAAAGTTGGCGTGAAAGAAGTGTTGTGAAGTGTGGTTTTTGTTATAGGTTATAGGATGTACCTTTCTTTGTTTTGTTTTTGTTAGTTTCTATATAAAACTAAAATTAGGCATCATTTTAAAATAGTCACTTTTAATTTTTTCACCCCTCTCCCCCCAACTAATTCTGTTTAATACCAGATATAATTGAGATAGTGCTTTCATATCGGTAACCTTGAGTTTGGCAGTTAATATGATCAGCTTTAGATCTATATTGCTAGCTTCTGCTTGTAGCATAAACTACACAATCAGTTTGCACTTTGAAGACAACTTTATCCTCGACAAGTTGTGAGAGGGAAGTGTGAACATATGTATTCAGTTGTTGAACTCTTTGGCTGCCGCACCATTTTTTCTTCTTCTACTCGATACATAATCGAAAAGCATTAAAAAATATATATGTTATTTCTTGCAGTGCAAAATCGTTAGAAAATATGGTCCGAGTAATGCAACCCAGTCTGTGGTCCCAAGTTGTATAATAATAATATAAATACAGTACTATACTGTACAACCATGTATACAATTTTGTGTGTGTGTGTGCTGATGGATGGTGAGGTGAGGGTACTTTGTTTCTGCTTTTTTCATTTTCATTACATTTATGATAAAATATGCTCTCTTCCTGTATACACTATGAAAAATCCATATATATTTTTTTTTTACCTAATTTGTCTTTGTTCGTCATTATGTAATGTACAAAAATGGTTTAACATAAATTCAGGCCATATATGTTCCAACTGTATAGAATATCTTAAGTACAATAAATAAGCATAATCGCTAAGGAATTCTGTTTGTTTTAATCAAAAAAATTTCTAATGCTGCAAGCCATCCTCCTGTTTAGATAGTAGGCTTTGTAACTATATGCACCATAGTACAAAGATTGACATACTAAGCAATTAGACAGTAGAATTTTGTTCTATTCACTTTATAGAGTCTGAAAAAAAAATGAATCTTAAAAAAGTTAGTATTCCTTGGCCTAGTATAGTACACTCATGTACTATATTAGGCCAAGGAAGGTTAGCTCCGGTTAGTTTAGTTTGTCTTTGCAACATGAATAGAAAATCTTTTCCAGTTTGTCCAGGTCAATAGTACCGATTTCTACTTGATAATTGCGGTGTACGTCAGTTTATGTACTATGGTCCTCATCAGTACTGTAAGTACAGGACTACCAAATGGGGGGATGGGCTGAGTGCTGTAAAAACAATTATTTAGAGTTAATCACTACAAGACTCAAATTGGTGAACGAAAATATTTATTGTACGGTACATAAAAAAAAATCTAATCTCGTCAATAAACTTTAATGTACAGTACAGCACTTGAAAAATATAAATATATAGATTATAAATATTACAATGACATAACTTACCTTAATTATGTTAAAGTATAAGTGAATGTTAATATTCAAATCTTTCAGCCCTAGTGGCTTTTCTCAATCTAAATTATATTATTATAAAGTACTGCATTATGGTAAATGAGTAATATTTGGTAACAAATATTCTGCTATTAACACCGTGTAGGTTTAAATATATAATATACATAATTATTTGAGTGCAAATCTTTTGCAGTACTGTAATTCATTCTTTGGAAAAATAAACAGTTTGAGTAGCAGATTTATTTATAATATTTAATTTTATTAGTATAATATGTACTGTACTATAATTATTACTGTGCATACAAGTTTGTACACTTAAGAGAACATGCGTGTGTGTACTGCAGGTCACTATGAGGGTTGTGCAACACTGTATAGAAATGTTATCATTTATATATCCCATTTTTATCAACTCTTCTTATGAAAGTGCATGAAAGAAGTCTTTATCACAATGCTGTACTTTATAATAATATAATTTAGATTGAGAAAAATCCACTAGGACTGAGAGATTCGAATATTAACATTCGCTTAGACTTTAACATGACATAGTTTATTTCTTTGATATTTGACAAATTGTGGGGAAATGATGAATTAAGTTAGATTCACACAGGAGTATAACATAAGAATCAAGGAAACTGTAGAAGGCTTATTGGCCCATATGAGGCAGCTCCTCTGTACAGTTTGATAACTCTGTGTGTGTGTGTGTGTTATGTATATTTAATCGTGTAACATAACAGCTGTGTTGAAACTTGTCCACAAGACACTTCAATATCTGTACTGTTACAGAAAATGCTAACATTTATGAACTAGTGTACTTTTTCATTGATTTAGTGCACCTCTTAAGTTCTGCATATTATAAGGCTGTTGATGTAGGAGTTATGAACTGGAGCATATACCCAGTGGGTAACAGTATCCAAGAGTAACCTTGAATCTTTGTTAAATCAACGTTGAAAGCGTTGAATTAATGTTGCTGGTGGATATTGTGCCCTCTGGGTGGGATTATACTTGAATAATATAGAATTGGAGCTTTATACTATAACTCCTGATGTAATATACGTTGTGAATTGTATTGAATGTAAATTGAATTTTTTATAATAATTTATATAATTATCTGCTGCTTTTTTTTTCTTTCTTTTTTTTCTTTCTTTTACGTAGAAAAATTAGATCTTGTGTATCTTCTTTTTGGCCTTGCCTGGTCTCTTGACTGAACTGTTGTACGTGCAGTTGTTTTTAGCAGTGCTAATAGAATTCTTGCCAAGTATACATTGTAGAAGTATTTCTACTTTGATACCCAGAAGCCACAGTATAATGGACAGAAAACTGTCCAGCTGTGTAAAAAATGTGATTTTAGAGTTACTTTTGCTTGCTGAATCTTGTATTCAAAACTAGATTGCATTTTATGTAGGTGCTCATACATATCCAGTTTTAGTGACCATATGTTTCAATTTTATTTGTTGCCATTTGACTTTAAAAACAGTATTGTTAGGATACATTAGCTATTACAACTTGTACTACAAATTTGTTGACCATTTTCAAGTTATAATGTTGACAGGCAGGTGGTGATATCTCCTGACACAGCAAAGCCAGGTGGAATGTTATAATGCCCGGTTCAGAAAGAAGGCTAGGTGGAGTGAGCATTTTAATGCTTGGCTCACAAAGGAAGCCAGGTGGAGTGAACGTTCTAATATTTGGCTCACAAAGGAGGCCAGGTGGAGGAAATGTTCTAATATTTGGCTCACAAAGGAGGCCAGGTGGAGGAAATGTTCTAATATTTGGCTCACAAAGGAGGCCAGGTGGAGTGAATATTCTAATATTTGGCTCACAAAGGAGGCCAGGTGGAGTGAATGTTCTAATCCTTGGCTCACAGAGGTGGTAAAATAAACTGACATGTCCTAACACACAGATTACAGTGAGATGTGGTAGGTTTTTGAGTTGCTATTTCTTTACCAAGTGACCCGAGTACAATAATTTGACTTCTCTGATGAGTATAGTTAGTAGTTAGATTCGGTGAATACAAGGGATGTTTTTATTTCAACAGATAAACCTATATAGATTCTGCAGTCATAGCACTCATATGTAATTTATACAGTACAGTATTATGTTTTGGAAGAATTTTTGGAATCATATACATATGATTTACATACACAGAAATTTACTCAATACATTTATTATACCAAGAATCTGTGTTTAAACATTAGCTAATTAGAACACTGATTACAAATCAAAAGTTCTCAATATTGACATGGAATTCCCAGTATTGTACTCATTGAAATGTAAAACTACAATAGTTTAATTATTAATAAAATGTGAATTTATTTTTATTTGTAATATAGAAACTACAAATTAAATAATTTTATTTAATAATTAATCTATCTCGTGTTCAAAAAATATGGGCATTCTGTATCGAGTATATTTTTGCAGTGTGAATGCCAATTAAGTGTTCTTTAATCTAGAACAAAATTTGAAATACATTTCTTGCCCCTATCTTTTTCATAATGAGGTACAGTATTGATTGTTTTTCTAGAAAATTCTACTTCACATTTCATGTGTGTGTGTGTGTAATGTACTCATGATGAGTTTATTTTTTATTATGTACGAGTCAGAAGAAATGTAACATTTCATTCTGATGTGGCTGTACATTGGACCAGTGATGAGGCATAATGGACAGTAGTACAAGAGAAAGGGCAAAGACAAGTCCATTACGGGTTCACCATAGCCCGTGCTGCTTGGAAGTTTTGGTCCGAGTAGCTGAATTTAAAGGAGTTACAATTTAAAAATTTCAAGTAGGAGTGTAGAGTACACACATGTAACTGAAATTGACTTGTATTAAAGTGAACATAAGTGAAAGAATAAAATCTGGGTCCCATATGACTGTTACTGCCTAATTCTAAGATAGTTTGATGCACAGATGATGATGCTTTTTTTCCATAATTATTAATGCAGTACTGAATTGCTTCAGCATGAATAATTTAATACACAGATTTATAGTTCGTGGTCCAGACTGACATGAGAAACTACCAGGAAATTTAACAATTCTACGAAGCACATTTAATCTATTTTATCCCTTATATTTCTTATACAAAACTAATAGCATAATATCTTGGTCTATTAATAAGGAAATTTTAGTGCATGTGCAATCTATTTTGTTAAATTGTAATTTATTTTCTGTGAAAATTGTATATTTTTCTTGTATACAGATTATTACTGTATCCTCCTGGAAAATTAGTCAAAGATTTTTAATACTATTATTATAAATCAACACTAATATTGCATTGATATACAATGCTCGAAATACTGTAATCCTTTTAAAAACAAATATCAGTGAGTACTGTACTTTGATGTATTTACTCTACATGTATTGAAATTATGCTGACATCTGGCTTCATGAAACTGGCCACAGCAGATGCCAAATAGAAAATTATATGAATTTTGCAACAAATGCTATTTTTTTGTTAGTATAAGTACTGTACAACTGGAGGAACCGCTCTTCCAAGTAAAGCAAAATGTGGCTGCAGCCGATGGATGCACGTTTTCTACATCAAATTTATTAATCCTGTTCAATGTGAACTTAAATTTTTGGACATGCTTGCCAAATTGCACCAATTCAGTGATATTGATAATAAGGAATTGACCCAACCTCAGCATTAGAAGAAAGCATGAATAAACGATTTACAATGTACAGTATCACATGTAAAGGTAATCCAGAAAAAAAGAATGTGCCGATAGTTAAAAACTAAATTAAATTGGTTTAAATTTGTCTTATTGGGCCGTTTCATAATGTAAAAAAAAAAAACACTACTCTACATAAAGTAGACAATATCTTGTGTACATGTATGTAAACTTTGGCAATTATAAACGTTGATCTAAAGTGAACCTTTAGTTTCCAATTCTTTTGATAATTACTTCAGTTTCTGATGCTGGGCCAGTTTGTGTATTTACAAAGGAATACTGTAATAGGATTGTTTTTAAAACTTGGGTTACATGAAATTGTCAATCTCTGTACTGCTTGTTAGTGAGATTATAACATTTTCACCTTAATAATGTATACTGGGAAAGTTTATTCACTTTTTCCCCCCCCCCCCAACATGTTTCATTTCTATCTGAAGAAAAATTAAATATGCTTATTATTATACTGTAACTTTTTTATCCTAACCAAAACACAATCTTTGATGCTAATTTAATATAATTTCCAATTTGTCTACAGGAGAAAGCAGCAAGATATCACAACTTTATAGCACTTGGAAGGGGAATGGCAGGGGGGGGGGGAGGAATGGTGCCCAACCACTTGGACGGTTGGTATTGAACACCGACCTGCATGAAGCAAATATAATTCACAGTGTGAACTATAATTTGTTTTTCTCGTCTATAGGAGAGAACAAAAATTATAGTTCACACAGTGAATTATTTTGTTTGCCTATTACCATACAGTATATGATTTCATAGCATTGCAATTACAGAGTATTAAAAGAATAGTTAAAATTTTTGTAAGGCAGCTTGCATTTGAGTCCTTCCTTGTACTGTTTCAGGCTTTCCTCAGCAATATTATTCTTTCCACATTTTTGTTTTTCAGTGAAAGTAAGCTTGTGATAGTGAAAATGCTATTACTGTATCCCGCTTCCCCTCTTTGGATTGTCAGATTATCCAAACATAGAAATTTTCAGTTCTCCAGCGAGCCATCCACCCTCACGACATGTGTAACTGTTAAACGTACTGTACAATATTGCCATGCTCTCTATAGGAGAGAGATCTAGAAGTTACAATGCATAAATTCTTGAGAGAGGTCAACAAATGTTAAGATTCTTATCTCTCTTTAACAGAATCTAACAAATTTATGTATGTATTGAAAGCCACAAAAATTAGCATTCAGCTCTGCAAAACCACATGTATGCTTCCCAATAGGCTACTAAGGAGCAAAATATACTCGAGTGCCGTGAAATCAGTGTCATTAACGTTGACTCAATTTTACATCAAAGTCACGTTCCCAGATTTGCCTGGGGAATAATCAGTATAAATGGAAGTGACTATTTTGACCAGACCACACACTAGAAATTGAAGGGACGACGGACGACGACGAAGTGACTATTACTGGCCACAGTCTTAATCCCAACAAGACCTCTAGATATGTCGGCCACCACGTAGAAACAGGTTAATAAAAACTTATAAAAGAAAATATTTTATACTGTGACTACTTAAACTTTACAGATTTCTCTTATTTGATAAGAGCCTCAAATATAATAGTATTACAAGTGACTAACAGTATAAATATACATTACTGTATTCATTTTTTATTCAGGATAATGATACAATAAAAATTTATATTATTACTACATGAAAACACTTAATCAAAACAGACATTTATACTAAAATATTACTGTTAAGTCCACTGGAAAAATAAAACACGTTTGTGTTTGATAGTCAAATTTTGTATAGGAAAATATTGTAATATAAATGTCACCTCAAAGCTCACATTGACAGTGTTACTTAAAAATGTATTCACAAACTACAGTATTAAGCTATTATTAATTACAACCATGTATGTCATAAGTGCATTAACAAATACATCATCAAGTGCATTACAACCAATCAAAATGTATGACATCAGCAAAAATTTTAAGTTTCCAACAATATAAGCTCTTTATGTAACTACTTTCAATTCTGAACAAATTTTATGAAATTAATTTCTGGATTGTAATTCATAAAACATTTTGAAATAGCAAATGTTACTTGGCTCTGTAATACGTCTCGATATACCGAGTGAGCGACACTCTCGGAGCATGGAAACATCCTCTACCATTCTCTACCTTCGTTCTTCTCACACTTGCTATAGTAGTACCTGTAATGTGAACACAAATCTGGATTTATAACTTTCCTTTTCACTCAGTGGCATAGTAATCAAGAAATGTATCCCCATACTCAGGCCCACAATTCCATTCCTGAGATGCTTAATTTGATTTCTATTTTTGAACTTTTATATGGGCCTATCCATGATGGACAGCAAATCTATAATAAATTATATGAGTTGCTCAATCAATTTCGATCTGTTACAGTATTTTACAGAGTGTATGTGTGAGAGTATGTGAAAGTATGAGTGTGAGAGTATGTGAAAGTACGAGTGTGAAAGTTGTGCATTTTGCCGTAGTATTATAAGTCTCCGGCCATGCAATAAAACCAGCAAGGCTACCTTTACTTCCAAAAGAAACTTTTACACATCAACACTTGGTAAATATAGTCTTCTAGTTTAAATTCAGAACAGATAACTTGATTAAGTTGAATTCACTTACTTTTGGAACTTAAAAAGTTGTACTGACAAAGGGCATGAACTAAGAGCCTCTCAAAGCTGGTTAGTTCTTGGGTGATATAGACAGTCGAAGGATCAGCAGTGAATAATTCCACTACCTCCTCTTCTAAGTAGGAAAGCACACCCTGCAAGAAATATTTTAATCCAAGTTAGTAATAACTAATTACTGAATCATGTGGAGTACTACATTTGCAATCTGTACCACATTGCACCACCTAAAAAAAAATTGCATACATAAATTCATTCATTCCTTTCTTATAAAAGGCTTCCATGAAGCCTTGTCCCTTACTACACCCCTATGCATTGTTCACACTTGCTCCCAGCTTCCTGACACTTGTACACTCGCCATGTCCACTCACCTCTTTTCCCGGCTGCTGCCTCCTACCCTCAAATTCGTTCCAATACACACCATCATCCATTCCTCCAACACAATGGTACCTCATCTTGATACACTTTCCTAGCTTTTGCAGTTTATCAAATTTTGCACTTCACATCTATCCATGACATTCATTCCTTTCTCTACTCTCCTAACACCATACATGCTTGTCGGGTTTATTCATTTCTACTGCTTTAACTCATGATTTTTTCCCATTCAAATAATGCCACTGTCTTGCAAGGTAAGGTAATTATCAAAAGAAGGCACCAAACCAGGAAGGCTATGTACCACTGTCTTGCAACCATACACTTTACAGCATTTCATGCAGACCCCTGGCCACATCTATTCCTGTTTTTGTTGCACCAGCCACTTTCTTCTCTGGCTTATCATATTCTCAACTTCAATTGCCCAACACTTTTTCAACCACACATTACAAGTACTTAAATTGATGGTGGTCCAAAGTTCATTATTATGGTGGGCTAAAATCTGACTATAGCCTGTGTGTGTTGACAGTATCCGGGGTTAACTCGGGTTCAGGAAGCAAACAAGGAAAGGAGATGAGCAATTATTTAAATTGTTCAAACACTTCACTATTCATTACCTCTCTCTATTTCTCCTTAACTAATCTTTTCACATACTGTACTTTTAACCGATTCATACTATTCGTTCTTTTTTGCCTTTCATTTGATTGTTTCCATAAAATATGCTTTTTATAATCTTAAAACTCCTCTTGCAACATGTCATCAAAGTTCTGGAAAAAAGCATCTGTCTACAAGCTGAGCATTGAGTAAATAAAAAAAATCTAAGCAGGTCACAGTATATCACATAGGTAAAGCACAAAACTAACCAGTGGCATGTGCTTTTTCTTTAGGAGGGATTGTATTTGTGACTCCATCAGGCCAAACCGCTGCTCTTCATTGCAAGCGGGATGGACACAACGACAGTCAGTTACTGGTGACACAATCGTAAATCCTGAAAAGAATTGCGTGCAACAACTACAGTACCTGTTTTTGGTAAAATTAATTTAACTTTAAAATTTAATGACTAATGGAAAGTATAAAGTACAATCTAAAAGGTATAAGTGAAATGACTTGTTTTTACCAAGTTACCAGTTTTCTATACAAATATATATATAAATAACTTATATTTTCTAGGAAAATACACAGGAACAATGGAATTAATCTCTCAGAGGCCGCCTGGTATCAGCAAAACACCAAGAGCCCGCCCGGAAATCCTAATCCACTAAGGTCGGAGCAAAACCTTAAACATTTGTCCCTGGACTCCCCAGGCACTTGCACTACAGACATCGTGGTTCAGTCGGTGGTGTGTGCAGCCTGGAGAGTCAAGGGATGCTGGTTTGATCCCACTGTAGGACCTCAGTATTTCTTAAAAATTATTATTTAAATTAATATGTGCTAACTATGTGTGTTTCAAACTGAAAGCTGTAGAAATGATTTTTGGGCAAGTACAGTAGTACTGACCTGCTATTTGAAGTTCCTTATTCGCACCCAGCGAGTGGGTGATGGTAGAAGTTTCATTGTTGGTACTACAGTACATACACCATAGAAATGGATGTACACAAGTACAGTATATAAAATACAGAATCATAATACTACATACAAAATTAAAGTTCATGACTAACCTTCTGCGTCTGAAAGCTTCTCTTCATCAGGATTATCAACATTTACAGGCACTTGAGTAAAGGAGAAGCCACTTAAAGTCTTGGCATGATTTCTATTCTTAGGACGAATGGCTTCCAGGTACTCCTTCTGCTGGATCTCATCCTGCGTTATAAAGTACTGCCACACCTGCAACACTCATTTTCATGAGGAAGGCCATGCATGCCTATTCAAGTAAGTAATTATCAAAAGAAGGCACCAAGCTGGGAAACTTATGTAGCATCATCAAAGGTGTAGTATATTCAAAAGGCACTAAATATCACTAAGGAACAAGCCTATCCAAGCTGTACTCTCACACATACTGTACACGTTTTCTCACTCTCTTTCTTGTGGCCTTTGCATATTTCCAGCATAAGTGCTCCGTTATCTCATTCAGTGTCTTCCCTCAAGGGAGACTCTCCCAATGGACTTCGTGTCTGAAAGGTCTTGTCCTGCCAGTGTTTTTCTATATTCTTGTATCCCTTGACCCATTACCTAACTCGTTACCCTTTATCAGGATGACTATGTAGTCGAATACTATGACGGTAATTACTGGGCACCAAATGATTTCTCATAATCTATCCTTTTAATATCTGCTTAATTTTGGGCGAGCACTAAGTCTAGGGTTGTTGACTCGTCTACTCCCTTATTGACTGCATAATGCCTCAAGAAGTAAGCATAACTAAATACCCCCTAATTGCATTATCCAATTAATGTCCTCCAACATATAGATCATCCATTACTCAAATCTTTAACCAAATTTTTTTTATATTGTATTCCATAAAATTGCAAAATATCAAAATCTTTCCATACAATGGAAACCACCTGGCCACTATAAAGGATCGGGTTGCAATCAACTGTAGTGAGATTGCTGTACAGTACTGACACTCACTTTACAAGTATGAACACACAATAAATCAATCAACATTTTTGGGTATTACTAGATGCACACACCTTATATATTACACTGAACATGGCTTTATTAAATGAGCTGGCATGAATACCATAACCTGTTATTTGTTGAGTTTTTTTTAACAAGATATGGTGTAAAATATTTCAAACACAGTAAATTTACCCTCATACTGTTGTAATCATTGAAAAGTTTGGTGAAAGCATTCTGGGTGTTGGGCTGGAGATCAGAAATACTTGGCTCACCAATTTCCTCCATCTCATCCTCCACAAGAGTCTGCAGGGCTTGGGCTATAAGTCAAAAGACCAGGTGAAAATTTGTTAAATTTCATAAAATTCCTTTGAAAGATTAATACAAATTATATACAATAACATCCTCCACAGGACTGCCATATTCAATCAAACATATTAATTAATTTTGGGTATAAGGCTTTGAATCAACATGAAAAGCACTACTGTGAACAGAGCCACCTCACTGTTCCCCCAAGGTAAACTGTGTCATAGACCGGATTCCTGAACTGTCAGTCAAGATGACAGGAGGATAGCTGGTTTAGCTATGCAATGAATTCCAGTTCACTGAATGCATGAACTAATTCTACCTGAGGACATCCATTATTTCTGGTGCATCTGAATATAATTATACTACCAAAATGCAATTCTACCATTTCTCCCGGCTATTGGTGCATCAATTTTCATTTTTGCAGAATCTAGTGCACCATATAGTACAACGGTATAAACAAATACTGTACAGTGCTTACATATCATTAACTATGGGGGATTGAAATCTAGCTTTGCAGTGCCTTCTAGCTTTTTATAGGCTCCTGGTGAGTTAATTATCTCACTTATGCTCAAGCTGTCACATTTTTCCTTTAGCTTTTGAAGAGAAGTGACTTTGAGAACTTGTTTCAATGTACTGTATTCAACTGGTCAACCACTTGTACAGGGTACAAGAATTTCCTTACAACTAAATTGTACAGTAGTTGTCATAGGCTACATTGCTCAATTTCGGTACCAGACACATTCGCATTCAGGCGAATCTTTAAGCACCCAAATTTAAAATCAATGCAATGAGACATTTTTAAGATATTGAATGGAAACCTTGAGGAAGAAAACATAAGAATGACAAGTCAAGATATCCCCTACCTGGATATACCTATTAATAAACGCAACAATTGAAGAATAAATTACAATTAAACAAGTCAACAGATTACCGTTTCTAAATAAAGTATCACAAATCACATGAATTTCTTAGGAATTTATTTTAGTTTAACTACTAGTACTGAATCAAGAAAGATGGCCACACGTATATCCAAGAATAACACTACGTAGTATGAATCACAAAGACCCAAATTAAGGTAAATGTAATATGATGCTGCACTGAAACTCACTATTATTAGCCCTTCTAGTTTTTCGTGCCCCAGCATGCTGATTTCGACGGTGATTTTCCAAACGTTGAAAGAGTAAACCTGGGTCACGACGACGAGGCACAAATACTGGGGGCTCACTATCTACAGATTCGGGCTCCGATGGTGGTGTAGCTGGCTGGCTGATTCCCAATCTGTCAAAATTAATATATTTAATGAAATTTAAAATATTGCCTAGTGTGTAAACCTAACATTATTAAGACATTGTTAAAAGAAACCATTGCCAAAAATAAAAAGTAATACTGCAGCGAATGTACAGGGAATCTACCCGTGAGCAATATAGTAACCAACAGAATATGAAAACATGCAATCTGCAAATATATAAATGAGAAGCATTACCTTCCTGAAATAGTGAAACAAGGCTAAACTGTAAAAAGCTATAACAATTAGATATTTTTTATTTCTAGTGATTGAAGAAGGTATGTCCCGGTCACTAATGTCAAGTATATTTCACCATAGAGTACAAACAATTACATCCCATACCGAGAGAGGGGATTTCGGGAGTTCTACTTCCCCGAGCCCGACCTGGGGCCAGGCTCATGTCTTAAATATAATGAATAATATGGTATTCATATTGAAAGAGAAAGGGAGAAAAAGTGTGGCAGAAAAAATTGAGAGGAGAGGGAGAGTGTTGCATTGGGTGGTTGATATGTGCAGCTTGGTGCTAAGAGAGTGGGTAGGCAGGTAGGAAGTATAGGGTTTGGAGAGGTGAAAGATGTTCATGTGGGGTAGATAGAGGGTGGGCATTCATATGCTTAGGATAGAGATGTGGATGGATTAGGCAGGTGGTTAAGTAGAAGTTGTGGTTTGGGTGGGTAATGATGGAGTTGGATTTACATAAAGATGGGAAGGTGGGTGGTGTGTGGGTAATTGAGATATGTGGTGTGTATCAGGCAGTTTAGGTAGGCAGATGGTAATTGAGGACAGTGGGCATTGCTGGTTGTGACATTTGTCGGCCACGGTGGCCTGGCATGACGTTTGTCTTTTCCCCTCCAAGTGGTTGATCTTTTTCTGCTTCCCCCTTAGGGCCACTTTCACAGGGTTTTTGACCATTTTCAATTTTAGCCTTCCTTCAGACCTCATTTTGTTATGGTTCCCCTGGGGTTGCTCAGCCATTCCTGGCTTGTTCTCTTGTCCTCAACACACTTTAGTGATGCTTCTGTTGCACTTGGGAGGGTGCCACACCTCTTACTGTACTTCCCCACCACCGAGCCCAGACCAACTCTCCATTTCAAAAATTCACATTTGTACCTGGTGGTATACAAATGCAAATTTTGGGTGATGGTTGTTTACCATCAGCAAACTACCCTTCTCTTCTGGGCACCCTGCTCACTCTCCACACAGATTGTGTATGATACACGGCATCAAATAAAAACAAGCCACAGCATCCACTCTGAACATGGTCTACAGTTTATTAATATTGGTTGCAGATCTTATGCTACACTTTTTTTTCCCTTTTAACTATAAATCATTATGTCTTGTTTCTCTAACATAACTACAGTATCTCTGTATGTGAATATCAACAACATTTAAATATTTTGAATAAAACAACTAAAGTATTTATCATACTTGCATTCTGTAGGTTTGCTTCAACTCTTGTCCATGTGAAGTCACAAGCACAAGTGATGTCACAGCCCTTCCTCCTAAGGTTTCCCCAATGTCAAGGAACTGCTATACTAAAGCGCCCTTATCCTAACCTACCAGAGAACCCAAAACATTGAACGGGACAGTATGTCAATTTCGCGAGATGCTAACATTTTCTGCTACAACAATTTTTGGCCTTGGGAAGAGTATACATCAAAATGCAACATTCTATTAGGAGGACGGGTTGGATGTCAGCCACGTGGTGTCAAGTATGAGGTGATAACATGCTGATCAAAATATATTAACACAGGGACCATCTTTTTGGAAAAGTAATACTGTACCTGTATAAGCTATAACTACAGTATTTATCTTTATGTTCTCAATAATTACCTCTTCCTATAAGCATAGATTTTAAGCAATAATTTAAGCTGAAAACCTTGCTAAACCACACATTTTCTACAGTGCAATTTGAGAAGACACCTGGAATTCAAGAAAGTTGTGGCTATAAGCCAATGAATTATTTGTGCAAACTCCAACAAATCTTCAGCTTGTCTTCCATGTAATTCGTTCCTTCTTTGATTAAAAAAAAATTATTCGAACATGCACATACCTTTCTGCAACTTCAATAATATCATCGACTAATCTGAAAAATCATAAATATTTAAAATACTAAAATCTTACCACAAACATGGCGGCAACACATCATGAAATCACCTACCCGTCATGTCTCAAGCCTGTCGTCTTCATTCGTACCTACAATCTGTAAACTATTTTGTCATTAACAGCAACAACAATTTCTGCATGATCAGCTTCATGTCCCTTTTGAACACACTGAAAGGAAGTGTTTACATGCAGGGGGTAGAAATAGATTTGACCGAAGTTGAGATTCTGGTGCTGCTGCTCTCAGCTTAACTGATGACTGGATCACTGATGCAGGAATGAATGCCATGATGAATTCTTGGAGAACATCTATTCTGCAAAACAAAACAAAATGGTCAGTGATGTTACACAATCAATATTTATTCCAAAATAAGGGTACAGAGGTACAGTACTGTAAAGAGCATGACAGTTGTACTGAGCTTTGCATACATTATTGCTCACTGAAGAGCATTCATTGAAATAATATCAGCTTGAAAATTGGGCAAGAGCCATTTATTACGCCTTTGTAATGGGCTAAATGTTAACATGAAAGACTTTACCTATTATCTTGTAGAATACAATTTTGTTCTTTATACAGTACTGTATCTGCATAGTAGCCTTTATTATCCAAAACAGCTTTGCCTGAAGTTTCAGATTAACCTCAAGTAAACTGATTGGATAATAATCTTGAATATCTGAAGGAAATTGCAAATAATTGGGATTCAGATAATTTATACAAATTACCCAATGGTATTTCAACTACAGTATTCAGGGTTTTGTTTATAGATACAGTACAGGTATTCATGCCCGAAGAAAAATATTAATTAGAAATAACTTCAAAATATTAAAACACAATAAATATGCTGTATACATATTTACCCGAATTTTCCCAATCATGAGCTGTAACCAAACCACCCAACTCTGGACCTTCCCTGGAGGACTTAAAAGGGGACTTTAACCCCCTGTATAACTTTCGTACTAAATTACAGTACAGTACTCACTTTATGCCAAAAATGTCAAATTTTATATAGACTGCTGTACCTGCTGTACACCCGTTTAATCGAGCAATTATTGTAACAATCTGCACAAGTTGCTACGAATATAATTTCCGATTCTGAATTTGACAACTGTAATGATTTTTTAAAGTTACGGCTAAATGTTACTCCTATATCTAGAGAGTAGTGTTTATAATTAGTATATATTACACACTATGTTATTATTATCACCGTCTCTTGGATAAATAATTTACAGTAAATTTGTGTAACCTAACCCATTATTATGACTGTCTCTTAGACAAATAATTTAGAGTAAATTATTTACATGGTCCCCCCTCGGTGGACCATGTCTCTGGTTCACCAGGGACACACCTAACACCTGTACTGTGACAACTGGTCCACCAGGGGACATGGTCCCACCAGGGGACAGTGTCCACCAGGGGACATGGTCCACCAGGGGACATGGTCCACCAGGGAACATGTCCACCAGGGGACATGGTCCACCAGGGGACATGGTCCACCAGGGGACATGGTCCACCAGGGACATGTCCCTGCTGCTAGTCCCAAATATTGATTTCCTTTAAACTAAATAACAATCCACAGACACACTACTATTACCCGAGTTCAGTACAACTACCTAAAGGTAGTTGGTAGTTTAGGTAGTACAACTACCTAAAGGTAGTTGTAGTGGTAGCAGCCAACATATCCACAGCTAATTCAGTCATTAGGGAAGGAGGGACACAGGAGAGGAATGTCTTAGGAATGTCTTGGAGCAAGTGGCCAAGACTGGTGTATTAGGAGAAAGAAGATGAGGTTCTCACGAGTTAATGGACTCCTCGCTGAAGGTGATGACGGCGGCGGTGTTGGCCAGCTTCCTGATGACGCCCATGATGGTGGTGATGAGTCCGGAGGGTGGTAGTGGTGGTGGTAGTGGTGGTTGTGGTGGTACTGGTGGTGGCTGGGGAGTGGCCTCGCCTCTGGGTGCTGCTGCCGCACGCCACCACACGCAATCCTCCTCACACACACACGATCTTTTTTGCTGTTAGATACTGTGATATTTGAGTCTATTGATGGTGTTTAAAGGGTTTTAATGTGGCGATGATTGGGTGAAAGTGAGGGCTTGGTGTGTCATCTTTCCTGGCCTCTCTTCCCCCATCTGGGTGACCTTGTCTTCACCCCCCCACCTGGGTGACCTCGCCTCTCCCCCCCAACTGTGCTCCTGGGTGACCTTTCCTCCCCCACCTGTGCTCCTGGGTGACCTTTCCTCCCCCACCTGTGCTCCTGGGTGACCTTTCCTCCCCCACCTGTGCTCCTGGGTGACCTTTCCTCCCCCACCTGTGCTCCTGGGTGACCTTTCCTCCCCCACCTGTGCTCCTGGGTGACCTCGCCTTCCCCACCTGTGCTCCTGGGTGACCTTTCCTCCCCCACCTGTGCTCCTGGGTGACCTTTCCTCCCCCACCTGTGCTCCTGGGTGACCTTGAGAAGGTTAGAGAGGTCACCCAGGCGTGTCGCCGCCTCAGTGACTCACCTAGACATCTTGAGAGACACAGACAAGGTTTATTTTAGTTCTTATAATGTTTCGCATTTCTGGTCAACCAATTTCCAAGTTACATAATACAGGTGGGATCACTTGATTGTTTCAAGCGTAGGTTAGACGAATGGGTTTGGTTTTAATGTAAATAGGAACTGTCTCATATGGGCTTTAGTTCATGTATTATGCACCCTATACCCGTCCTGTGGGTGGTAGTGAAAAGGGTTACAGAGGCACATAATGGGCTCAGGGACTGGATCCCAAAATACATTTAGTTAAGCAAGTTACAGTCTTGAACTAGTTACAAAATTTATGTACGTCGATCGTTACACGAACAAAGGGTTCGAAACCGACCACAAGTACAGTCTCGAAAAAGGTTACAGAAGCACATAAAGGGTACAGGAATTGAACCTCAAAATACATTTTGCAAGTAAGTTACAGTGTCACGATAAACTAGTTACATAGTTCAATGTAAATCAGTAAATATATATTTATAGCGCCACAAACGCTGAATTCCCTTCGTTATCTTAAGTGAAACACGATTAAATGATAACTTCTCTCCCCTGCGTACCCTGACATGCCGAGGACCAAACCATTCAAAACTGCAGACTTAACCAAATAGGAGATAGAGCAATCAATGTTCAAATGACCTTACCTGTACCAAAGTCATCAAGTGAGATAACTATGGTGAACATATTATTTTGGTAGAATATAGTCTACAAAACCCCTCAAAATTATTGGAGCTGTCTGTACACTACCCAATACTAATATAACTGAATTACCTAATAACCTCAGGAGCCTAATCAGAAGCAATTATTTTCTGAATATACTTACTCATTATAACCAACTGACCCAGATAAATTAATTAAATGTAAATTATTTTGCTGGCTACTGTCCTCTCATTATAATATATACATATTCTTCCTTGGATTATGTATCCATAATGCACACATTTAAACCCAAAATAGATTAGGGTTGCCATATCTGAACAGTCACTTCCACTAACAGCCCCGCCCTACACATACTTTGGCCCTCTCTCTCTTTATATATATATATATATATATATATATATATATATATATATATATATATGTATATATATATTGTGACGGTAACGCGTTGGTGTTCGGCTGTTTAAGGCTAGGGGTATGGCCTCGTCACATAGTTATAAAAAAAAATAGAAAACTGGAACTTCGTCTGTGGTAAGGTAAGGAGAAGACACACAAAACACAAACTTTAACAATGAAATTTTAATTACGTTAAATAAATCAAAACATGAATAAAATGCACAAACAAATTCTTATAATAAAATCAATCAATCAAAATAATAAGAATAATTAAATGACACAATGAAAAGTTACGTTAAGGCAAAATAACAAGAAGTGCAATACAAAGTAAATGGGAGGTGTTTGGAATATTGGCTTAAAGCCACCACTTCTCTCAGTACACGCTAGCGTCTAGCCGGGAGGAGTGGTGACCACGAGAGCACTGAACATTCTGAGGTCTGAAGTTGGGGCGACCCCAGACATCAAGTAGTATGGGGGGGCGAGTGCAGGTGCAGCCAGACCGGCGACCAATCAGCGGAGCCGGTAGCGATCAACATGTAGTTTGGTGGTTGGAGTCCGAACAGGTGGCTGGCTGCATACGTTTTGCTCACCCTGGCAAGCCTTGCTGGTGTTGTTGTTGTTGTTGGACATGTCTTCCATAGTCGTTTTATATAATTCCGACGACGTAATTATGGAGGGAAGAGCAGGCTCAATCTCTTGAAGGAGATTATCGTCACAATATATATATATATATATATATATATATATATATATATATATATATATATATATATATATATATATATATATATATATATATATATGTCGTACCTAGTAGCCAGAACTCACTTCTCAGCCTACTATGCAAGGCCCAATTTGCCTAATAAGCCAAGTTTTCCTGAATTATTATATTTTCTCAATTTTTTTCTTATGAAATGATAAAGCTACCCATTTCATTACGTATGAGGTCAATTTTTTTTATTGGAGTTAAAATTAACGTAGATGTATGACCGAACCTAACCTATCTTTATAGGTTAGGTTAGGTTGGGTAGCCGAAAAAGTTAGGTTAGGTTAGGTTAGGTAGGTTAGGTGGTCGAAAAACAATTAATTCATGAAAACTTGGCTTATTAGGCAAATCGGGCCTTGCATAGTAGGCATAGAAGTGCGTTCTGGCTACTAGGTACGACATATATATATATATATATATATATATATATATATATATATATATATATATATATATATATATATATTGAGAGAGAGAGAGAGAGAGGGGGGGGGGGCGGGAGGGAGGGGGGGGGGGAAGAAGGTATGGGACAAGACTTTAAAGTCCAAAACCCGCCAAAAAAAATCAAATCAAATTCTGCTACCTTTACATTCCAAATCCGCCAAAAATATTTTCAAATTCAGCAACAAAAACAAATCCACCAACAAAATAATTCTAAATACGTCAAAAAAATGAAACTCAGCCAACAAAAAATCTAAATCCGGCAATAACTAATTCCAAATCCGCCAATAAAAATATGCAATTCGGCCTTAGGCGGTTATCTTGAGATCTTGAGGTTATATCTTGAGATGATTTCGGGGCTTAGTGTCCCCGCGGCCCGGTCCTTGACCAGGCCTCCACCCCCAGGAAGCAGCCCGTGACAGCTGACTAACACCCAGGTACCTATTTACCGCTAGGTAACAGGGGCATCAGGGATGAAAGAAACTCTGCCCATTGTTTCTCACCGGCGCCTGAGATCGAACCCGGGACCACAGGATCACCCGTCCAGTGTTCTGTCCGCTCAGCCACCGGCTCCCTTCAGCGGTTAGTTCGACTGTTTCAACACAATCCACCATCTGGTCACCACTTGGTCCGGGAGACATCTCCCGTCACGCAGGGTGCAGTCGCGCCTCCACAGATCTCCAGTATCAGCTCTTGATACTGGTAATGGCTCAAAAGGGCCACCACTTACGGGCTATTCATGCCCGTGCCACCTCTTGGGTGGCTTAATCTTCATCAATCAATCAATCAGTTCTATTCAGTTGTGTATTTGTGAACTAAAGTCTTTGAAAATGTAATAAGTTTTACGAAACGCGCCCGTGTCGCGTCAGACTAGAAATAAAAATGAATTTTGGAGAATTGATTTTTGATTTACCTCCAACAGTGAAGCGTAATGTACGAAAGATTGAGAAAATTCGTGTTAGAATTATTAATCTTACTTTTTCGGTCATATTTAATAATATATGTCTACAGGAAAGACTGCTACCAAAATATACTAATATATATATATATATATATATATATATATATATATATATATATATATATATATATATATATATATATATATATATATATATATATATATGTGTATATCACGAAAATAAACACGTGATTAAGAATGTGACAATGTCAGACCACGGAGGAAAAATGAAACAGGAAATTTCCTTAAGTACTTTCGTATATTAAATACATCTTCAGAAGGTCATTTTACAGATCGAGTGATGGGTATAAATAGGCAGGAAGGAGTGGTGAGGTAAGGTGAGGTACAATACTTGGACAACGCAGAAGGCCCATTGGCCCATCAGATGCACCCAATTGGCACATCCGATGTAGCACAATGGCCCATTTGATACAGCAGACATACAAGCATAATATATAGGTAATTATAACATAAAGAAGTAAAAATATACAATAAATTAGTGAGACAAATGTTTTTCAATGATTCTACTTAAATCGCCCTTTAGCTGATCTATTAGAAATGGATCTAAGTTATATAGACCACTGCTAATATTCAAATTACTTTCTTTGGTGATCTGTATCAAAGCAGATTCAATTATGTTTCTGTTATAGGTGCTTTTACAATTTGTTATTGAAGAAGCACTCTCCCAATCAATTTGGTGAGCTTTTTCTGACAAATGCACAAACAAAGCATTAGACAATTGGCCATGTCTTACAGAGTATTTATGTTGCGATATTCTACATTTTAAATCTTTAGATGTTTGCCCGACATAGAACTTATTACATTCCTTACAAGGTATTTTATAAATGACGCAATTATCACTACGAGGGCTGTTCCTTACTAATAGCTTACCAACAGTGTTTTCGTAGCTAAACATTACATCTATATTAAAAAGTTTCAAGGCCTTGACAATATTCTCAAACCCAGAGAAATATGGTAAACATAACACATTCTTTGGGCGAATCCTTTCACTGCATACATTATTATAATATGTACGACGAGCTTTGTTACGACAAACTTCCAAAAAATTCAGTGGGTAACAAAGCTTAAGACCAATCGAATCAATATTCTTAAATTCTTCATCTAAGAATTCTGGACTCACAACTCGAAGAGCTCTTAGATACATTGAAGAAAAAATTGACTTTTTTACATTGTATTTATGCCCTGAAAAATAATGAACATAAGATAAATTGTTCGTAGGTTTTCTGTAAACACTAAACTTTAATGAAGAGTTTTCCCTATGAATAAGCACATCTAAGAATGGCAAACATTTATCAATTTCAGTCTCCATAGTAAATTTTATGGAGGTGACTTGGTCATTAAGTTTGGCTACAAATTCGAATATTTATATATTACTTTGAATATTAGCAGTGGTCTATATAACTTAGATCCATTTCTAATAGATCAGCTAAAGGGCGATTTAAGTAGAATCATTGAAAAACATTTGTCTCACTAATTTATTGTATATATTTACTTCTTTATGTTATAATTACCTATATATTATGCTTGTATGTCTGCTGTATCAAATGGGCCATTGTGCTACATCGGATGTGCCAATTGGGTGCATCTGATGGGCCAATGGGCCTTCTGCGTTGTCCAAGTATTGTACCTCACCTTACCTCACCACTCCTTCCTGCCTATTTATACCCATCACTCGATCTGTAAAATGACCTTCTGAAGATGTATTTAATATACGAAAGTACTTAAGGAAATTTCCTGTTTCATTTTTCCTCCGTGGTCTGACATTGTCATATATATATATATATATATATATATATATATATATATATATATATATATATATATATATATATATATATATATATATATATATATATACTTTCCATTCATTCTCACGCATGCTAATAATTACAGCTATTTGCTCGGTCTTATCAGTGACCTATCGAAAAGGAAACTATAATTGAAGGAAAAATGAATTCAAAAACATATTTTTTGTTTACTGAAGTGTTTAATTACAATTCTAAACACATGTGGATTTTACAGGCTACAGGTCCATTACAGCCCACTAATAAATGTATGGAAAAAACGTGGGTATCTGGAGCCTACAAATATTTTCTGTATATTAAAGAACAAAATATATATGTAATTATTTTTAGTTTATACGAGAATGGGTTAATTCGTAAATTCTGTTGCGGCTCATTTCCCATGTGGGCTAATCTGCTCTTGCTGGAAACTTAGTCCATGAAAAGGGACTCTCATATTCCAACCATTAATTGAAGGCTGAAGAAAATATTTGATACTTAATACTGCTTTCTCTTTTCACTTGCCCCCCCCCCACACACACACTCACACACACACTCACACACAAACTCACACCGTACTAGACCGTCTGCGTCACTGGAACGCGTCCATCAAGCAACCCGTCCTCGTCCTCATACATCCAGTGGTCGATCCCACAGACGCATTTATAAATTTGTATATGCTGTTCATTCAAAATAGGAATTTTCTCAAATATAATTAATATTGTTATATATTTGCATACTGTGTTTATTTAGGGATTGGTTAGGTTACGTGTTTAGGTTCTGTTGGCGATTATTTGCATTTGTAGTATGTGGGTGAAGCATTTACCGAGTTGAGGTTCGAACAAAAGTCGTCAGCGAAGCACGTGTTCGAGAAATGTTCAAACGTCATCAGTTGTGTGTTGTGTGTAAACTGTTTTCATTCATAAACGGGGGGTTTGGCGGGTGCATAGAATGGACTTTGTTTATGAGGATGGGCTGCATCGACAGCGTTATGGTTCGAACAAAAGTCTTCCGCGAAGCATTTGTTCGAGAAGTATTCGAACGTCATCAGTTGTGAGTCGTGTGTAAATCATTTTTCATTCACAAACGGGGTTTGGTGGGTGCATAGAATGTACTTTGGCTTTTGTTGATGAGGATGGGTCGCATTTATATAAACCAGGATCAATTGAAACTCGTTTATGCGATTCCTGAGTAATCAAACCAGGTGTATGCAACCCATCCTCTTACAAATTACGTCGCTTTTCGCTCATATATGCGCAGTCAGGATAAAATATAATGAAATTGGTTCAGAAAAGTGACGTACTGTCCCGTTTTCTGTTTTGGGTCCTCTGGCTTAGGCTGTTTGGTCGGAAGAAACTTTCAATTAACGGTTTTCATGACGTTTTGAAACCTTAGAACTTCTTGTCCTCCTAACCTACCAGACGACCCTTAACTTGCTGTTTTGGAAAAAAAAATCCAAAATTTAATTGGAAAATAAATTTCCGTTTTTAATTACGTTGATATTTAGCCGTAACGCATATGAGCGAAAAACTACGTAATTTGTAAGAGGACGGGTTCCGTCTGAGCAATGGAAAGGGTGTAAAGAACTCCCAAGCAGTATCTCCGCTCCTTTGCCAGGTAAGTCCACTACGGGCTCAACATAGTCTGTGCTACTTGCCCCGCTCCTGTGCCAGGTAAGTCCACTACGGGCTCACCATAACCCGTGCTACTTGCCCCGCTCCTGTGCCAGGTAAGTTACGGGCTCACCATAGCCCGTGCTTCTTGCCCCGCTCCTGTGCCAGGTAAGTTACGGGCTCACCATAGCCCGTGCTACTTGCCCCGCTCCTGTGCCAGGTAAGTCCACTACGGGCTCACCATAGCCCGTGCTTCTTGCCCCGCTCCTGTGCCAGGTAAGTTACGGGCTCACCATAGCCCGTGCTACTTGCCCCGCTCCTGTGCCAGGTAAGTTACGGGCTCACCATAGCCCGTGCTACTTGCCCCGCTCCTGTGCCAGGTAAGTTACGGGCTCACCATAGCCCGTGCTACTTGCCCCGCTCCTGTGCCAGGTAAGTTACGGGCTCACCATAGCCCGTGCTACTTGCCCCACTCCTGTGCCAGGTAAGTTACGGGCTCACCATAGCCCGTGCTACTTGGAACTAGTTCCGAGTAGCTGAATCTATAACAACAACAACAATCCCAAGCAGTAGCAATGCCCCTGGCCAATCCCAGGTACTAACGGGACGCTGAGAAAGCGGCGCGGTGTCTCAGTCTCATCTTGATCCTGGAGATGGCTTGGACCTTGGCACGAAAAGTACCCCCTCCTCCCCCGCTATGGGTGTGTGAGTGCCCGCCATTACGCTCCCGAAACTCCGCCTCCAGCTTGTAGTAACAGCCAGGGTCGGGGCCGCTAGGGCACTCCCTCCGTCGGTCGGGACGTCCACGATGGCCTTTGTGGGAGCCGTGGGCAGCGTCGTGGGTGTTGGGGGCGGCAAGGGTAAGCCAGGCTGTGAGGTCTCGTAGGGCACGAGTCTCCCGTTCCCGCTGGGCGTCCTGGTTATGGCGGGTAGATCTTCCTGCGTCCCACCGGAGGCTGGGCTCCGCCATCACTCTGAGGGCAAGAATAAGATATCTTCATGGTTCCCGTTACTCGGTGTTGAAAGGTGTTATGGTACCCCCCCTACCCCCCTATAATGAAGATCTTTCAGCTCACCTTCCCTATTGTAAGTAATGGTAAACAAATCGACAAGGGCCGTGACGAGGATTCGAACCTACGTCCGGACTTAGGTTCAAACCCTCGTCACGGCCCTTGTGGATTTGTTCATTTGATGCATCACGCTATTGTGATTTCTGTGTGCAAGTAATGGTAGTTTGTCTCCTTGCGCAGGTATGGTAGATTATGACTCCTTTTGCAGGCGATGAGTCACAATAACGTGGCTAAAGTATGATGACCAGACCACACACTAGAAGGTGAAGGGACGACGACGTTTCGGTCCGTCCTGGACCATTCTCACAATCGACTTGAGAATGGTCCAGGACAGACCGAAACGTCGTCGTCCCTTCACCTTCTAGTGTGTGGTCTGGTCAACATTATGACTCCTTTATACAAGTTATTTGGCAGTTTGTCCACCTTTATGTTTATGGCTGTAATTGTAATATCCTTCCGTAGGTAGTGGTAATTTGTGCCTCATTATGTAGGCGTTGGTAATTTGTGAACTCTTTTGAAGGTTGTTGTTAAAGATTTAGCTATTCAGGACGGAGTGTCCATGTAGCACGGGCTATGGTGAGCCCGTAAAATTTTTGAAGGTGTGTTGATAGTTTATATATATACAATCACGCAGGTGGTGGGTTGTGGCCCTTGTAACTCGTGCTTGTGTCCCTTGTAACTCGTGCTTGTGTCCCTTGTAACTCGTGCTTGTGTCCCTTGTAACTCGTGCTTGTGTCCCTTGTAACTCGTGCTTGTGTCCCTTGTAACTCGTGCTTGTGTCCCTTGTAACTCGTGCTTGTGTCCCTTGTAACTCGTGCTTGTGTCCCTTGTAACTCGTGCTTGTGTCCCCTTGTAACTCGTGCTTGTGTCCCTTGTAACTCGTGCTTGTGTCCCTTGTAACTCGTGCTTGTGTCCCTTGTAACTCGTGCTTGTGTCCCCTTGTAACTCGTGCTTGTGTCCCTTGTAACTCGTGCTTGTGTCCCTTGTAACTCGTGCTTGTGTCCCTTGTAACTCGTGCTTGTGTCCCTTGTAACTCGTGCTTGTGTCCCTTGTAACTCGTGCTTGTGTCCCCTTGTAACTCGTGCTTGTGTCCCTTGTAACTCGTGCTTGTGTCCCCTTGTAACTCGTGCTTGTGTCCCTTGTAACTCGTGCTTGTGTCCCTTGTAACTCGTGCTTGTGTCCCTTGTAACTCGTGCTTGTGTCCCTTGTAACTCGTGCTTGTGTCCCCTTGTAACTCGTGCTTGTGTCCCTTGTAACTCGTGCTTGTGTCCCTTGTAACTCGTGCTTGTGTCCCTTGTAACTCGTGCTTGTGTCCCTTGTAACTCGTGCTTGTGTCCCCTTTTCCAGGTTTTGGTAGTTTGTACAACCTTATTTACATGGAGGTAGTTTGTGTCCAACAATTAAGTGGTTCTGGTAGTAAATATTCATCATTTTCGAAAAAATTGTATATTTTATTTTTGTTTTGTACTTTTTTCACAATAAGACTCGTTTGTGTTGTTTAAATCTCTAGCGGTCACATGATAGTATTCTTTGGGGTTAATTTTCCCTTTCCTTCCCGTAAGTGGGCCACCACTTACGGGCTATTCGTGCCCGTGCCACCTTTTGGGTTGGGTTAATCTTCATCAATCATCATCAGTCTTATTGGGCAAAGGGAAGAGCATATAGATACACTGAACTTGCAAACAGTATCTTCTCCCCAAGAGACGCACTACACTGAACTGATGTTGGTACAAGTTTGACAGAATTAATTGATTTACCACCAGATCAATGTCTCTAACGAGGGAGGACTGAGGACTGGCACTTTCCCTGTGCCAGAGCACTGAAGGGAGCCCATGGGTTGGTCTTGCGGGTAAACGGCGGGTGTCAATCCTCCCTCCCTTATGTTAGATCAACGTCACCAACTATGGAGGACTGAGGACTGGCACTTTCCCTGTGCCAGAGCACTGAAGGGAGCCCATGGGTTCGTCTTGCGGGTAAACGGCGGGTGTCAGTCCTCCCTCCCTTATATTAGATCTACGTCACCAACGTTGATCTAACATAAGATCAACGTTTATAACGTGGATCTAACGCCACTAACGGTGACATTACGTCGACTGATTCGACTACTTCTTACTCGCATGCGATGATCCGTCTGGCCCTGGCGGCGCGGTGCATGAGGGTAGCTCTAAGGCGGGAAGTAAGACCCGGACGACCTCCTCCCTCCTCTTCGTCCGACGAACTCTCGCTGCTGGCGCCCAGGCTGACGGAGGGAGCCCCCGTGGTGGTGCTGTTGTTGCTGGTGGTGGTGGTGGTGGTCGCCGGGGGCCCAACTTCACTGGTCGAGGCCCGGTTATTCGTCGTGTGCGCGTCGCGTTCCCCTGCTGAAGAAGGAAGATGGCATTGTGAGTGCGTTAGGGTAGGAGGTGAGACCTTAATGCTGCATGTAGTAACAGCAGTCAATACAGTAGTGGTGGTTATTTTATTAGTAACGTTGGCAGTAATACTGACCAGTTAATACACTCACAGTGATAGTGACTGTAGCTAATACAATTAGTGGTAATAGTGGCTGCTATTAACTAGCCAGCAGCCGTGGTACTGGCGTCGGTAATGACAGTAACAAGTAGTCTTGTTAGTAGTACTACTACTACTACTTGGGGAAGTAGTCTTCTCTCTGATATACTGGTAGAAGCAGGCGGACAGTTAACTACTTTGCAAGCTACCACAATTATAGTAACCAATATTTCTCACTATACTTCACAAGTGGAGGTGATTATGTGTAAACTCTTTCAAATTCCTTCTATAAGGTGCTTGATCAGCCAGATTGTTGTGCTTGTGTTAACTACGAGCTACAAGAAGTAATTACCTGGCTAATAAGAGTTATCAGCGATGACTGGGCTTGATGACCCCCCAGAGATACTAACAAATAGATAACAAAAAGATATACACGCAAAAAAAGGCACAAAACTACACACATTAAGAGAGAATCAATAAGAGTTCATGAGGAATCGAACCTGCACACTGCGTACTCCTAAGCACACGCCTTAGACCAGTACACCACTACATGGTCAAACGCAATGCAACCTGGGGCTCAACTGAATCCTCTAGGAGTCCTGAGGCTTCCACTGAATCCTCTAGGAGACCTGAGGCTTCCACTGAATCCTCTAGGAGTCCTGAGGCTTCCACTGAATCCTCTAGGAGACCTGAGGCTTCCACTGAATCCTCTAGGAGACCTGAGGCTTCCACTGAATCCTCTAGGAGACCTGAGGCTTCCACTGAATCCTCTAGGAGACCTGAGGCTTCCACTGAATCCTCTAGGAGACCTGAGGCTTCCACTGAATCCTCTAGGAGTCCTGAGGCTTCCACTGAATCCTCTAGGAGACCTGAGGCTTCCACTGAATCCTCTAGGAGACCTGAGGCTTCCACTAAAGCCCAGTCAGGGTTTCACACATTACCCTCCCCCCCCTTGCATACTTACCCCAATGTCGACTACATTTACTGCGGGCTAGTGACTCGCCGTGAAGATAATGGCTTACCATGGAGGTAGTGAGACAACCAAGAGCGGTCGAGCAGGCTTTTCTCCCCTCTGGTGGCCGGGACGAGGGGGACGCCGGCCCACAGCACGCTCTGTAACACACACACACACACAGTGTCAACTGCTGGTCAGGGTAGTGGGCTACGGCCTTGTAGTGTGGTACACTGTTACTGTGGTATTACATTGGTATGGGCGTAGCATAGCTCAGTATGGTATGTGAGGATGGTAGTATAGTTCAACATGGTGTGCTACGGCCTTGTGTGCTACGGCCTTGTAGCATGGCACACTGTTACTTGTGGTATTACGTTGGTATGGGTGTAGTATAGCTCAGTATGGTATGTGAGGATGGTAGTATAGTTCAACATGGTATGTGTGTGCTACGGCCTTGTAGCATGGCACACTGTTATTGTGGTATTACGTTGGTATAGGGTGTAGCATAGCTCAGTATGGTATGTGAGGATGGTAGTATAGTTCAACATGGTATGTGTGTGCTACGGCCTTGTAGCATGGCACACTGTTACTGTGGTATTACGTTGGTATGGGCGTAGTATAGCTCAGTATGGTATGTGAGGATGGTAGTATAGTTCAACATGGTATGTGTGTGCTACGGCCTTGTAGCATGGCACACTGTTACTGTGGTATTACGTTGGTATAGGCGTAGCATAGCTCAGTATGGTATGTGAGGATGGTAGTATAGTTCAAACATGGTATGTGTGTGCTACGGCCTTGTAGCATGGTACACAGTTACTGTGGTATTACGTTGGTATAGGCGTAGCATAGCTCAGTATGGTATGTGAGGATGGTAGTATAGTTCAAACATGGTATGTGTGTGCTACGGCCTTGTAGCATGGCACACTGTTACTGTGGTATTACGTTGGTATAGGGCGTAGCATAGCTCAGTATGGTATGTGAGGATGGTAGTATAGTTCAAACATGGTATGTGTGTGCTACGGCCTTGTAGCATGGCACACTGTTACTGTGGTATTACGTTGGTATGGGCGTAGCATAGCTCAGTATGGTATGTGAGGATGGTAGTATAGTTCAACATGGTATGTGTGTGCTACGGCCTTGTAGCATGGCACACTGTTACTGTGGTATTACGTTGGTATGGGCGTAGCATAGCTCAGTATGGTATGTGAGGATGGTAGTATAGTTCAAACATGGTATGTGTGTGCTACGGCCTTGTAGCATGGCACACTGTTACTGTGGTATTACGTTGGTATGGGCGTAGCATAGCTCAGTATGGTATGTGAGGATGGTAGTATAGTTCAAACATGGTATGTGTGTGCTACGGCCTTGTAGCATGGCACACTGTTACTGTGGTATTACGTTGGTATGGGCGTAGCATAGCTCAGTATGGTATGTGAGGATGGTAGTATAGTTCAACATGGCATGACAGTATAGTACAGCATGCTATACCATACCGTCACCTCCTGTCCAATTTTCTCGCTGTCTCGCTGTTTGATTCGTCTATGTGCCTGCTTGCTTGCAGGCTTGTAACCTACTCATACTCGTCAGACCTGCTTGTCTTCCTGCTTGCCTGCCTTGCCTACCCATCTACCTTCCCTCCCTCCCCCATAATCACCCCCATCTCTGCCCCCTTGAGAACCGTACCTTGTGTGGAGGCGAGAGGTGCTGAGGGGGGTCGAGGCAGATGAGCAGCTGAAAGGTGAGGAGGTCGTCGTAGATGAGAGGGACAGGCCCCCAGGTCTCCTCGTCTCCTTGGCTCAGCTGTACCGTGTGCTCCGTCACCTGGCACCCCTGTACCGTCAGGAGCCGTCCCGCCCCGCCAGCGGTACGTCAGATATCACTTGAGTGCTCGCTACTTTTCACATTGGTTTACTAAACTATGCACACATACTCGACACTGAAGTGGGTTATGGAACAAACTTACTGACGGCACAGAAAAAGGGGGATACACGCACTCTCCTGGCGACACAGAACAAGGGGGATACACGCACTCTCCTGGCGACACAGAAAAAGGGGATACAGGCACTCTCCTGGCGACACAGAACAAGGGGGGTACACGCACTCTCCTGGCGACACAGAACAAGGGGGATACACGCACTCTCCTGGCGACACAGAACAAGGGGGATACAGGCACTCTCCTGGCGACACAGAACAAGGGGGATACACGCACTCTCCTGGCGACACAGAACAAGGGGGATACACGCACTCTCCTGGCGACACAGAACAAGGGGGATACACGCACTCTCCTGGCGACACAGAACAAGGGGGATACAGGCACTCTCCTGGCGACACAGAACAAGGGGGATACACGCACTCTCCTGGCGACACAGAACAAGGGGGATACACGCACTCTCCTGGCGACACAGAACAAAGGGGATACACGCACTCTCCTGGCGACACAGAACAAGGGGGATACAGGCACTCTCCTGGCGACACAGAACAAGGGGGATACACGCACTCTCCTGGCGACACAGAACAAGGGGGATACAGGCACTCTCCTGGCGACACAGAACAAGGGGAATACACGCACTCTCCTGGCGACACAGAACAAGGGGGATACACGCACTCTCCTGGCGACACAGAACAAGGGGGATACACGCACTCTCCTGGCGACACAGAACAAGGGGGATACACGCACTCTCCTGGCGACACAGAACAAGGGGGTATACACGCACTCTCCTGGCGACACAGAACAAAGGGGATACACGCACTCTCCTGGCGACACAGAACAAGGGGATACACGCACTCTCCTGGCGACACAGAACAAGGGGGATACACGCACTCTCCTGGCGACACAGAACAAGGGGATACACGCACTCTCCTGGCGACACACAACAAGGGGGATACACGCACTCTCCTGGCGACACAGAACAAAGGGGATACACGCACTCTCCTGGCGACACAGAACAAGGGGGATACACGCACTCTCCTGGCGACACAGAACAAGGGGGATACACGCACTCTCCTGACGACACAGAACAAAGGGGATACACGCACTCTCCTGGCGACACACAACAAGGGGGATACACGCACTCTCCTGGCGACACACAACAAGGGGGATACACGCACTCTCCTGGCGACACAGAACAAAGGGGATACACGCACTCTGCTAACGAGACAGAAGAAGGGGAAGGACATACATTCCTAACTGGCAGAGGGGAGAACCTGAGGGCCCGGGCGCCGCAGCAGGGGTAGACGTCACTGGGGAGGAAGATGTCGAGGTCGCAGGAGGAGGCGTCGAGCCGGTGGGTCCGACACAGATGCATCTCACTCCCCGGGAACACCGCCCCGCACGACGAGCAGGGTAAGAAGTGCACCTGACGGTAAGGGGGAGGTAAGACAGGCGGGGAGATGACAGGTTTTTACGGGCTCACCATAGCCCGTGCTACATGGACACTCCGTTCTGAATAGCTAAATCTTCAACAACAACAACAACATGGCAGGTAAACGGGAAGGGAAGGGGAATTATCAGGGGGGAAAGTGCCAAGCCATTACGACTATGTAGCACTGGGAAGGGGTCAGGATAAGGATTAGGAATGGGACGGGGGGAAGGAATGTTGCCCCAACCACTTGGACGGTCGGGAATTGAACGCCGACCTGCATGAAGCGAGACCGTCACTCTACCGTCCAGTCCAAGCGGTTGGGTAGGTAAACGGGAGACATCTCCCGTCACGCAGGGTGCAGTCGCACCTCCACAGATCTCCAGTATCAGCTCTTGATACTGGTAATGGCTCAAAAGGGCCACCACTTACGGGCTATTCATGCCCGTGCCACCTTTTGGGTGGCTTAATCTTCATCAATCAATCATTAATCAACAGGTAAGACGCCAGAGATAAGAGATAAGCGGTGAAGAGGGACAGGAATGACACGAAACGCGAAGGAAGGAAGGAATTATCAAGGGAAAGCGCCAAGCCATTACGACTATATAGCACTGGGAAGGGGTCAGAATAAGGATTTGGGATGGGACGGGGGGAAAGGAATGGTGCCCCAACCACTTGGACGGTCGGGGATTGAACGCCGATCTGCATGAAGCGAAACCGTCGCTCTACCGTCCAGCCCAAGTGGTTGGGTCATGAAACGGGAGAGACAACAGGAGAGGTAAGAAAACAAATGAGCAACTCGGGAGAGAGGAGGTGAGAATCAAGAAGGAAGAATTAGTTTAAACCATACATCAGAAAAATAGAGAGAGGGAATGAAGAGTCAAGTGAAAACAAATATATATATAATCTGGAGATTTTCTATGTACCAACCTGGCCCCAGAGTCTCCAGTAGACGAGTCTCCATGTCTTGAGGTCGGCCTTGAGCTGCTTAACGTGCTCCGTCAGGCTCCAGGTGGCGTCCCTGTAAACATTCACACGTGTCAGGATCCACGGCTCTACCCTCACCATCCATTACTATATACACACAAGTCTCAAAATATAGGAACTGGCAACGTTTCGGTCCGTCTTGGACCAGTATCAAGTCCTGGACCAGTATCGGGTCCAGGACCAGTATCAAGTCCAGGACCAGTAGCAAGTCCTGAACCAGTATCGGGTCCAGGTTAGGCTCTATATGGCTCGGTTGGGTCAGGTTAGGTTACTTTGGGTCAGGCTAGTTGCTATCGCAATATCTGAGGGTGGTTTAATGCTCTCCATTCATATGCTTGCGGGGGTTGAGCTCTGGCTCTTTCGGCCCGCCTCACAACTGTCAATCAATCAACTGTGTATCGTGTTGGTACTGCTTAGCTGGGACGGTATGTATTGACAAGAAAGAGGTTAAATCCTTTGTTCTGTGTGCCAGGTATATTACTTAGAATTGCTGGTATAAAGGCACAGTATCGCCAAGTAATTAAGAGGATTGACAAAGAGTACATATAGGAACATTTCCGCTGCCACTCACAGGATGGGTATGGGGTCCACTACCACTCACAGGATGGGTATGGGGTCCACTACCACTCTCAGGATGGGTATGGGGATCCACTACCACTTACAAGATGGGTATGGGGATCCACTACCACTCACAGGATGGGTATGGGGGTCCACTACCACTCACAGGATGGGTATGGGGTCCACTACCACTCACAGGATGGGTATGGGGTCCACTACCACTCACAGGATGGGTATGGGGTCCACTACCACTCACAGGATGGGTATGGGGTCCACTACCACCCACAGGATGGGTATGGGGGTGCACTACCACTCACAGGATGGGTATGGGGTCCACTACCACCCACAGGATGGGTATGGGGTCCACTACCACTCACAGGATGGGTATGGGGGTCCACTACCACCCACAGGATGGGTATGGGGTCCACTACCACCCACAGGATGGGTATGGGGTCCACTACCACCCACAGGATGGGTATGGGGTCCACTACCACCCACAGGATGGGTATGGGGTGCAGAATTAATGACTGCAACAAATGAGAGATGGTAGGAGGGAGTCGGAGCACCTTGAGTGGGAGTAGAAGACGTGGCCGGAGGTGGTGATGGAGGTGTTGGCCGGGACGCAGGTCACCAGTCGCTCCACTGCTCGGCTCACCACCTGCCCACACTCGCTGCACCTGCAACACCACACATTTCCTAAGCAACAGGAGGATATACAAGGGACCCTTCCCTCCCTTCCCTCTCTCTGTCTCTCTCTCTCTGTATCTCTCTCTGTATCTCTCTCTGTCTCTCTCTGTATCTCTCTCTGTATCTCTGTCTCTCTCTCTCTCTCTCTCTCTCTCTCTCTCTCTCTCTCTCTCTCTCTCTCTCTCTCTCTCTCTCTCTCTCTCTCTCTCTCTCTCTCTCTCTCTCTCTCTCTCTCGCCACTACTCACCTGTAGAGCGTAGCTGCCGTCTTAAAGATGCCTCTTAAGGGAGCTGGAGTGACGTCACAGAGGGTCTGGAGGAAGCGGGCATAGAGCTTGCTCTGTATTCTGTCTCTACGGTCCCTCAGCCCCTCCAGCTCCCAGTGGGTGAACACCCGCGCCAGCCTGTGGGAGGAGGAGAGCTGCTGGGGGGTTCTCACCTCTTACACACATATGAACAAATCCACAAGGACCGTGACGAGGGTTCGAACCTACGTCCAAGAGGATCCCTTAATCGACTGAGCTACGACATGGTTAAAAGGCATGGTTCGGTCCTTGTGGATTAGTTCATTTGATGCATCACGCTATTATAATTTCTGTGTGTAATTTACACATGGATAATACAGAAATAGAGAGATATCATCAATGCCGATACAGTGCTCCATTTTGTCTGTAAGCTCGTGGTGCCTGTAAGGTTCATATTTACATATCGTCGTGCACTGTGACATTAACTGCAGTGCTGTAATTAGATAACTGCCCTGGCAACTTGATCACATCATTGGAGGAATAAGAAAGGTGTCTAATTAATGTATCGAGAAATTGCTTAGTGATGGATATGGGGTCCACCACCGCTCATAGGATGGGTATGGGGATCCACCACTGCTCACAGGATGGGTATGGGCTCCAGCACCGCTCACAGGATGCAACCCGTTCTCGCAAATTTAATAAGTCAATATTGACTTATTAAATATGTGCATAGGTGACTTACTTAACATAATAGATACCCTTAAAAAGAGTCATAGAAAACACCGACCTTACCTAACCTTGTTAGTATCTTAAGATAAGCATCTTATTGCTTCGTAATTACAATTATTACCTAACCTATAATAGGTATAGCTTAAGTAATAATTGTAATTACGAAGCAATAAGATGTATATGTTAAGATACTAACAAGGTTAGGTAAGGTCGGTGTTTTCTATGAATCTTTTTAAGGGTATCTATTATGTTTAGTATATCACCTATGCACGTAGTTAATAAGTCAATATTGACTTTACGAATTTGCGAGAACGGGTTGCAGGATGGGTATGGGGTCCACCATCACTCACAGGATGGGTATGGGGTCCACCACCGCTCACAGGATGGGTATGGGGTCCACCACCGCTCACAGGATGGGTATGGGGTCCACCACCGCTCACAGGATGGGTATGGGGTCCACCATCACTCACTGGATGGGTATGGGGTCCACCACCGCTCACAGGATGGGTATGGGGATCTTCCACCGCTCACAGGATGGGTATGGGGTCCACCACTGCTCATAGGATGAGTATGGGGGTCCACCACCCATAAGAGGATGGGCGGATAGTCTTCTCCCATTGCTACGGGCTGTGGAAAAGCTTGACCCACTAAACTAACAACCATTTTACTAGTTTAATGCTAAACTACTCCATATGTAGTAAAAAACAAGACGTCACCTTCCTATAAAGAACCCCACCTTGCTAGTATGGCGTCTGAGAGGCAGTTGAGGTTGACCTGAGCCTCAAGGATGAGGTTGATGTTGTCGTGGACGTACTGCAGGACCTCCTCCACCAGCGGCGTCATCTTCAGGAAGTCCGCAGAGATCAGGATGGACACGGCCGTCTTGGGTTCTGCCACAAGGATGAAAGAAGCAGAAGAATTTTAACTCGTATCTGAGTTGATGAGTTATATATTATTAAGATTATATGGTGCACAATTATAATTTGCAGTGCCACATAGGTCATTGTTTAAATACAAATATTCTTCGTGAATATTCTTGAAATTGGCTCTTAATTTTACGACTGGTATAGTGTTATCATTCCCACAGCTGCAGAATAGCAGATTCTCTAAAAAATAAAGTACTTAAGGTACTCTAGAAATCCAACATTCTGTTTGATTTATTATTAAAAACTTGGAAAAATTGAATGACAGTAATCATCAGAACAAATGTGGGGGGGGGGGGCACCTTTGACAGGCCGCCGGCTTCCTGTCCTGGTGGAGGCCACTAGAGTGTTAGTGGCCCTCAGGTCTAAGTAGGCATCCCACAGTCTTGGGAGACTAAGGAGTTGCGCTCTGGTTGCCGAGGCTGGAGTATCCTCTCCAGGTCAATTCAGGTCAGTTAATCTCAATTAAATTCAGATTAGAGCGAGAGGTACATCATTTGGGCAGTCCCTGTGGAGAAGTGGTAAGACGTTTCGCGAGTGCTTTGTCATGGGTTCGTATCCTGGCCGGGTAAGGATTTATTGGGCGTCAATCCTTAACTGTAGCCTCTGTTTAACTCAACAGTAAAATGTGTACTTAGTTGTGAAAACGATTCTTCGCGGGGGTCGTATTGCAGGGACCGTAGGATTAAGGACTTGCCCGAAACGCTACGCATACTAGTGGCTGTACAAGAATGTAACAACTCTTGTATATATCTCAAATAATAATAATAATAATAATAAAACGTGTGGAGTTTAGTTTAGTTTACCTTCATTAACACAGAAAACGTCACTAGTTTTTGTACAGTTTGTGATATTTAGGGAGAACTATGAGTTTCTTCCAGTAACGCTTCATGTTTCGCTCTTCTCAAGTTAAATAACTAAAACTGGGGGCCTTGTTTCCCATTAATACACAGGTAGAGCAATGGTTGCTGTGTACCTTACTTGCGTAAACACTGTTGTGTGCATCGGGCAAGTTGCCAGTTAAGTGACCGCGTGGACTGTCTTCTTGAAAGTAGGTGAAGTTTGCATGAAGGGTCTCCGTGGTGTAGTGGTAAGACACTCGCCTGGCGTTCCGCGAGCGCTTTGTCACGGGTTCGTATCCTGGCCGGGTAAGGATTTATTGGGCGTCAATCCTTAACTGTAGCCTCTGTTTAACTCAACAGTAAAATGTGTACTTGGTTGTAACAACGATTCTTCGCGGCGGGGATCGTATTCCAGGGACCTGCCCGAAACGCTACGCGTACTAGTGGCTGTACAAGAATGTAACAACTCTTGTATATATCTCAAAAAAGGGTGGTGTATATAGGCTTCTTAATTGTCCTCAGCGACCGGAAACGATAATGATAATATTTATTTAAGCAAGAGTACATACATACGTATACATGAATGGTGGAGGATTCATGAATAAGTACAGTGCCTAATGCCACTAGTAAGGCAGAGCGTTTCGGGCATAGTATGATATGTTGTGTACGGCACTACAGATATTTATGTGTATTAAGCTTGCGGAATGGCGAGAGTGGAATTCGCTGTGGTGACGCATTACAATCTCAACCCGTCCTCGTTCTCAAGTTCATTCCATCCAGCGGTCAACCCCACAGACGCATTCATAAATTTTAACATGCTGTTCATTCAAAACGGGAATTTTCTCAAGTATAAATTAATATTATAATATATTAACATATTGTGTATATATGGGCGTAGGATAGGTTAGGTTAGGTGTTTAGGTTCTGTTGGCGATTATTTGTATTTGTAGTACGTGGGTGAAGCATTTACAGCGTTGTGGTTCGAACAAAATTCGTCAGTGAAACACTTGTTCCGGATATGTTCGAACGTCAGCAGTTGTGAGTCGTGTGTAAACCGCTTTTCATTCATAAACAGGGGGTTTGGCGGGTGCATGGAATCACTTTTGGATCTTTGTTTGGAGGACGGGCTGTACAATCTATATAGGGGGACACAAATTTGGGGGCATGAATGAAGCCGGCTGAGGGCCAGTGGTAATGTACTTTGAGAGTCTCAAGCGGGCAGGATGAGCGGGGACAACACAAAAATAGCGGGGAGGAAAATGTAGTTAACACAGTCATTCTTCAGCTCCCCAAAACCTGTGGTCTCACCAGAGTACATATTAATAATACAATGATAAACAACGGGAACTGTCCATACTCTTTGAACCCTCCATTATGCAACACAACTGTGAGTTTAATTATTAAATTGCGTATCGATTAAACGATGCATGGCAGGAGGAAGTATTTATGTTATGTTTATTAAATGTATGCATTGTATTAGTTGCATTGTATGTACTAGCTCTATAAATCCATCAACTTTTGTATCTTACCTTGTATATATGTACTTTACCTGAATACAAAATTTGTATTTGTTATGAAGTGAATCAATTAAAAATAAGAGCATTGTAGCGATGTCATTCTGATACTGACAATGGCCTCCCACGGTCTCTTCTCAGAGGCGAAGCTGTAACACCCACTAACCCACCCAGTTACTGGCCAGAGCTAAATGTTTTAACTTCACAGACATGCACATCATCAGCTGCTGCCCCACACCTTGCACTTATGACCACAAAACGTGACCAACGACCAGGAAATCTACAGGCCTGGGGCCAGATTCACGAAAGCAGTTACGCAAACACGAACCTGTCCATCTTTTCTCAATCTTTGGCGGTTTTGTTTACAATTATTAAACAGTTAATGAGCTCCGAAGCACCAGGAGGCTGTTTATAACAATAACAACAGTTGATTGGCAAGTTTTCATGCTTGTAAACTGTTTAATAAATGTAACCAAAGCCGTCAAAGATTGAGAAAAGATGTACACGTTCGTAAGTACTTTCGTGAATCTGGCCCCAGTTCGCCAGTACGCGTCCATGACCTGTCTTGAATTAGTCTTACCCAAGACAGGAGCAACGTGGTCCTCAGTTTGACCTCTCTTGACCCAGCGCAACAGCCACTCGAAGATGCTGACGTCACAGTGTACAGAGATGTCCACATCCTCCAGTCGTTGGCCTGAAGGACCATAACAATTAACCAATTAGTGATTGATTGATGAAGATTAAGCCACCCAAGAGGTGGCACGGGCATGAATAGCCCGTAAACCAATTAGTAATTAACAATAGTAAAAATAAAATAATAAATTATTATATATTTCTAATTCTGATAATTACAAAGTAATAATAAAAATATTAAACATAATTAGTATAATTGTAGTACTAGTACAAAAATTATGATTAATAATACAAATAATAAGATAAATAATTATTAAAGAATATATTTACCTGAATAACAACCAGTTGGTCCATGCTGGGACAGCGTGAAGCATGAAGCGTTTGGGCAGACTCAGGATACACTACTGTATATATACACCCAGGTGTACCGCGCTTCTCGGTGTATGTACACTAACAGTTTACTCCTGGACTACCTTCACGATAAATGTATACTTTGCAAATTGCTAGTTGGTCAGAAAGCTATCAGGGTAGCTTTAATATTCAATTTCAATTTCTTTAAGTAACCCTTAAACATAACACCAAAGAAAACGGACTACCTGAGAAGGTAATGGAGCCAGACCCGAGGGGGGAACTGTGGTATTTGGATACATAGCGTCTTAGAGAAGTGACACCCCCACGGGCCTTGATTAATATATATATTAGTTGGATTGGGAATAAATAGTGCATAGCTTGCCAGAGGGCCCAGTGTCCTCTGTTGTTATGTTGGAATGTGGGACTTACCGGCAGTGACGTCGGCGAAGTATCCTATGTGGTGTATGAGGAGGTCCCTCGGGCAGGTGAAGTCTTGTCGCAGTCCCCTGGCCTCGTCACAGACGTGGATCACGATACCCGGGCTGCAAGGTATTAGACGCCAGTTAGTCCTTGTCACTCTGGAGGAATGTTAGTGCCGATGGCTGCCGGGAAAGTCATATAGGAGAAGCCACCACGAAAGCCATAGAGGCTGAGCAGCAAGAAGCTAGGAAGGCAATTCTCTGAGATTTCCGGCGCCTTACCTCCTGTCTGGAGCAGTCTTGAAAGTGGAGGGCGTGATGGGAGGTCGCGGAATGTCATGGAGGATGTGGGTGGCGTGGCTGGTGGTGGTCGTAGAGGGCGTGGAAGTGGGCGTGGGTGTGGGCGTCGGTGGGCGTCTCACCACCTCTCTCCCTACCCCATCTCTCGTCGGGGACCTGCTGGGGTCTCGCCAGAAAATGTATGCTTAAATAAACATAGACGCACTTAGACAAATTGGGCCAAAACAGCTGGATATTGAGATTTAATGTGGAGAATTTTCTCTGTCTGTCTGTCTCTCTCTCTCTCTCTCTCTCTCTCTCTCTCTCTCTCTCTCTCTCTCTCTCTCTCTCTCTCTCTCTCTCTCTCTCTCTCTCTCTCTCTCTCTCTCTCTCTCTCTCTCTCTCTCTCTCTCTCTCTCTCTCTCTCTCTCTCTCTCTCTCTCTCTCTCTCTCTCTCTCTCTCTCTCTCTCTCTCTCTCTCTCTCTCTCTCTCTCTCTCTCTCTCTCTCTCTCTCTCTCTCTCTCTCTCTCTCTCCCCCTCCCCCCCGCCCACTACAGGACGAGACAGCCCCCACGCTAAATGTCACATTTCTGTTCACACTAAATCCCGTGAATCATCCTGCCTCCTACACCTACCACCGCCGCTCCCTCTATCTTTCCCAACACTAACTCCTCTCGCCCTGACCTGGGACAAGAGTTGTGGTGGCGCCACTTTCCCGCCAGCCCTGCAGCGGGGCCGCCGCCGCCGCCACCCAATATTAGCACACTATTGTCTCCACGCCCACTCATGTGCATAATAATCTACGAGGCCACGAGGCAGATCAACAACTGATTACACTTGGTTCATGGCTCTTGCGTGTCAGTATGTATCTAATTGTATTTGAGTGCATTTTTGGTGTACTGTGTTCTGCGTTGGTGATTCCAACATGGCGGGTTTGTTTACTTAAGGAGGTATAACATCGAAAATTCAACAAATTGAAAAGTTGTTCAATTTCAGTCAAACTTTATTGACTAGTTTATGTATGAGAAAGGCTCCCATTGGTCCAAGTTTCAGCATCGCTGCCTAAATAGAATGGGAGAAAAAACTTAGTTTTCACAGAATGTTCAAAATGTTCAAAAGTTAACATCAAGCAAGTGTCAACTGAAATTATTTATATAACACTACTATCACACTAGCATCTAATGAAGGATTAAACTTCTTAATTTTATCCAAATATACATCATTCTTTTTTTTTTTGGTGTGAGGGGGGGGGGCTGTCCATTTTTTATCAGGCGATTTGCATGGATCTTACACACTTTACTGAACACATGCCTATCTGTAAAGGCGCCAATTTTGAAAGAAATTGGTCAATGTTAACGTCAGCCACAGGTGGCAGAATCTTTAACCTCATTTTGTTCGAGTAAGTAAATTACAACTACAAGCTGACTCTACTCTTTCATTTATTAATCAATTTACATTAAACATACACCTTATATGTAGAGTTTATGCCTCTATAATTAAGGACTAATTATTTGTTTCCTAAGTCCATTTATAGATTTTATAAATATATATAAAGATAAAGTTGTTGCATAATATTTGTGAGGACTTTGAATATTTTTATTAGTAAAACTAAACATATTTTGGGTAATAATTCTTATAACAATCCTTTAATATATGCTGTTGTGATAGCTGAGTGTTATAGAAATGATTTCACATTTTGACACTTGTATTTGTAGAGTAATTTAAAAAATGGTGAAAATTCGTTGAAAAATATGTCTTTTTATTTTTTTCCTCTCCCTATCTATTTAGGCTACGATGCTTAAACGTGGACCAGTTGGAGACCTTTTTATACACAATTAGTCAATAAAGTTTGAAATTCAACAACTTTCACTTTCCTTTATTATGCCCCCCTTAAGGTGGGGATATCTCCTTGTAGCTCGTGGAAATAGTGAGAAACACTATTCGCACGATGCCGTCACGGTATCATCATCAAACCTGCGGTGAACATTATATCAGCATCTTTCACAGCTTAGTTAACAGATGGTTTCAGTAGTCATGAAGCATGTTTTCGCGCGTGTTCTCCCGGGTCTTCTATCATTTGTTCTACGACATGTTCTACGACATGTTCTACGACATGTTCTACGACATGTTCTACGACATGTTCTACGGCATGTTCTACGACATGTTTTTTTTTATTTATTTTATGTTATTTATTTATATATACAATAATTCTTACACTTGCACAGCGACTAGCACGCACAGCGTTTCGGACAAGTCCTTAATCCTAATTTTTACCCCGGAATACGACCCGCCACATTCGTATTCCCAAGAATACGACCAAGAATACAAAGGGTCGTATTTCCAAGAATACAAAGGGTCGTATTCCCAAGAATACAAAGGGTCGTATTCCCAAGAATACAAAGGGTCGTATTCCCAAGAATACAAAGGGTCGTATTCCCAAGAATACAAAGGGTCGTATTCCCAAGAATACAAAGGGTCGTATTCCCAAGAATACAAAGGGTCGTACTCCCAAGAATACAAAGGGTCGTATTCCCAAGAATACAAAGGGTCGTATTCCCAAGAATACAAAGGGTCGTATTCCCAAGAATACAAAGGGTCGTATTCCCAAGAATACAAAGGGTCGTATTCCCAAGAATACGACTCTTTGATTTAGAACCCTCGTGTCACATCTTGATGTTCTTACGTGTTAGAGGCGGAGCAAGCTGCCAGAGGTCCTCCGCTTCCTTTGCTGGTTATCGAACCCTTTAGCGTGGGCGTGGTCGAGCGCGTTGGGTGGGTGGGCGTGAGGGTCGGAGCCCCGCCCAGGTTGAGAGATGACACCATGTAGGGCAGGATGGAGTCGAGCAGTCCGTCCTGAGGGAGAGTTGAGGGCAAACTGAGCTGGGAAAGGTATTGATCACTTCAGTTGTAGGAGTTCGTGAAATTTGCCGAACAGGAGGCTACGTGGTACTGATGGGATAACAGTATGAGGTAAGTTGTTGCCCCGCTGTCTTTGAGGGTGTTGATGGTCCTGCTACCTGTCAGTGGAGCCACCTGTCAGTGGAGCCACCTGTCAGTGGAGCCACCTGTCAGTGGAGCCACCTGTCAGTGGAGCCACCTGTCAGTGGAGCCACCTGTCAGTGGAGCCACCTGTCAGTGGAGCCACCTGTCAGTGGAGCCACCTGTCAGTGGAGCTACCTGTCAGTGGAGCCACCTGTCAGTGGAGCCACCTGTCAGTGGAGCCACCTGTCAGTGGAGCTACCTGTCAGTGGAGCCACCTGTCAGTGGAGCCACCTGTCAGTGGAGCCAACTGTCAGTGGAGCTACCTGTCAGTGGAGCCAACTGTCAGTGGAGCTACCTGTCAGTGGAGCCAACTGTCAGTGGAGCCAACTGTCAGTGGAGCCACCTGTCAGTGGAGCTACCTGTCAGTGGAGCCAACTGTCAGTGGAGCCAACTGTCAGTGGAGCCAACTGTCAGTGGAGCCACCTGTCAGTGGAGCTACCTGTCAGTGGAGCCAACTGTCAGTGGAGCCAACTGTCAGTGGAGCCACCTGTCAGTGGAGCCAACTGTCAATGGAACCAACTGTCAGTGGAGCCAACTGTCAGTGGAGCTACCTGTCAGTGGAGCCAACTGTCAGTGGAGCCACCTGTCAGTGGAGCTACCTGTCAGTGGAGCCACCTGTCAGTGGAGCCAACTGTCAGTGGAGCCACCTGTCAGTGGAGCCACCTGTCAGTGGAGCCAACTGTCAATGGAGCCAACTGTCAGTGGAGCCAACTGTCAATGGAGCCAACTGTCAGTGGAGCCAACTGTCAGTGGAGCCACCTGTCAGTGGAGCCAACTGTCAATGGAGCCAACTGTCAGTGGAGCCAACTGTCAGTGGAGCCAACTGTCAGTGGAGCCAACTGTCAGTGGAGCCAACTGTCAATGGAGCCAACTGTCAGTGGAGCCAACTGTCAGTGGAGCCAACTGTCAGTGGAGCCAACTGTCAGTGGAGCCAACTGTCAGTGGAGCCACCTGTCAGTGGAGCCAACTGTCAATGGAGCCAACTGTCAGTGGAGCCAACTGTCAGTGGAGCCAACTGTCAGTGGAGCTACCTGTCAATGGAGCTACCTGTCAGTGGAGCCACCTGTCAGTGGAGCCAACTGTCAGTGGAGCTACCTGTCAGTGGAGCCACCTGTCAGTGGAGCCAACTGTCAATGGAGCCAACTGTCAGTGGAGCCAACTGTCAGTGGAGCTACCTGTCAGTGGAGCCAACTGTCAGTGGAGCCAACTGTCAGTGGAGCCAACTGTCAGTGGAGCCAACTGTCAGTGGAGCCAACTGTCAGTGGAGCCAACTGTCAGTGGAGCCAACTGTCAGTGGAGCCACCTGTCAGTGGAGCCAACTGTCAGTGGAGCCAACTGTCAGTGGAGCCAACTGTCAGTGGAGCCAACTGTCAGTGGAGCTACCTGTCAGTGGAGCCAACTGTCAGTGGAGCTACCTGTCAGTGGAGCCAACTGTCAGTGGAGCCAACTGTCAGTGGAGCTACCTGTCAGTGGAGCCAACTGTCAGTGGAGCCAACTGTCAGTGGAGCCAACTGTCAGTGGAGCTACCTGTCAGTGGAGCCAACTGTCAGTGGAGCTACCTGTCAGTGGAGCCAACTGTCAGTGGAGCCAACTGTCAGTGGAGCTACCTGTCAGTGGAGCCAACTGTCAGTGGAGCTACCTGTCAGTGGAGCCAACTGTCAGTGGAGCTACCTGTCAGTGGAGCCAACTGTCAGTGGAGCCAACTGTCAGTGGAGCCAACTGTCAGTGGAGCCAACTGTCAGTGGAGCCAACTGTCAGTGGAGCCAACTGTCAGTGGAGCCAACTGTCAGTGGAGCCACCTGTCAGTGGAGCCAACTGTCAGTGGAGCCAACTGTCAGTGGAGCTACCTGTCAGTGGAGCCAACTGTCAGTGGAGCCAACTGTCAGTGGAGCCAACTGTCAGTGGAGCCAACTGTCAGTGGAGCCAACTGTCAGTGGAGCCACCTGTCAGTGGAGCCAACTGTCAGTGGAGCCACCTGTCAGTGGAGCCAACTGTCAGTGGAGCCACCTGTCAGTGGAGCCAACTGTCAGTGGAGCCACCTGTCAGTGGAGCTAACTGTCAGTGGAGCCAACTGTCAGTGGAGCCAACTGTCAGTGGAGCCAACTGTCAATGGAATCATCTGTCAGTGGAAACCACCTGTCAATGGAATCATCTGTCAGTGGAGCCAACTGTCAGTGGAGCCAACTGTCAATGGAATCATCTGTCAGTGGAAGCCACCTGTCAATGGAATCATCTGTCAGTGGAGCCAACTGTCAGTGGAGCCAACTGTCAGTGGAGCCAACTGTCAGTGGCACCACCTGTAGAAATGTTACTGCCCATTAACTGTTGTTATTATTTCCTCGCCTGTTGTCTAAGTCTCCTTTACTTACACTTCCCCCTCCCACCCCCCACCTAGAGTGGCACTTTTCCCTGCCTCGTTACCTGCAGTGCCATCTGCAGGAGTGCCAGAGTGTGGTCCTGGGAGGCGCTGGCAGGGTTGCCCAGGAGACGGGACCAGGTCTCTGAGGGCGAAGGCAAGATACTCGTGGTGGAGGTAGAGACACCGACGGAGGCGCCGCTGCTGGAAGAGTGCCCACTTCGACCCGGTGCCTGGTCTTCGGCGACTCCAGCACCCGCGATGAGTCGGCCTCCCGCGCGGACCTGAAGACGGTATTAGTGGACGGTGCAGTTAAGTAATTATCTAAAGATGGCGCCAAGCCGGGAAGACTATTTAGCAAAGGTGTAGTTATATATTCATTCTATGCGGCCCTAATAATCGGTTCTGTCACTTAGAAAAGCGTTAGTAAGTCCCTTTCTGTATTTTTCTAGCAGGATATCTATCACCTCTGACTGTTCTGACATACGCAGACTGCACAACAATCAAAATAACTTAATTTTTTCTCTGGGATTATCATACTTGGGTTCATAAACTTTGACTCGCAGCTATATATATATATATACACTCTTGGCCTTGTAAGCACATAGTAGCAGTATGATCAAGAAAATAGTGAAAGTTGAATGCATGTTTTAAAGATTATAAATTGATTTTAGATTTGTTTATTATTATCTTTTTTAAGGGGGCTTATCCATTAAAAAAAACTTTGACTCAGGATGAAAACAATGTATGAATATATAATAAATAATGTTCATTGAAAATGATATAAGTGAAAGTATGCATTACAAACCCTGACCAAAATTATAAATTGCCTTGGAAAATGAACAAATCCACAAGGGCCGTGACGAGGATTCGAACCTGCGTCCGGGAGCATCTTGGAAAAAACAAGAGAAGGAACATTGATGTTAGTTCAACATATTCACCTTCTCAACAGTGGCGGCCGCGGTGCGGTGTAGCTGTGCTGAAGTCAGCAGAAAGTCCAACACATTGGCCATGCTGACAGTGCCATTACCTACGCCCACGCCAGCACCAACGCCGCCCACGCCAGCACCCACGCCCCTTCCACCACCCCCGGACACTGTCCACGCTAGCCCTATCCCGTTCTTGAGCGAATTGGCGCTGATGGTCGCCGACGAGGTGTTGGCTGAAGAGGGAGCTGAAGGAGGAGAGGAACTTCCCGCAGGGCGCGAAGTGTCTGTGACCCTCATGGTGTATATGTGATGGCGCTCCAGGGCACCTGAGGTAGCTACGGGGGTGGAGGAGCCTGGCACTAGGCTTGGGCCAGATCACACACACACGAGGTGCACCGGACGATGGCATGAAGGTTCCACACACTCCTGTATAGAACAAACTATGTGCGATATACTACATAGAAAATGGGCAGCCCGTCCTCCAAAAATGGGGTGGTAAATGTAAGAAGACAAATAAATGCAATTATGTACTATTCAAAAATGGGTTACATGAACGAGAAATAGCATTCACACGTGTAGAATATAATACTGCTACGTACCACAATGCTTAATACTGCTACGTACCACAATGCTTAATACTGCTACGTACCACAATGCTTAATACTGCTACGTACCACAATGCTTAATACTGCTACGTACCACAATGCTTAATACTGCTACGTACCACAATGCTTAATACTGCTACGTACCACAATGCTTAATACTGCTACGTACCACAATGCTTAATACTGCTACGTACTACAATGCTTAATACTGCTACGTACTACAATGCTTAATACTGCTACGTACCACAATGCTTAATACTGCTACGTACCACAATGCTTAATATTGCTACGTACCACAATGCTTAATACTGCTACGTACTACAATGCTTAATACTGCTACGTACTACAATGCTTTAATACTGCTACGTACCACAATGCTTAATACTGCTACGTACCACAATGCCTAATACTGCTACGTACCACAATGCTTAATACTGCTACGTACCACAATGCTTAATACTGCTACGCGATGAATGATCCTGTTCAACTATTACACTCTTGTTAAATAATAAACCTCGATAAAACCCTATAACGTGTATGAATACACTCTGGCTACCTGTCCCCCGACACAATTAAAAAAAGCGGGCAGTATTCTGCTGCTAGTTGCCTGTCATGAATGTGAATCTCTATTTGTCAGGCCGCCAAATTAACGGGTTGTTGCATATTGAGAATACATCAGCTTAATACACCTGTATTATTAATGGACATCAATCATGCATCTGTTTGGGTGTTTACTGCTCCACAAACGTCTACCGAAGTCCAGCGAGATGTTTGAGTCTTCCATTCATTGTGTCGGAGACAGGAATATATATATATATATATATATATATATATATATATATATATATATATATATATATATATATATATATATATATATATATATATACACACACACAGGGGACAGGGGCAGAAATGGTCGGAAACGCGCCCAACCATTTTCTGACCCGCCCGGGACTCGAACCCGGAATTCCGGATTATGAGTGAAGAAGGAACCAGGCTGTACTACCGGGTCTGGTACCATATTGTTCACATTTCTCACAAACACGCACTAAGACTATTACATGATTCATTGCTGACACAAGAGCAATATTGTTTATTATAGGCCTATAGATTTAGCCTACAATAGGCTACTAAACCGAAGCTTAGTGTTATGGATACAAATATTTCCTTCTTTTAAAGCTACAGTTATCAGTGTACTTATGACGATCGTGGACGATGGCCTGAGACCGTATGCAGGCGATGAGTCACAATAACGTAGCTAAAGTATGTTGACCAGACCACACACTAGAAGGTGAAGGGACGACGACGTTTCGGTCCGTCCTTGACCATTCTCAATCGACTTGAGAATGGTCCAGGACGGACCGAAACGTCGTCGTCGTCCCTTCACCTTCTAGTGTGTGGTCTGGTCAACACATGAGACGGTACTCACGACATGCGCAGACGGAAGTGTACACCTACGGGACACTGTTTTGGGCGTAAATAATGAATTAACTTGAAGCGTTGTTATGCAAGCAGCCAAGCGCCGCTGGAGGGGTTATTTACACGCGTTGCCATGACAACAGCCCATCTCATAACAGAAAATGTTACATGTTTGTTGGTAAACTATAGAATTTGTTTGTAATTAGCCCGCCTTCAGTCTAGTACATCGATTAGGTATGTAGCTTAGCCTAACATTTTAAAAGTACTACGATCACCTTCTGTGGTTGTTCAATAAATCTCTGAACTATATGTTTGACAAATCTTTCACCCTGTCCATGGAGGACAGAAGAAAATGTATATATGCTAGTTAGCATTGTTAACTGTACTTTGGTGATGTTCTTCAGTATAACTAGCGACACCTTTATCTCAAGACTATAGCTAGTGACACTACGATTGTATGAGGAAGTGAAATTGTACATGGGAAATAAACTTTGACCCAAATATCAGAGTAACAAGGTTATCGCGAATAACCGAACTCAATTACGGGCTCACCATAGTCCGTGCTACATAAGACATTTCGTTCTGAGTAGCTAAATCTAAAACAACAACAACAACGTACATGGAGAAGTTTCCAGGTTCTAAATTCAAATTCAAAAATTCAAATGTTTATTCGGGTAAAGTACATACATACAATAGGTGATACAAAAATTGATAGATTTATAGATAGAGCTAGTACATACAATGCCTAAAGCCAGTATTACGCAAAGCGTTTCGGGCAGGAAAGATATCCTGCCCTATAGATTTCTATAGCTTTGGCACCTGAATCCCACTCTTCTAGCTGTCGGTGCAACCCGTCCCCTTAAAAATAACGTCACTTTTGGTTCGTATGCGCGCTATAGCCAAATTTGGACGTAATTTGAAATGAAATCGACTCACAAAAGTGACGTACTGTTCCGTTTTCTGTTTGAGTCGTCCGGCCTACTCGGTAAGGTTAGACTAGATGACTTTCAATTAACGTTTTGAAACTTTATGAGAATTTCCTGCCCACCTAACCTATCAGAGGACCCTTAACTTACTGTTGTTGAAAAAAAAAAATGCCAAATTTATTTTCATTTTCAAATTAAGTCCAAATTCGGCCATACTGGCAAACGGCCAAAAGCGACGTTCTTTTTAAGAGGACAAGTTGTCGGTGAGCTCGAAGCTTGCTCTTTTTTGTTGCGAGATCTGGTTCTTGGACACTTAATGTGACTTTATGTAACCACAGACCACACACTGAACTATATGGTTAACATATCTCTAGGCTTGTCCATGGAGGACGGAAGAAAATGTACATTTGCTGTTTAGCATTGTAAATATGTGGCCACGTCTGTGGTAAAACAGAAAGAGAGTACAGGCTGGATATTAGGAGGAAGGAGAGGCCTTTGACAAGCTGCCGGCTTCCTGTCTCCATCGAGACCACTATAGAATGATCTTCAGGTATATTTATGTAAATAATAAACTGAGTTATTTGTATTTATGTTAAAAAAAGGACAATGAGTAATACAACAATGTTTGTATGGCTTTACATTTCTGTGAAACAAGAACCACGACCAGCGTTTCGGACGAGTCTAACGGCTAGCATTATTTGAGGGTGTTTACCGGAGAGCAAGCCAGTCCTCTTAAATAATACACCATATTTTGATGTAACAATTACCAACGTCGAAATATGACGTTCTGTCGCGTTTGTTATTCGTGGGTTATCTTGAGATGATTTCGGGGCTTTTTAGTGTCCCCGCGGCCCGGTCCTCGACCAGGCCTCCATCCGCAGGAAGCAGCCCGTGACAGCTGACTAACACCCAGGTACCTATTTTACCCGGGCCCTTTCTGGGCCTGTACCCGGGCCCTTTCTGGGCCTGTACTTGGGCCCTTTCTGGGCCTGGAAAGGGCCCGGGTACAGGCCCTAGGTAACAGGGGCATAGGGTGAAAGAAACTCTGCCCATTGTTTCTCGCCGGCACCCGGGATCGAACCCGGGACCACAGGATCACAAGTCCAGTGTGCTGTCCGCTCGGCCGACTGGCTCCGGTGGGTCCTCGGTTAGGTTAGGTTCGGGCAATTTAGTACGTCATTTTTGTGAGGCTGTGATAACTCGAGGCAGATAACCACAAGTGTGTATGTGATCCACTAAACTCTGAAGCATTCTGTTAGACACTTCAGTATAGGACTGCCTGTACTGCGGTAATCCCGGCCACCATAGTCGCTGTCACCGTCGTGAACCTTCGTTCTTGGCAAGCTCTATTAGGGAAGCACTCCCTGGCCCGGTTATAGAACTCGACTCTCGTAATTATGAACTTCAGATACCAATAATATTGTAGGCTGCTGTGCTACATTACTGTACTGTGTAGTGCTCTTTGTCCGAGTGATAAGGATTAAGCCACCCAAGAGGTGGCACGGGCATGAATAGCCCGTAAGTGGTGGCCCTTTTGAGTCATTTCCAGTATCAAGAGCTGATACTGGAGATCTGTGGAGGTGCGACTGCACCCTGCGTGACGGGAGATGTCTCCCGTCTGTCGCTTTGTCCTAAGTGCTTCCCTTATATACCGAATCCGGGCCCCCAACTTCCACTCCCATTACTCGTTATGGACCCCAATTCATCCCCTCAAGTGCACCCTTTCCCTGGCAGACTATCCCAAATCTCTCTCCATTCACCCACCCAAATTTTCACGTGCTGGTGAGGGAGTGTGAGCGGAAGTGATTCACCATCACCTCCACGTGCTGGGCCAGTTACCCCCTGCCCTTCCCCCCTCACCATCCCTACTCCCTCACCACCTCCCTCCCCATCCCTTCCCCCTCATCCTCTCACACAAACCTGTTATTACTCATCAGGGCGTTTGGTCTGAATTAAAATTATTAAACAGACCGACCGGTTGTAATTACAATTTATATCATTGAATTAATAATTTTGTCAAAGGGGCAGCAATGCCGTTGTAGTGTTTGATGGCTGTTGACTCTATACACTGTCTCCTAAAGTTATTTTCTACTTCGGCGAAGGGTTTATCATTCCTAAAGCTCATGAGCAACACGGTCTTGTTTCGTCCTATTATCAAGGCGAGTATTTCTGTAAGTTTCCGGCAGACTTTGAACGTGAATCTGTCACTACCTCGCCATATTAGTGTCTAAGAAAGGTGTCATCTTCTTTTTCTAACGTGAACTATTGTAGATTCAACTGTTGTTGTTGCGTTAGATTTAGTTACTCAGAACGAAATGTCCATGTAGCACGGGCTATGGTGAGCCCATAAGTAGATTCAACTGCATTCAGTTGTTCTTAAAGATCCAGGTCACAACAGTGTAGAGAGATGATTAAGACATCGTCAACATAACGACATCTCACAGTGCTTGGGACGATGCTGGTGAGTGACCCTGCTTAAGGGAATCCATGAATTAATTAGCGAGCACAGCAATAATGGCAGACCCCCATTGACATGCTAAATTGTTCATAAAACTGTGTGCCAAAGTAAATGTAATTATAGTGTATACACTAATGCAAATATGTTATTTGTTGAACGAGAAACACAATTTTTCGTTATTTATATAAAGCCACTAACACACATCGTTTCGGGCAGTTCCTTAATCTTAATTTTCCCTGGAATACGACCCGCCAAATCGTTTACCAACTAAGTACCCATTCACTGCTGGGCGAACAGAGGCGTACAGATATGAACTTGCGCCTAGTCAATCCTCCCCGGCCAGCATACGAACCCAGGCGAGTATGTTACCACTGCGCCACTGGGACTGCAGAGTATAGCGTAGTATAGCATAGGCTTCGAAATCTCATAGGGCGCTTCCAGGATGTTTTCCTATAACCAAAATTGAGATTGATTGATTGATGAAGATTAAGCCACCCAAGAGGTGGCACGGGCAATCAACCTGTCCTCTTAAAAAGAACGTCGCTTTTGACCGTTTGCCCGTATGGCCGAATTTGGACGTAATTTGAAATTGAAAAAAAAAATGAAAATAAATTTGGGATTTTTTTTTTCAACAACAGTAAGTTAAGGGTCCTCTGATAGGTTAGGTGGGCAGGAAATTCACATAAAGTTTCAAAACGTTATGAAAAAACGTTAATTTAAAGTGTCCTCTTTTAACCTCTGCGCGTACGCCGGACGACTCAATAGAAAACGGAACAGAACGTCACTTTTGTGAGTCGATTTCATTTCAAATTACGTCCAAATTTAGCCATATCGCGCATACCAGCCAAAAGTGACGTTATTTTTAAGAGGACGGGTTGCATGAATAGCCCGTAAGTGGTGGCCCTTTCGAGCCATTACCAGTATCAAAAGATGATACTGGAGATCTGTGGAGGCGCAACTGCAACCTGCGTGACGGGAGATGTCTCCCGGACCAAGTGGTGACCAAATGGTGAAAAAAAATTGAGAGCTATCAGACCGAACAACTTATACTTACTCCTCTGTAACTCTGCCATGAACACACAAACCACCCAGTCCGTCCTCCTAATGTTTCCCAAACATCAAGAAAACTGTCAATTTAAAGTGGTCTCTCCTAACCTACCAGAGGACCCAAAACAGAAAACGGGTCAGTACGTCACTTTCGCCAGCCGCTTCCATTTTCTAGTACGACAGTTTTTTGCCTTGTGTAACGCCTACGATCGAAATGAGACGTTCTTTGTAAGAGGACAGGTTAAACACCGGTGTTCAGAGCTGTGCATATCAGCATGTACCCGATGCAAGTCCAGATGGCTCACCCCTCCATATTTTTTTTTTACTTTTTGGCAAACGAACGAACCCAAACCCCCCACCTAACCCATCGAAGCCTCGGCATGGGAAAGCGTCAATATTACGCGGCTTAAGTTTGTGTAAATACGCCTCTTTTTTAACGGATTTTGTGCTTTCTAAAAATAATAAATTACGACATATTTGGCGAAAGGAATTATTGGCGCACATTGCAGCCTCTCCCTCCCGGCGTCCATCACGGCGCCGCTAAATGAGGTTTCTGTTCCCTGGCGCCAGGTTCATGTGAGGTTAGTGTTCCCTGGCGCCAGGTTCATGTGAGGTTAGTGTTCCCTGGGGCCAGGTTCATGTGAGGTTAGTGTTCCCTGGGGCCAGGTTCATGTGAGGTTAGTGTTTCCTGGTGCCAGGTACATGTGAGGTTAGTGTTCCCTGGGGCCAGGTTCATGTGAGGTTAGTGTCCTCTGGCGCCGGGTTCATGTGAGTTTAATGCTCCCTAGCGCTGGGTTTACATCAGGTTAATGCTCCCTGGCGCCAAGTAAAGTTAACTTGAGGTTAAAGTCACAAGCGCAAAATTTCCGTTAGATTATTGCACTCCTGGAAACTTCTTGATATTAAACCCGAGGAAAAATGGATGTGTCCTCTGTGACTTGGGAAGTGAAATGGTGGTTCATGATTTACTAGCACAGGGGCTTGCAGCCTCCCCCAGGAGGAGTAGGACCTGAGATCGACCAGAGAGAAGTGTGAAAGCGTCTACGTCAAAGCTATTCTCTAAACAAACCTAGCCTAGCCTATCCTAATCTAACCTTATTTAACATACGAATGTGATACGAAAAAAATTATACCATTTTTTCTTCAGATATCCATGTAAGATCGTAAATATACCAGACCAGAGAGACTAGAGAGAAGTGTGAAAGCGTCTACGTCAAAGCTATTCTCTAAACAAACCTAGCCTAGCCTATCCTAATCTAACCTTATTTAACATACGAATGTGATACGAAAAAAAATATACCATTTATTCTTCAGATATCCACCTAAGATCGTAAATATACCTTTGAGTGTGTCATGTTTATCATCTTGCTCTTTATAATTGTCCTTCACCAACTCACAAGGAACGCGGGATGGTCAATGCGCCACATCACCCGCTACCACATCACCCGCTACCACATCACCCGCCACCCATATAGTCTAGGGTAGCTGTACAAATGCGGATATTCCTAAATGTGTTAATAAAAAAAATGTATTCAACTGGCAGATTTGCATTCTGGGAGCGCCCACCACTTAAATGGTGCAACGTTTTGGGGGTCGACCCGGTAATGCCGAGTATCTCAGCAAGTATTATAAAAACGGCAGCAACCCCCACGTGACTAGACCACTAATGCTAGTCTCAGCCAATGAGCTGTTAATTGGTGTCGTTTCCAATTTGAGATTGTAATTATTTATGATTTAAAATCATGCCTTGTATATTAGTGCTGATGGTGCATATTATCATATAAATGAATTTAAATTACAAATTATTTGACATTTCTATTATCCCAATGAAGTGAAATGTTTAAACAAAATAGTTATGGAGTCTTGGAGCCCTTCAAGTTCAAGTAGGTTTACTGAGACAAGAAAAAATACATCTCAAAGGGATAGAGTAGCTTAGGATATTTCTACTCCCCACAAAAGCCTAGGATAATGACGGGTAGAGAACGTAGTGATTTTATTTTGTAGTTTATTTCTCTACCACAGACGCGGCCATGCATTTACAATGCTAAGCAGCTTATATATTTTTTCTTCTGTCCTCCATATACAGGGTTAGATATGTTAGACATCATATAGTTCTGTGAGTTATTGAGCACTGTGTTACAGGTAATTATAGTGCTTTTACAATTCTAACCAGCATGCTTATATTCGCTGAGGACGAAGTTGTTGGGTGGAGACAAGTTATCTTCCCGATAGCACTTTTCTCACTACGGTGAGAAAGGTGATAAAAAGATAAAGTGTGATAAAGATAAAGGTGGGGAGTGATGTGAGGGGGAAGAATATGGCCAGAGGAAGAGGGTTTGCAGAGAATTTGGTGTGGGGGAGTTAGGGGGGGGGGGCAGAAACATGAGGCATGTGTATTAAATAGGGAGAGTGTGGCTGGGAGGAGAGACAGAGAGATGGCGATGGGAGACTGATGCAAGGGGAAGGGGAGTCTATTGTGTTTTGAATTAGTTTGGCAAATGGGATAAAGTAATAGGGAGAGAAGACTGTGTGTTAAAGATGAAGGTTTGTGGGAAGGAGGGGGGGGGGGAGAATAGAGAGGAAAACATTGACGGTGAGAGGGGAGGAAGAAGACTTACAGGGAGGTTATCTTGAGGTTATTTTGAGATGATTTCGGGGCTTTTTAGTGTCCCTGCGGCCCGGTCCTCGACCAGGCCTCCACCCCCAGGAAGCAGCCCGTGACAGCTGACTAACACCCAGGTACCTATTTTACTGCTAGGTAACAGGGGCATAGGGTGAAAGAAACTCTGCCCATTGTTTCTCGCCGGCGCCTGGGATCGAACCCAGGATCACAAGCCCAGCGTGCTGTCCGCTCGGCCGACCGGCTCCCTCCAGGGAGGGTAGTGTGTGGGAAGAGAGTCGATCGACTTTCCATAATCAGTTGAGCGGGAGGATCTAACAAGTTAGCAAGAGTGACGGAACGTGAAAATATTTGTCAAGAACATTGTGTCAGTGTGAGAGTGAGTGAGTGTGTGTGAGTAGCAGTACAACTTATAAATATGATTTTTTTTAATAATATTAAACAAAAATTCTTTACAGAACTTATATTTTATTTATTTACCAAACATCTGTAAATCCTCGGTGAATCGAGTTTGTTCCAGGCAAATCTAGAATCGACCGGGCTGGAATAGTATAACTTTTGAAGCAAATTACAGGTAAACTACAGGTAAAATATTGATTTAGTTAATGTGGTTCTTTCTGCTAGGGTAGATTAGCTGATATTTATATGTTGCGCTTAAAAACGTTTCCGGTTTGTCCAAATTCAATCCAATTTGCTGAAAATTTTTAAAGAAACTGTTGTTATTGTATCTAACAGTGACAGTCACATTTAATTTCTGACGCCTTATTTGGTTGAACTTAACTCAGAGATTAGTGGTTGAGGGAATGCTAATTTGGTCGTCCACAATATTTAAAAAAAAAAGAACACAATTCTTCTGTCGAATTGATCCCAATCTGCCAAACATATAGATAGCCTAGCGGGAGTCTGTATGTTATCCGTTTTTCCTTCGGTGTTGGAGTGGTTTGTATCCAGCACAATCTCTGTACCAGGCAGCTAGCTGATGGGGGATGTATTAGAGAGGGATGGGTTTTCCTGCAGGAATTGTTATTTCCATCCTCTTTTTTATAGTTCTTTGTAGCTGACCGGTGCTTGCTTGCATGTTGAACTACCAAGTCATTTCTCGAGGCAATACACTGAAAGTGTTTACAATGACAAACGCATCCCATGCACCAGGAAGATTATCATAAACGGTTTAAACTTGTATGAAACTTTGTAGTAATGTTTAAAGTACGGTGATCATTATATAAATATGCACTGCGAAGTGGCACAGGAGGAGTGTGACACAGCGAGGCGCCTCAGTGAGGAAAGTAATCGGCGATGGTCACGAGGACTTTGTAAGTGGATTTTTGACAGCAGTAATTTATGTATCCGGCCCTAGAGCAGGACCGTCTTTTCCTTGTTACGGTTTCAGCAAAGCCTCGCTAGCCTCATCCCCAGGGAGAATGTACATACTCCATTATAGTTTGAGAATTTACGCACGTGGCATATTACACGTGTACCCACGTGGCATAGTGTTTATTTACCACGTGGTATAGTACCTGTGATCGTATTCCTGCGACATACTGGCTGTGTACGAACTTGTCATAGTGGCTGTGTACACTCATGGCATATTGCCTGCATATACACGTGGCATAGTACCAATGTTTGCACGTGGCACAGTGACTGTATACACACGTCACAGTCCAGCCATGGCATGGGTAGAACTATCAGAGGCACCAGCAGTGTTTTGGTAAGGCTCTATATTTACGTCGGTTACACTTGATTGACTAGACTTGATTTCATCTTCATGCTTAGTCCTTGCAGCGACCAATAATAATAATTAGATTTTGTATTTCTTATTTTAAGCTTGCAAAGTGTGACTAACGCCGCTAGTGGCAACATGGCTGGTAACCCCAGCGGTGTCTGCAAACATCCGGAACACTTGAGTTACGCTTATCCTTAGGGACAATATTTGAAGTCCTCCACTTTAAGCTGTGAAGCCCCAGATGGCCTCTTTTAATCCTATGTCATAGTTATTGTTGAGTATTTATTGAATCAAGAAGATCCAAATGCCGAGAGATTAATTTACTTGATAGGTAATTGTTAGTGCAAGTGTCTTAACATATTTATCAAAATTAATCCTAAATCGTGATATAGAATATAGATGGTGGTATTTCACCCCGTTCAATCCGTATAAAAATTAACTGTTTTGGCTAATCGCAAACCTATGAACCGAAACCACCCACCTACCCATGGCCTTAATAACTCGTGCAGTTTTGCTAGGCCCATAGCGTTGCCTGAAACGCTATGCTTACTAGTGGCTTTAGGTATTGTATGTACTACCTCTATCTTTAAATCTAACAGAATGTTTGTACTGTAACGCTGCAACTATGTATGTACTGTTCCTAAATAAATTATTATTATTATTATTATCACAGCTAAACTTAGCGACTATAACATCGCCACTAATGCGTGAAAGAGCATTTAACAGCTTGTGTTACCCCCGCCCTCCTCCAAGCGATGGATCCCAGCCAACGCCATCTCCACTGGAAACTCGCAAAGTGTCGATCGATCCATGAATGGACGACTGGCGACTTTCCGTCTCGGTGGCATGGCCGGCTTGGCCGGTTGTTGGCCGGTTGGTGGCCGCAGCCTGAGCAGTTGGGAGACAGAACTCGTCCTCTTGCTTACATCTCGGCCAGGACTGGATATCAGGGAAGATAGTTTAATCTGTGCAGAATATAAATTATAAATTGTAAATGCTTGCAGAGGCACCACAGGCAACTCAACTGAGTGTTAGTCAACAGGGAGTGTTTGTTTGCTGCCTCTCCATAAGAGGAAAATGAAGAGCAAACACCTAATCCTTGACGGGCGTAACTTAAGGGAAAATGGAATTAGATAATGGGTTCCCTAGGTCGAGTCTATTTACATACTCCGGCCAAGCAGCTGTTGTCTGTGGCTTTTCTCCCAGACGATTCATCGCAATTAAACAGAGAGGAAGGAGGGGACATGTGGCATCTACGGATATATTTAAATAGGATAGTCTCGTAGATATATTTTTACAATCTCAGCATTTATGACAAATTCTATAGTTTCCGTAGCAGAATCTGAAGCATCATTCGTAACAACTTCTTCAGATCGATTCAATTGTATATGTACTTAATTGTTCCAGTTTATAACTTGCATTACCCGTAATATAATCATTAAAATATATTTTTAATACGAAATTATTTGTTTTTCGAGGCTTAGCATAAAACTTATCATATGCTTTATATTATATATATATATATATATATATATATATATATATATATATATATATATATATATATATATATATATATATATATGTATATATATATATATATATATATATATATATATATATATATATATATATATATATATATATATATATGGAAAACTTGAATGCTATTTCCTACATTTTCTTAACAAAGGAAAGTTTTCATTTATTTACATCATGTGATTTTCCTTAATATTCCTATGGCACGTGGCAAAATTGAGTGATCGTAATAGTTCAAAAGAAATTATTAACAGCAAAGTCTGCTTTCCAATTTCAACCTCTTCATTATTTAATGTAAATTTGATAAATGGGCCGCTTATGTTTGGAAACAAAACATCACTAGGCTATGCGTCGAATATGCGTCTAATCATTAATGAATTTTAACATACTTGTAATCAAAGGCGTTAATCTCTCAAATAAAAATAAATATAATAAATGTTTGCATAGTTAGTAATGAAATATATTGCAGGACATTGGATGGTGGGTATAACCTCTAAAGGTTTTACCCACGTAATGCAAATACAAATAATTGTCAACAGAACCAAAAACACCTAACCTAACCAAGGTCAAACTATACCGAAAAATTCTAATTGATTTAAAGATTAATATATATCCAAGAAAATACCGTTCTTGTTTACATTATCCTATATGTGAAATTTTTCGAATGCATCTTTGCGGCCGGCGGCAGCTTGGAGGATGTGTCAACACAGCGCTCGCTAGGCCAGTGTGTCTGTGTGCACGTGCGTGTCAGTGCACGTGCGTGTGCGTGTCAGTGCACGTGCGTGTGCGTGCCAGCCACGGGTAGCTCGTTACAGGAATTCTGGATTTCAGCGTCCCACGTGCACGTGGTTTTGGATATGATATTAGCAGTCCTCAAGGTAAAATATCATCTAGCGCTCCCTGTTTGACTATGGTCAAGGAGGCTCTGGCTGGCCCACTTCACGCCATGTTCTAGGAGAACTGGGGCCAGATTCACGAAGCAGTTACGTAAGTACTTACGAACCTGTACTCAATCTTTGACGGCTTTGGTTACATTTATTAAACAGTTTACATGCACGAAAACCTCCCTCAATCAACTGTTGTTATTGTTATAAACAGCCTCCTGGTGCTTCGGAGCTCATTAACTGTTTAATAATTGCAAACAAAGCCGCCAAAGATTGAGAAACGATGTACAGGTTGGTAAGTGTTTGCGTAACTTCTTCGTGAATCTAGCCCTTGATCCGGTAGTATCAAAGTGTCTATTATGCTCAATTTATTGCTGAAAATATTAATGTTTAACGTTGCCGTGTTGGGTGGGTAACTGAGCAAGAACCGTATTAAGAAGTTCACTTGGTAGCCTACTCTAGCGCATCAAGTTCATCACTAGGAGAATTAGTTCAATTAAAAATTGTCTATTTCCAGGTGATAAAAGTGAACAGAGGACTGCAGTAGTAAGTTTAAAATGAGAATAAACTTGCAAATTAATAAGAAATTGTGCCCCCTGAACGAACGTGGGTTACTTGACAGACTTTATAGAGGATAATGTAGCGAGACGCTGCATTATTTCACACTAATTATATTGTGCAGCGGCGGCTTAATAACATATTTAGCCCCGATTGTAATAACCAGTTACGTCGCCCGCGCGGGAGTTGTCGACTGCCCCAATATGGAGACCTCAAAGATCCTAAATGCCTCTGTAATAACTTTGTAACATCTTTTTATGCAAATATCGGAGACGGGTGGGTGTTGCGCGCCCGTGAGATTTAATATCATAATTCGTTATAGGTTATCTATACAGCTACGAGGGATGAAAGGCTGTAATTGTCGTATATGAGTGACAGACGGAGAACTATAGGGGTGAGCTCCGAGGTTGGCCAGGAGGTATTTATCCAGGTTTTTCCTGTATTTGTCGCCGCCCTGCTGCCCTGACGCGTCTCTGGAGGTCCAACTACTGTCGGTAATGCCGCTTATATTTCATTATAATAACCGTAATCTGCCAACTCTTTTGTAATCTTGTCACGTGCGGTATCACTTAAGAGATGTGATGGAGATTGTAGAAGCCCCCATTAAACGTGGCAACCAGCCATTTCACAATTCAACGACAGAGGATGTAGGGGTAACCCGTTTCATGTCAACGATAACCTGCCTATCTTGAGGTTATCTTGAGATGATTTCGGGGCTTTAGTGTCCCCGCGGCCCGGTCCTCGACCAGGTCTCCTTTTTGTTACACATCCCCCAGGAAGTAGCCCGTAGCAGCTGTCTAACTCCCAGGTACCTATTTACTGCTAGGTAACAGCGGCATCAGGGTGAAAGAAACATTTTGCCCATTTGTCTCCGCCTCCACCGGGGATCGAACCCGGAACCTCAGGACTACGAATCCAAAGCGCGTCCACCCAGCTGTCAGGCGCCCTAAGGCTGGATATAAAACTAGTTTTGCCCACATGTTTTTAATTGATATGCAGACAAATCTCCATAAGAGAGAATACACTGCAAGTACACTCAACAGAATTCTCACACTTCCAAGTGTGTTGATTAGAATGAGCTCTTGCCGGTCAGGCAAGTACTGAGTGTTGTCAAGCACACACTGACGGCTTTGACTGACACCGCCGGTTGACTGTCTGCGAACAAGTACAAGCCTCCTCCCCATCGTGACGGCCCAACAAGCGACCTTCTCAAGGAGGTACTGAGATGAGCGTGACAAGGAAGCCGCCTGGTGTTGTGTCTTTCTACGGAATCGATCAATTCTCTAAAATTGCGACGTATTAATAATTATTAGAACAACGTAAAATTGACGTTTCCTATGCACTGACGGCGATAGGTTTGGTGCGTTTGTTTGGGTTCGTAGGTTGCTGGTTAGGCACTACAGATATATATTTTTTTTACGGAGTGGCAAATCAGGGCTAGCCGGTTAGTGGATGATAATTCCCGGTTATTGACACTTGGGTTGCTAAATTATATCTGGCTCTCGTGTAGCCTCTGGTGGGCTTGACCTTCACTTGTGTTGGATGGGGTTTTGACTTGCGCTGTCTTCCTTTTTTTCTCTCTCTTTCTCTTTTACTCTCTCTCTCTCTCTCTCTGTCTCTCTCTCTCTCTCTCTCTCTCTCTCTCTCTCTCTCTCTCTCTCTCTCTCTCTCTCTCTCTCTCTCTCTCTCTCTCTCTCTCTCTCTCTCTCTCTCTCTCTCTCTCTCTCTCTCTCTCTCTCTCTCTCTCTCTCTCTCTCTCTCTCTCTCTCTCTCTCTCTCTCTCTCTCTCAAGTATGTTTATTGAAACAAGAAAAAATACATCTCAAAGGGATAGAGTAGCTTAGGCTATTTCTGCTCTTTCTTTCTTTCTTTCTTTCTTTCTTTCTTTCTTTCTTTCTTTCTTTCTTTCTTTCTTTCTCTCTCTCTCTCTCTCTCTCTCTCTCTCTCTCTCTCTCTCTCTCTCTCTCTCTCTCTCTCTCTCTCTCATTCTGTCTATGCAATCTTCAGAGGTGCAACGGGTTAGACGTTGGTTATAATTAGACAAGTGGCCAAGTCAAAGGCCAGGAGGTCGTAGTCCAGGACGTTGGTCGGAGGTCTGAGCGGCGTTGAAGTCTGTGTTTACTCGCGTGGATCCTCTTATTAGTGCTGTAGCAGCTCTTATTGGCTTGTGTGAACTTTGCTTTCTCCAGACTGCACTCTTTTTTGTATTTAATATTGCTGTTGTTTTTTCTCTTGTGTGGACTTTTATTTATTATTTGTTTGAATGCCGCTGTTGTATTCCTCTTGTGTGGACTTTTATTTATTATTTGAATGCTGCTGTTGTATTCCTCTTGTGTGGACTTTTATTTACTATTTGTTTGAATGCCGCTGTTGTATTTCTCTTGTGTGGACTTTTATTTATTATTTGAATCCCGCTGTTGTATAAATCATTTATTGTAGAGTATATTATTTTTATTTCTTAGTTGTTGATGGGATGATTTGAGTTTTTATTCTCTGTATTGATTTTATTCTTTGTCGCGAACGCAGATTAATGTCCAATTATTCGTAGCGATTAGTAGTTTACATTATTTGTGATTAGCGTAATTGTGGTATACTTTCTTTGTGATTAGCGCAGTTGTGGTATACTTTCTTTGTGATTAGCGCAGTTGTGGTATACTTTCTTTGTGATTAGCGCAGCTGTTATTGGCATTATAATTAGAGTAGCTAATGTTTACATTCTTTGTATTAAGCGCCACTATACTTTACATTTTTGTGATAAGCGTGGCTATAGTGTCCACTGATAGGCATGGCTATAGTTTACACTGATAAGCGTGGCTATAGTTTACACTCTTCGTGATAAGCGTAGCTATAATTTATACTGTGATAAGCACATCTGTAATTAACAGTGATGAACTCTGCTGTGGTTTATTCTATGATAAGCACAGCTATAGTTTACACCGTGATAAGCGCAGCTTTACGCTTTTTGTGAGTATAAGTGCAGCAATAGATTACATTCCACCGTCGCTAAGGGTCTACTTTAAGAGCCAGCGCTCTTAGAGAGTTAGGCGCACCACTTTGCCAAATAATTGACTATATACTGATTGAAATTTTGGCGGTCAGATTAGATACGCCTGAACTTCAATTTGCATACAAAATTGGTTGGTCAATGCGACTCAATGTGTTTGGAAAGTACTCGATACTATCGCTCCCATGGCAGCTCCCATGGCAGCTCTCCGCTTGTTGAGGCTTGTGGTGCAGTTGACAAAGTTGAATGCCGCAAATTTTTTTTTAAGAGAATTGTTTGACAGAAACGTATGCCCCGATAGAATCCTATATTTTACACTTTTTCTCTGATCTGCACAGTAGCTGTGAAGTAAATAATGTCCTTACTGAAAATGTTTGTTTTCAAACAAGTCACTCTCTAAGACCTTACAAAATGTTATCTCTTATTTTCGTTAGATTAGGTTAGGTTAGGGCAGGTTGGGTTCGTTTATAGAGTCGCGACGCTGTAGAGGGGGGGGGGGTGATGGGAAGTGGGAGGGAGGGGACATTTTTCTCAGGTTTTTGGACTCATAAACTGCGCCCTTCACACGTGAAGAACCTCTCACACACTCACAGCTCCCTGACAAGGGGGAGCCAGCTTAGCTTAGCTACCAACACCCACACATCGTGTCAGCGAGGCGGACAGCCCGCCTGCTGTCATACCTCTCACTGTATTTCCCACTTCTATACTTCCCTTCACCTATGCCTCTCCTTCCTCTTTACTTCCGATAAAAAACTAGCTGTTATATATCTTCGTACGCCTTACCACTAGGCAACCTCATATTAATTTGATTTTCAGACATTAGGTATTCATCTTGCAGCCAATCTTTGTTGAAAATATCACCCAGATTGCAAGAGAATACAACTTATAAATGCGTGATGTGTATATTAGTGTAGCAGATCTCGGATATAAAATACTTGTGTAAAGGAGGAAATGTAGATGTTTATCTCTCAGAATGTTTGGTAATATGTTTATTGCTTGTGATGTGTCAATCTATGTATGTATTAACACGATGTACTGAACGGGGTGAGAATAGCTTGAGCTACCTCATCCCTGTCCCCGCGGCCCGGTCCTCGACCAGGCCTCCACCCCGAGGAAGCAGCCCGTGACAGCTGACTAACTCCCAGGTACCTATTTACTGCTAAGTAACAAGGGGCATAGGGTGAAAGAAACTCTGCCCATTGTTTCTCGCCGGCGCCTGGGATCGAACCCGGAACCACAGGATCACAAGTCCAGTGTGCTGTCCGCTCGGCCTCCCCTCCCCTCCAGCAGGGAGGGCTGGATAGTTGATATTATCGAGGAAATACTGTCAGGAAGAGGCTCCTTGATGCAATATTAAGCCTGTGCAAGTCAGAGCGCAGATACATGAGCTCTGTGTTCAAAGGGAATTTAATCCTAGCTACCGCCTGAGTCTGCTGGTGATGTACAATTAATTTTCATATTGATGTCTTACGGGTACATTTTGTATGTTATATGTGTCTAAAAATTCATAAGTTATGCAACTTACAATAATTTTTGTTATGTTTGGTATATGTAATGTGAGTCTCATTATACAATTTGTTCTTATGTATAGTATAATAGTATCGTATAATAGTAATAGTATAGTATATCGATATACGATATACTATATAATAGTATATCGTATAATAGTAATAGTATAGTATATCGATATACGATATACTATATAATAGTATATCGTATAATAGTAATAGTATAGTATATCGATATACGATATACTATATAATAGTATATCGTATAATAGTAATAGTATAGTATAATACAGTATCCTGCCCGAAACGCTGCGCATACTAGTGGCTTTACAAGATTGTAATTACCATATTATGTATCCTCACAATCCCAATGTGCCATCTTGTATATGCATAAATAAATAAATAATATAGGTTACTACTTTGTTTTAAGTTTAAATTTTTTACGTGTATACGCCGGTTTCAGTTTAGCTGTAATAATAAATGTGTTATCCTTGTTAAGAGAGCTGCGATTACAATCACACATGTGTCAGTAAAGCGGATTGTCGGCCCGCCTGTTATCTCACATTATATTTCCCAATTTTGCAACTTTCCTTCACCCGTATCCCCCTTTCCCCCAGCTATACTGTTTCCCGTATCCCCTCCACTCGCCCTTCAAGAAAGAATAAATTTATTATACATAAAGCACCTGAATCTGAACATTATGATGGATAAATTTCTGCTTGAATGGATGTATACCTGGTTGATGGGGTTCTGGGAGTTCTTCTACTCCCCAAGCCCGGCCCCAGGCCAGGCTTGACTTGTGAGAGTTTGGTCCACCAGGCTGTTGCTTGGAGCGGCCCGCAGGCCCACATATACCTGGTTGATGGGGTTCTGGGAGTTCTTCTACTCCCCAAGCCCGGCCCCAGGCCAGGCTTGACTTGTGAGAGTTTGGTCCACCAGGCTGTTGCTTGGAGCGGCCCGCAGGCCCACATATACCTGGTTGATGGGGTTCTGGGAGTTGTTCTACTGCCCAAGCCCGGCCCGAGGCCAGGCTTGACTTGTGAGAGTTTGGTCCACCAGGCTGTTGCTTGGAGCGGCCCGCAGGCCCACATATACCTGGTTGATGGGGTTCTGGGAGTTCTTCTACTCCCCAAGCCCGGCCCGAGGCCAGGCTTGACTTGTGTATCTTTGATCACAATGTCAATACTTCAGCCCGTCCTCCTAAGATTTCCCAACGTCAATAAACTGTGGTACTAAGGTGCCCTTATCCTAACCTACCAGAGGACCCACAACAGAAACATTATGTCAATTTCGCGAGCTACTCTATCCCTTTGAGATGTATTTTATTGTGTCAATAAACGTACCTGAACTTGAATTTCGCGAGCCGCTACCATTTTTTTAGTACAATTCTTGGCCTTAGATAAAGTATACGTCAAAATGTGACGTTCTATTAGGATTTCCTCCCCTTACCCCGACCGTGTTACATAATACCTCCCCCCACTTCCCCCCCTCTTCCCATAACTATCCAGCCCCACTTTACCCCCGACCATTTTGCATAGCGCCTTTCCCATTTCCCCTCTTTCGATAAATATCTTCCCCTTCGATCAAGCTTCGCCAGTCCTCATCCAAAAACCAGCTTCCTCTTTCCAACGTTCTTGGCTAACCTTCCCCTTTCCCCTCCTCTCTCTCCCTGGGGCCAGCTTACAGTCTCTCCCTCTGAGAGCCAACTTTTCTCTTTACCCCGGCAGTGATCCAGCAGTCTCTAAACCCCGCCCCGGGTTAGCGTCAACCCCACCTCAAACCTCCCTCCCTTCCTTCCCTATGACCCTACAAACCCTTGCACGCGATGGCACATCCCCTGCTCGCATTTTGCTGTGAGGGTCAACTTCCTGAGTAGGTGTACAGCTCTTTGGTTCGTTTATTGTGTGCCTCCTCGTACCTATCCCCTTCATGCGTCCCATATCCATGGCCTTCATGCGCCTCATACCCATGCCTTTCATGCGCCCCAAACCCATCCCCTTCATGCGCCCTATACCCATCCCCTTCATGCGCCCTATACCCATCCCCTTCATGCGCCCCATACCCATGCCATTCATGCGCCGGATACCCATCTCGTATGCAGGGGTGGAAGTGTTACAATTGCCTACTTGCAGCACTAACAGTAGGTAGACTTCGGATACTCTTGATGTATATACATAAAATATAGCACCGTAAATGCTCCATAAGATAGTAGTATACATGTTGGAGTTGATAACATCAATCCCGATGATGGTACAGATATCAATAATCTGTTTATATCACGAGTGATTTAACAAGGGGCTTGCAAGCCCCTATACAAGGCAGTTTACATATATGGCGAGTCACACAGTTACTAGTTGTGTTCCACACCCACTCAGTCAACTGGGCGGCAGCTTTACAGTACATGTGGAGGCTGCACCTAAAATAAGTAGATTATCGATGCTTCGCTAAGATTCCCAGCAGTACATCAATATGAATGAAGTACTTATACATTTCTCTCATGCTAACACATAAAAGAAATGTCGCTGGAACAATGGTGTAAACCTTCAAGAGGGCACTGGACTAGTTTCTGATGGAGTTACCGGATCAGCCTGCCTGTGATGGATATGTGGCCCCCGTAGAGTACAAAGACAAACAAAGTCTTAAAACCAGGCAATCACCAGGGGAACCTCGCCTCAGGCTAGGCTACGAGAGGAAAAACTCTCGTAGCCTAGCCTGTTAGTCTGCGGGAGTTCATAGGCTGTGGATTAGCCTATGAACTCCTCGTTCATAGCTAATACACAGGTAAACTTTGCCTTTCTGGAGGCACTAGATCCATAATATTCCCAAACATATACAGGGAATTAACCATCATCTAGCATCTAAAGCGAAATAAATGATAAGAAATGTATCGTTTAAGCTTTGACATGTCCGTCGGTGTTATTGCCTCCTGTGAATGAAAACGCTATCTTATCAGACTTTTTATTTATGACAAACACGTGATGAATGATTTTTGAGGGCCAGATGAGGAAGTGAAGGTTATAGCATCACTCACGAGTGATAGTGAAAGGTCAGTGCTTTATGTCAACATTAAATTTAATAACACGAGCCTCTCTGGTCAGCCCTTTGTTGTGATCACGTGACTTGCCGAGCCACTGCCCTCTCTCTCTTTCCTGCTTCCAAACCTCATCTTTCTCCCTTCCTTTACCATTCTTTATCCCTTCTTGTTCTTTCATCCTCCCCAATTATCCTCTCTTACCTCGCTATAACTTCTTATGTTTCCCCTGTCCCCCCTTTATCTATCAATATTTCTCATTCCAAATCCTTAGCAGCCTATTCTTCCATCCACCTTCCCCCCCCCTCCCCTCTCACCATTTAATTAAGGTTCTACCCAGAGTGTATAGACTTACAAACAACAATGGACGCCAGTATTACCGTAGTGAACGTCAGCTTCGCTTATTATGATAATATTGTCTCAAGGGGATTAAATCCGCTTTCCAGATTGGATCTGAAATGGTCCAAGACTCTTATCCCTTTTTAATTTTAATATATACATCAGTTTCGTATGGTGGGAGGTGGGCACGCCCATGGGAACACACTCTCTCTCTGTCTCTCTGTCTCTCTCTCTCTCTCCCCCCTCTCCCCCCCCCCCCTCTCTCTCTCTCTCTCTCTCTCTCTCTCTCTCTCTCTCTCTCTCTCTCTCTCTCTCTCTCTCTCTCTCTCTCTCTCTCTCTCTCTCTCTCTCTCTCTCTCTCTCTCTCTCTCTCCTCCCTCCCTCCACCCCCGCACAACCCACTGGGCCTCGCGGTCTGGCCAGACAGTGTAGGAACTGTGTTTGCCTTGTTCGAAGCAATATTTACTACTAATAAAAAAAGACTGTTGGGCTTGATTAAAGCTTTTAATATTCAATAACGAGAATGCTAAGCTAGGTAGGAGGTGCTGGATGTTTAACATAGCATAAATTTTACCCAGGTGCCCCAACTTTGTTTTGTGATCTATATGGCTCCAAATATTCAGGCCTGACAAGAGAGAAATCACAGACCTCAGAGATGAGAAAGCATCAGCATTCAAATATTTTGTTTAGCAGTTCCAGGCTCAGGTGAGGCTATTCTAATTCTGGCGAGGCTCTGGTGAGGTTACTCTAATTCTGGCGAGGCTCTGGTGAGGTTACTCTAATTCTGGCGAGGCTCTGGTGAGGTTACTCTAATTCTGGCGAGGCTCTGGTGAGGTTACTCTAATTCTGGCGAGGCTCTGGTGAGGCTACTCTAATTCTGGCGAGGCTCTGGTTCTGCCCAAAGAGCGCTCTATATGTGTAAGCTCTGCAACCCAGGCACTGGATGATAGTCTTCAACTTTATAGTGGGAATTAATTTATTCACGCTCGTTTGGTTGAATATATCATTCTTAATGCAGATTGCATGCCCCTGCATCACAGACCTCCCTGCTCGAAGAGGAATCTTAGCACCACATTGCCAGAACTCCGTAACTTTTGCAATGGGTTTGGGAAGCTGCCTAAGTACTGGGCCAGGAGTCATCGAACATTTACGCGTCCATTTACGAAACCTGTACATCTTTCCTCGATCATGGCGGCTTTTATTTATTAAACCGGTTTTTAAGTGCTTCGAAACTTTGCAACTTAAGATTATTATTTTTATAGGCAGCCTCGTAGTGCTTCGGCACTGTGGCTGTTGTGGTACAGTGACTTGATGTACAGTGACTTGAGGTACAGTGACTGTTGTGGTACAGTGGCTGTTGTGGTACAGTGACTTGAGGTAGAGTAACTGTTGTGTCGAGTTTGTGGATCTGCGAATCTTTGTGTGTGTGTGTGTGTAATTACCTAAGTGTAGTTACAGGATGAGAACTACGCTCGCGGTGTCCCGTCTTCCAAGCACTCTTTGTCATATAACGCTTTGAAACTACGTGTGTGTGTGCGTGTGTGTGTGTGTGTGTGTGTGTGTGTGTGTGTGTGTGTGTGTGTGTGTATGTGTATGTGTATGTGTGTGTGTGTGTGTGTGTGTGTGTGTGTGTGTGTGTGTGTGTGTGTGTGTGTGTGGAGCACCCGACACTGCTCCAGAGTTGGCGGGTTCATGTGTATAATTTTTTTATAATATATAATTTGTAATACAATGAATGAGGAGGCAGAGCGAGAAGTGTGAGCCCCAGAAATTTGTTTTGATTGGTGAGTGGGACGTCTGAGACATGACAGCCCGGTAGTTATCGGGTTTTGAAGACTTGGTGTAATGATGACTCTGGTTCGCGGTGTTCATGTATTCATCGGAGGTCAGATTAGCCGCCTGCCTCTTTTTTTCCACCCAACCTTTGGGAGATAATTTGGTCAAGTGGTACCCACAAGGAGGCGCGGTTAATGATAAATTATATTTTAGCATGTTAAGCTCACTGCCGTCTCTCTTCGACCACACACGCACACACACATTGGTCAACTTTTAAGAACTGCCTTTAGAAACCTGTGTAAGAACTGCCTTTAGAAACCTGTGTAAGAACTGCCTTTAGAAACCTGTGTAAGAACTGCCTTTAGAAACCTGTGTAAGAACTGCCTTTAGAAACCTGTGGAAGAACTGCCTTTAGAAACCTGTGGAAGAACTGCCTTTAGAAACCTGTGTAAGGAATCGTTCAGGATGTTGTATGCCACTTATGTCAGACCAATCTTGGAGTATGCAGCTCCAACCTTGAGTTCATACCTAGTTAAACACAAGACATAGTTAGAGAAGATTCAGAGGTATGCCACCAGACTAGTCTCAGAACTGGGTGGTATGAGCTACGAGGAAAGGCTATGGGAGCTAAACCTCACGTCCCTGGTAGACAGAAAAGCAAGGGGAGACATGATAACCACCTAGAAAATTCTCATGGGAATTGACAAGGTGGATAAAAACAAACTATTTAGCATAGGGAGCCGGTCGGCCGAGCGGACAGCACGCTGGATTTGTGATCCTGTGGTCTTGGGTTCGATTCCAGGCGCCGGCGAGAAACATTGGGCAGAGTTTCTTTCACCCTATGCCCCTGTTACCTAGCAGTTAAATAGGTACCTGGGTGTTAGTCAGCTGTCACGGGCTGCTTCCTGGGGGTGGAGGCCTGGTCGAGGACCGGGCCGCGGGGACACTAAAAAGCCCCGAAATCATCTCAAGATAACCTCAAGATAGGTGGAACATGAAAAGGGGGGACACAGGTGGAGACTAAGTACCCAAATGAGCCACAGGGACGTTAGAAGGAACTTTTTCAGTGTCAGAATAGTTAACGGATGGAATGCATTAGGCAGTGATGTGGTGGAGGCTGACTCCATACACAGTTTCAAATGTAGATATGATAGTTAAGTAGCTCCAGAATCTGTACACCAGTTGAGAGGCGGGACCAACAAGTACAACTAGGTGCGTACACACACACAAATTGCCCTCATGACCTTGGGCAAAAGATCGTTGCGAGTGCTTTGTACATAGTATGTGAGAACTATCCATGAGTATGCCGACCCGGCATGGAACCCCTACCCAAAGAAACAGAAAGCCACACTAGAACGGTCCAAATATATCCAACGAAGATCATTTTAAACCTGAGGGGACTAAGCTATGAAGAATGACTGAAGGAACTGGACCTCATCACACAGGAAGGAAGAAGAAATAGGGCGAACATGATAACAATGTACGAAGCAAAATTGACCATAGAGAAGCAATATTTAAAGTGAGGAACGAGGCAATGTAATTGGAAAAAATGAGGAAACAAATGTGACAGATATTTCAGAACTTCAGTTCAACTGGTAAATTATATTTGGACATTACCTTACACTTCAGTTGTGTCTGTGGCCATTAATGCGCTTTGCCAAAGTCTGATTTAGAGAAGAATACCATATATAATATAGCTATGACAAAGGAGAATTTATAAATCTCTTATCAGAGTGGCGTTTAGAGGCACTCAGGAAAATTTGTGCCATAATCCCACAAGGTTAAGAGGGTTTAAAAAGTGTGAGATTATCCATATTAGCATGTTCTTTTATGAGGCTTTGGCAGTTGTATGAATATCCTCTTATTAACATTTTAAGCCTTTGAGAGGATCGATAATGGCTTGTGTACATAATAAATGTTTATGGTGGTAACTTCTGGGAGTGATTTATGTACACATTCACGGGAGCAGGAGAGTGTCCGCCTCTACGGGTCGTGGCTTATCAGTCTCTAAAGTGTCTAGACACCGGTGGCAGGGTTCGCCCTCGCTATTAACGCTCAAGTATAACATTTGGGGTTTACGGCTCATGCTCTGTGGTGAGACGAAAAATGGGGTTTACTGTGAATTATATAAACTATATATATATATAAATGCAGAATAACCACATGTGAAAAGTAGAGAATGCTTAAAGCGTTTTCGGCTAGAGCTAATTCGCTTTCATCTTTATTCTTCGCAGAAAACGCGTTAAGCATTCTCTATTTTTCACATGTGGTTATTCTGCATACTTGGATCAGTGTTATTCTGATCACTGTTGCATAAATGTAGTATATTTCCCCTCCTGTACATTTATGTTGGTATGAGGTTTATATTGTATTATTATTTAATAAAGACAACAGAACAACTATTAACGATCAGTAGCCTAACATAGCGCAAATCTCGCTCCCCCGTAAACTCTACGTCCTCTGAGGCAACAGGTTCACACACACAAATGCTGAATCCTAATTATACGTGATTGTGTTATTAGAATATAAGTATATGATTCATGGTTTGGAGGACTTGTGCAGTTCGTCTGTAGCGTTTGTTGAATTGCAGAGGTTATGACGGCGTAGTAGATACCACAGGTGGTTCAGAACCAGGTGGTCCAGAACCAGGTGGTCCAGAACCAGGTGGTTCAGAACCAGGTGGTCCAGAACCAGGTGGTCCAGAACCAGGTGGTCCAGAACCAGGTGGTCCAGAACCAGGTGGTTCAGAACCAGGTGGTCCAGAACCAGGTGGTCCAGAACCAGGTGGTTCAGAACCAGGTGGTCCAGAACCAGGTGGTCCAGAACCAGGTGGTCCAGAACCAGGTGGTCCAGAACCAGGTGGTCCAGAACCAGGTGGTTCAGAACCAGGTGGTCCAGAACCAGGTGGTTCAGAACCAGGTGGTCCAGAACCAGGTGGTCCAGAACCAGGTGGTTCAGAACCAGGTGGTCCAGAACCAGGTGGTCCAGAACCAGGTGGTCCAGAACCAGGTGGTCCAGAACCAGGTGGTTCAGAACCAGGTGGTCCAGAACCAGGTGGTCCAGAACCAGGTGGTCCAGAACCAGGTGGTTCAGAACCAGGTGGTCCAGAACCAGGTGGTTCAGAACCAGGTGGTCCAGAACCAGGTGGTCCAGAACCAGGTGGTTCAGAACCAGGTGGTCCAGAACCAGGTGGTCCAGAACCAGGTGGTCCAGAACCAGGTGGTCCAGAACCAGGTGGTTCAGAACCAGGTGGTCCAGAACCAGGTGGTCCAGAACCAGGTGGTCCAGAACCAGGTGGTCCAGAACCAGGTGGTCCAGAACCAGGTGGTCCAGAACCAGGTGGTTCAGAACCAGGTGGTTCAGAACCAGGTGGTCCAGAACCAGGTGGTCCAGAACCAGGTGGTTCAGAACCAGGTGGTCCAGAACCAGGTGGTCCAGAACCAGGTGGTTCAGAACCAGGTGGTTCAGAACCAGGTGGTCCAGAACCAGGTGGTTCAGAACCAGGTGGTTCAGAACCAGGTGGTCCAGAACCAGGTGGTCCAGAACCAGGTGGTTCAGAACCAGGTGGTTCAGAACCAGGTGGTTCAGAACCAGGTGGTTCAGAACCAGGTGGTTCAGAACCAGGTGGTTCAGAACCAGGTGGTTCAGAACCAGGTGGTTCAGAACCAGGTGGTTCAGAACCAGGTGGTCCAGAACCAGGTGGTCCAGAACCAGGTGGTCCAGAACCAGGTGGTTCAGAACCAGGTGGTCCAGAACCAGGTGGTTCAGAACCAGGTGGTTCAGAACCAGGTGGTCCAGAACCAGGTGGTCCAGAACCAGGTGGTTCAGAACCAGGTGGTCCAGAACCAGGTGGTCCAGAACCAGGTGGTCCAGAACCAGGTGGTTCAGAACCAGGTGGTCCAGAACCAGGTGGTCCAGAACCAGGTGGTCCAGAACCAGGTGGTTCAGAACCAGGTGGTCCAGAACCAGGTGGTCCAGAACCAGGTGGTTCAGAACCAGGTGGTCCAGAACCAGGTGGTTCAGAACCAGGTGGTCCAGAACCAGGTGGTCCAGAACCAGGTGGTCCAGAACCAGGTGGTTCAGAACCAGGTGGTCCAGAACCAGGTGGTTCAGAACCAGGTGGTCCAGAACCAGGTGGTTCAGAACCAGGTGGTCCAGAACCAGGTGGTCCAGAACCAGGTGGTCCAGAACCAGGTGGTTCAGAACCAGGTGGTCCAGAACCAGGTGGTTCAGAACCAGGTGGTCCAGAACCAGGTGGTTCAGAACCAGGTGGTTCAGAACCAGGTGGTCCAGAACCAGGTGGTTCAGAACCAGGTGGTCCAGAACCAGGTGGTTCAGAACCAGGTGGTTCAGAACCAGGTGGTCCAGAACCAGGTGGTTCAGAACCAGGTGGTTCAGAACCAGGTGGTCCAGAACCAGGTGGTTCAGAACCAGGTGGTTCAGAACCAGGTGGTCCAGAACCAGGTGGTTCAGAACCAGGTGGTCCAGAACCAGGTGGTTCAGAACCAGGTGGTCCAGAACCAGGTGGTTCAGAACCAGGTGGTTCAGAACCAGGTGGTCCAGAACCAGGTGGTTCAGAACCAGGTGGTCCAGAACCAGGTGGTTCAGAACCAGGTGGTTCAGAACCAGGTGGTCCAGAACCAGGTGGTTCAGAACCAGGTGGTCCAGAACCAGGTGGTTCAGAACCAGGTGGTCCAGAACCAGGTGGTTCAGAACCAGGTGGTTCAGAACCAGGTGGTCCAGAACCAGGTGGTTCAGAACCAGGTGGTCCAGAACCAGGTGGTTCAGAACCAGGTGGTCCAGAACCAGGTGGTTCAGAACCAGGTGGTTCAGAACCAGGTGGTCCAGAACCAGGTGGTTCAGAACCAGGTGGTCCAGAACCAGGTGGTTCAGAACCAGGTGGTCCAGAACCAGGTGGTCCAGAACCAGGTGGTTCAGAACCAGGTGGTCCAGAACCAGGTGGTTCAGAACCAGGTGGTCCAGAACCAGGTGGTCCAGAACCAGGTGGTCCAGAACCAGGTGGTTCAGAACCAGGTGGTCCAGAACCAGGTGGTTCAGAACCAGGTGGTTCAGAACCAGGTGGTCCAGAACCAGGTGGTTCAGAACCAGGTGGTCCAGAACCAGGTGGTTCAGAACCAGGTGGTTCAGAACCAGGTGGTCCAGAACCAAGTGGTTCTGCGTTCGATCCTCTGGCCAAGCGAGACGTTTGGGTAATTTTTCATACACCTGGGAGCTAATAAGACTGTTGTGGGGTTGCATCCTGTTAGTCGCTGGCTCGGGGAATCTCGATATACCTAACAGGGTTCTGGGCATGATAACTGGAAACCAAATCCTTGGTTCAAGACGCGACGCCGAGCTGGGTTACGCGGTCTGCCGCGAGAACTCTATCCACCCTGGACGTCCCGCTCCATGTGACTCACAGCGGGTGTTTCTGTCCTTCCTCGGCGAATTGATACCGATTCCTGCCTGGGCCGAGGGGAGAGCCTGTGGTCAAGGCCCTTTATCTGGCCAGGAAGACTCCTCCTTGGTCGAAATGTCAGCTCAGAACTGGGAAATTTAAAGCCAGTGGTCTGACCGCTTTGATATTACCTTGCGCTTCTTCCGTCAAATTAGTTTTTTGAACGACATTATCTCATATCGCTTTACCTTCATCATTTTTGTTTGGCCTCGGGTGTCATGTCTGTCATGTCATGTCAAATGTCTGTAGTTTACGAAATGAACTTCGATATCAGAGTTCTTATGCTGCCGCTGCTGTAACATTGGGGAGAAAAATCATACACTTGTTGGATTCTTCAAGTTCCTTTTGGCTACCATAGAGAACACGACCGTGGGAACACTAGAGAAAATTATTCTCGAAGACAGCAAGGGGGGGGGGGCCAGATTATAGCTTAATGAGTATATATACTGCAACTGATCAGACTTCTCCGGTAGCTAAGATGGAAGGAGGGGGGTAGAAATAGCCTAAGCTACTCTATCCCTTTGAGATGTATTTATTGCTTATCTCAATAAACATACTTGAACTTGAACTTGAGATGGAAGGACGCGATTTTTATATCTTTATTAAATGAAGGTGTGTGTAGGAGACCACAATGGCACATAAACCTTCATTTTTTAAACCACATTTTCTTGCAATGTATCTGTTATCATTTTATTAATTCTGCTAGAATTTACCTACTTAAAATTATCTGTTAGACCTGCCCGAAACGCTGCGCGTACTAGTGGCTTTACAAGAGTGTAAATACTATGCTATGTATTCTCACAAACCCAATGTACTGTCTTGTATATAAATAAATAAATATATAAACAAACCACTCCAACATTGACCTGACAAGTGAGGATCATCAGCCAACACGCCAGCTGAGAGCGACGACTAACACGTCTGCTCACCACCACGTCCAGGACGCAACTGACCCTCCACAACTCCCACATTTCAGACTTAAGAACTTTCCACTCTGCCCTGGTGTACCCCTGGGCAAATTTCCCGCCAAGTCACGTTCCCTTGTCACGTGCACTTCGCCTTATCACTCCCATCCCATCTGAGCTGTCGCCGCCGCTGGCCATCGTCGACTTCACACTAAGAGGAGATAGTGAGTCCTTGAGGTACGCCACACACTCGCACACGACACCACACTTCCTGGTCAAGGACCACATCCCACTTGATCGGCAAAACCACACACACACTCTCCACCTAGCCGTGAAAACCACGTCCGACCTTGTCACCAAAGCTACCTCTGACTTGATTGTCAAGGCTACGTCTAACCTCGGTCGTGAAGACTAAGAAGGTTAGGTTAGGTTGTGGTTTTCTATTCAGCTTTTCAAGGTAAACTCAAATATTCACAATAATTTAGTATGTCACATATGCACTTATTCATAAGCAAGATATTTACTATAAGCAAGTGCGAGAACGGGTTGCAACACTACATATATTCTGCTAGTCTTCCCCTCTTTGGGAATTCTCATTATCTGCTGATGTAAACCTGATCAAATGTAAACTGTCAAACAAAATTTTTCGCACACCCTCCGTCACTATGTGATGGAGTGCGAAAAGATACGTGAATTGAGAGACAATTCTATAATAAATGTTCCAGAGATGTGTAAATATTTCATTCAAAATGATCTGGCACCAGAAATCTTAGCCTAATATCCCCCAGTTTGCTAACTGTAGGTAGTAACTGAGTGATTGTAACCTATCCACCGCTGCCCACTGGATGGGGGTGGCGGTGGTTAGTTTAAATTCCCCCTAAATCAATTTTGGGGTTCAGTCCCTGAGCCCATTATGTACCTCTGTAACCCTTTCCACTAACGCCCACAAGATGGGTATGGGGTGCATAATAAATGAACTAAACTAACTTGGATTGATTGATAAGAGATTAAGCCACCCAAGAGGTGGCATGGGCATGAATAGCCCGTAAGTGGTGGCCCTTTTGAGCCATTACCAGTATCAAGAGCTGATACTGGAGATCTGTGGAGGTGCGACTGCACCCTGCGTGACGGGAGATGTCTCCCGTGAGAGAGAACTAACTTCGATTGATTGATAAGAGATTAAGCCACCCAAGAGGTGGCACGGGCATGAATAGCCCGTAAAACTAACTCCCCCCCCGCTACCTTTTTATCAAACATTCCCTCCCCCATCAAATCTCTTCCCTCTCATAACACCCCATCCCTCCCTATCCTAAGCCTTTACCTTCGCCGCTAGAGGGCCGACTAATGACTCTGTGTCAGGTCGTTTGTGTCAAGATCTGGGTGTCAAGTAACGGGGCGCCTCTCGGGGCACTCTTTATGTTCCCGCCTCATCCTAATGACCAGACCAAAAAAATAAAAATAAGAGGGAAAAAATGCGTCACAAGGATCCCCCGTTTTTTGTTACTGCGTCTGTTTAACTGTCATCTCTCTCCGTTTTCTTTTCAGGGTGAGTGGTTTTGTAAGGAGGACGTCACTATAGAGCAGGGACGAGGTAAATATTCCGTCGTTGTTAAGATTGATTGCTTGAGGCACCATTTTTGGGGGGCATTAGATCCTTTTATTTATCATCTCGTAACCAGCGTCTTTAATGGTAGGTTTTAAATGTTGGCTCCACCTCCCCCCCCCCCCCGCCCCGTGGGCAAAATATCCTAGAGTGGCGCTGAACAAATCCACAAGGGCCGTGACGAGGATTCGAACCTACGTCCGAGAGCATCCCAGACGCTGCCTTAATCGACTTAATCGCCTATTGACATAGCTCGAGTGCATGGGGGGAGTTGTGTAAAACCCTGGTTTGTGTCTCGGAGAGGCTGCAGGATCCAGTAAGTTCAGTAGAACTTCGGTTTTAATTCTTTTTGACCATGTCGTAGCTCAGTCGATTAAGGCAGCGTCTGGGATGCTCCCGGACGCAGGTTCGAATCCTCGTACACGGCCCTTGTGGATTTGTTCATTTGATGCATCACGCTATTGTGATTTCTGTGTGTCTAGAGTGGCGTTGTTTCGGCGTTGAAAAAGTAATAATATTGTACTGTTTAATATTGTGCTCTTTAATAAGGAAACCTATAGTCACCTTACGTCCTCACCGTACAAATTACAGAGTACTATGAGCAGTAGCAGCTCACGATGATAAAGGCAGAATTGAAATATAACAAGTTAATATCTTCACTTCGCAGGATGCTCGAAGATTATCGTACATGGGACCCAAACAAGGCACCCTAGAAGGTCAGTTATATTTTTTTTCCTGAAGATTAATGGCTATTGATACCCCCCTTAAATATTGACATAGAAAACTATTTTTGGCGTGTTGTTGTCTGTAATTAAGGGGGATCTAATCTAACTCTTGGCCAGTCCCCCTCTTCTCCCCTCTCCCTTCAGTACGCCCAACTTGAAACACATATATTACTCACATGAAGTATGCAAACATGTACATATAAGCGCCAGGGGGAACAACAGTAATCTTCCATCAAATTTCAGTCTAATGTTTGCCATGAGGAACCAACGTAGTTCCCTGAACTCTTTCGTAGAATGGAAAAAAATACCCACACATGGCTTTCAATAGGTAATGTACAGACCCGCCGAAAAAAAACTACTTATGTTTGGGAATATGATTGTAGCAAGTCGGTGAGACATTAAGTGTTTCTCGCCCGGACGTCCGTGGTGGTCATACGCGACAAGGACACGACAAAAACGTACCATAAATGATATGTTTATCGTGTCGTTGTCTGTCCGTGTGGTGGCGGGTGTATGGAAGATGAACAAGAACAAAAACTATGAACATGTCACATATTGCCGTCTGGTGGTCGATCAGGTGTTTTTTTTTTGGCGGCAATCACGGAGGGGGAAAAAAATGACCAGAAAGGGAAGAATATAGTTTATTGCATTAATTTACTTTACGATAAAACGGAATACGTTCACGGAAATGTAATTGATTTTGTTAATATTAGAGTAGTTTTCAGGGAATGAAGAAGGGGGGAGAATACTGACTGGTTATTGTCTAGCTAGACACCTGCGACATTTTACTCAAAAAAACATAATCTCACAATTAACATTCATAGCAGAATGTTGTTGTTGTTGTTGTAAAAGATTCGCTACCTGGAACAAAGTTGCAAGTAGCACGGGCTATGGTGAGCCCGTAGGGGAGCTAAAGGGTTCTTTGTCCCACGGAGGCTGGCGTCTGGAATTCGCATTAAACACCTCGCCAACCAAAACAATCCACACGTTTTATAATCTTACGAACGGAGCTGTTCCTTACGACTGGGATATTAATTGTAAGACAGCAATGCGGATTCTAGCAAGCGCGGAGTGGTATTTCAGCGGGGCGATGTCACACAACCTCACAGAAGACCAAGGTACAGGAGGAAAGCACACACTATCCTGGGACTTAAGGGTAGACATAACCTTGGCCAAAGACCTCTGGTAAGGTCGACCTCCCAAGCCTCGTCGTATGTGCTGTGGTAAGATCGACCTCCCAAGCCTCGTCGTATGAGCTGTGGTAAGGTCGATCTCCCAAGCCTCGTCGTATGAGCTGTGGTAAGGTCGACCATCCAAGCCTCGTCGTATGAGCTGTGGTAAGGTCAGCCGGGCTGTGGTGGGTATGTGGGCCTGCTGGCCGCTCCAAGCAACAGCCTGGTGGACCAAACTCTCACAAGTCGAGCCTGGCCTCGGGCCGGGCTTGGGGAGTAGAAGAACTCCCAGAACCCCATCAACCAGGTATCAACCAGGTATCAAGGTCGACCATCCAAGCCTCGTCGTATGAGCTGTGGTAAGGTCGACCATCCAAGCCTCGTCGTATGAGCTGTGGTAAGGTCGATCTCCCAAGCCTCGTCAGAATCCTAAAGCGAATTAGGAATAATATTTTATGTTTTAATAATACACAAACCAAACTACACTAAAATCCTGCATTGCTGTGTTTAATGTAAAGATCCTACAAAGGTTATATAAAATACTTAGTCACGGCCATAGCTGATTGATTCATTGCAACTCCCTGGCTGTCAATTGCATAGTTGTACCACGTATTGTCTTTAAAAGGTATTTAAGAAAGCAACAAGCCTAGCGATGCTGCCTTGATGGAAGACTGTGGCGGAATGTCCAAATAATTATTTTAATATATTGTAAAAATATTATTTTTTGTGGTAAATTATTGCATTTATTTATCACACGATTATAAAGCAATTACTCAAGGTTATTAGTCTGATTATTATTTGTCATTTAAAAACCATTTTTGTGGGTAATATATTTTGGGCAATATTCAAATATTTAAGCTAAAATACAAAATTGTGAGAAACATTAAAGGATTTTTCTGATTCTAGAATGTGTTGCCATATGAAAATGTTGAATACTGGTATTAGTCACTTATTAATCTCCGCCTTGCAAGACTGACTATATACCGAACTCTGGTAAACGTTGTTCATAAGATATAATATAATTATATATATATGTGCTCAACGCCGCCTTATGCGGTACGATAATTTATCGATTATTGTGACTAAAACTAAAATGATCATTCTAGAATAGGACGCAGCAATGCTTTGTATTAAAAGGTTTAATACATAGTCTATTAAATTTGTCTATATGTGGCCAGTCGGGGTCGGCCACAGTGCCACGTTTTAAGAGAATATCGGCATCTATAGCGACCCCCTGCGATTTTCATGACATCTGAATAAAAGTGGGGATGTGTTTTTTGTAGAGCTATTAGCAGTCCTGATAAGTTTAAATTAATTCACTATTATTTATTCTTTTATTAATGACCAAAAGAATAAACAATAGTGATTTAATTTCATTTTTGCTCACAAATGTAGATTTATATATATGTACAACATACTTTTTTTCTTATTAAAGGAATTTGCTCAGAAATTCTAAATTGTTTCGTGATCTTTGATGCTGGCCCGGTGGGGCAGTGTAGCCTAGCCTAACCTAGCCTAGCCTAGCCTAACCTAGCCTAGCCTAACCTAACCTAGCCTAGCCTAACCTAACCTAACCAACAATTGATTTCATTTATAAATCAAGAATATAACCTGTTGCCATACGGCACTTTACGGCTAGTATTTTTTTTAATAAAATAATATAATTATATAATTAATTAATATTTTGATTATTAATAATTATTCTTATTTAATATTATTATTTTAAGGCAAAATCTTATTATATATATATATATATATATATATATTAAGTTCCCTCAGAAAATGATGACCAATCATTTCCTACCGCCCACAAATTTGAATATACCCTCAACAAATATATTCTCTGCATATTTTACCTAAAATTTTTTGCGTAGAATTCGCCCTTGGGTGATGCCAGTTTTATTGGTCAAATAATCTTGTGTAAGGAATTCCAGCCGTGCTTGGGGGAGGCAGTGACGTGAGGAAGCATTGTCATACACACACACACACACACACACACACACACACACACACACACACACACACACACACACACACACACACACACACACACACACACAAGGTGGTGGAGGCCAAAATCGTCAGTAGTTTCAAAGCGTTATATGACAAAGAGTGCTGGGAAGACGAGGACACCACGAGCGTAGCTCTCATCCTGTAACTACACTTAGGTAATTACACTTAGGTAATTACACACACACACACACACACACACACACACACACACACACGAGGCTGAGAGCTTCGTGGCTGAGTAGACAGCGCTTGGGGGGGTCGTATTCCTAATAGCCCGGGTTCGATTCCCGGCGCGGGCGGAAACAAATGGGAAGAGTTTCTTTCACACTGATGCCCCCCCCATCTGTTACCTAGCAGTAAATAGGTACATGGGAGTTAGACAGCTGCTACGGTCTGCTTCCTGGGAATGTGTGTGTGTGTGTTAGAGAGAAATATATGTAGTAGATAAAATAAAGGAAAAATAGATTGGTTAGAAAGGCGGGGTCCAAGAGCTAATAGCTCGATTCCGCAGACACAAATAGTAAATACAAATAGTAAATACAAATAGTAAATACAAATAGTAAATACACACACACACACCAAATATTTCATACTTCTTGAAAATCGCAAATCGAAATTCTTGAAAATCACACTTCTTTGTAACTTAAAAGATCTTCCCATATCTCCAGCATCTCTTATCTCCCTCCCCCCTCCCCCTTCCACCGCCATCATCTCACCTTTCCCCCCTCTTCTATTTTACTGCCTCTATACCCGGTCCCCTATTACGTGCTATTCATGCCCGTGCCACAATCTTTATCAATCAATCAATCGCTCCCTTAACCACCACGGCAGGAAAAATCAGTATACAAAAGTAGTTTATTCTCATATTTCCGAAAAAAAAACTTGAAAGCACAATGTTGACAGCTACCTCGCGGCCCGCTGGGGGGAGAGGTACAGATCCTATCAAGAGATTTCTTCTATTAAATTGTTATAATTTGACTTGAATGTTATTATGGTTACGGGCTATTCATGCCCGTGCCACCTCTTGGGTGGCTTAATCTTCATCAATCTTTATTTTAGACCACAATCGACTTGAGAATGGTCCAGGACGGACCGAAATGTTGTCGTCCCTTCACCTTCTAGTGTGTTGAAAATGTTTAACGAAGGCCACGATGAAGACATCCACATCACGCTATTCAGTGCATCACGCTATTGTGATTTGTGTGTGTAAGGTCACGATATTTGAGTGTTCAGGCCCTCCGTATTGACTGCCTTATCAAAGCTGTCATCGGCACGTTATCAGTGCTCACTGGTGGATCGTGTTCACAAGGAAACATGGTTTTTAATAATCTAAACTATTTCAGTACTTGGTATAAGGCCTAAATCCCCCCCCCCCCCCACCTCCTCCTCCCTCCAAAAAACAACTCACTTGGGTAGGCCTAAAGTTACCTTTTCTTTGAGCTGATTTGTATTTTGACAGACGATGTCTGTTTATCAAAAAAATTCATATGTATATTGTTTATACTCGTGTTAGAATCACTGATTTAACCCTTTCAGTCATATTCAGTAGCATATGTCTACAAGAATGCTACCAAAATATACTTTATATATATATATATATATTTATATTAAATATATATATATATATATATATATATATATATATATATATATACATATATATATATATATATATATATATATATATATATATATATATATATATATAAATATATATATATATGAATCCTGAAACACAATCGACTTGAGAATGGTCCAGGACGGACCGAAACGTCGTCGTCCCTTCACTTTCTAGTGTGTGGTTTGGTCAACATATTTCAGCCACGTTATTGTGACTCCTCGTCTACATATGAATCTTGAGAGATACTGACAAAAACGTAACCCCAACCCGGCAACAACCAGAAGATAACGTTTGCAATTTTCTACAGGCGCAAGAAGACCGGCAACTTGCTTATCAAGTTGTAACTCTCAACTTATCAAGTTATCGGAACTCTCCCGACACCAAGCGGAACGTCATGGAAGAGGCTAATGTTGTCTATGTCCTTACATACCCATTTTGAGACTGCCAATCCCAACGATATCAGTATATAGGCAAGACAACGTCACATTTAATTAATTGACCTGACAATGCACAAACACCAATGGGCCCGCCACCTCCACCATAAAAAAACTGAATCTGTACATATAACCAGATCATCACCAAAGATATCCTGACCGACAACACTAAAATAATCGACTCACACAACAATAGAAGATCAGACATCGTCAAAGCATTTACACATCAAACAATATCGACCAACTATTGACTACCAACTCACATTCAGGTACATTATATCATCATCAAGATGAAGGTAGAATAGCCAGTACACGCTGGCTCTTCCAACATTAGAATCAAGGAAAACTGTTGAATAGCCTATTGGCTCACGCGCGCCCTTACTCTTTACCTCACATTCTTGGATGTATATTAGGTTACTCCAGATAATTTGTATCCATTTGAACTCTGCTGCTGTAAATGTTGACTGGATCTGCGGAACGCATCTCTTATCAAATAGTAAAACTCTGATGAGTTAATTTTTCAACTTCCTTCGCAAGAACATAATAAATATGAAGACTCGTGCCAGAATGATTAATCTAACCCTTTCTGTCATACACAGTTTAATATGTATGTAAACAAAGGCACATCTGTTTTGCTTGTTAATGTATTGGGTTTTGTGACTGTTTAGTGTACGTTTGTTAAGATGGTCGCCCTCTGGCATCCTCCCAATGTTGATTACTATGGGCCAACGACTCCCATAACTTCTTAAGTCGACCCCTGCTCGACCTCCTTCCCATTTTCCTGACAAATGCATGCAAGCTCCCCGGGTCGCCGCCCATCCTACACAAATTTCCACCCTAGAAATGTCTCAAGAAATTATTGAGCAAAGTGCCACACTAGCAAAAGGAATGTGTGTGATAGCCTCGCGCCGATAATATGCCAACAAGGGCTATTCGTCAGGAGTTAAACATTACAACTTCGCCTCAATCGCTCTTTTGGCCAAGATTGATCGATCTTTTTTTTTTCCAATCGGTGAAATTGTTTTTAAAGCCTTGCTGAAAGTTATTGGCCAATATATTTGTGAAGCGCTTAATTCACTCGTTCAAATGTATTCAGACCCACGATGACACCGAAAAAATTAGATAGAATATTTTTGTGGAGTTTCCATAAAGTGAATGTTTATGGTCTAGTTTAAATATAGTGTGTGTGTGTTTACTATTTGTGCCTGCAGGATGGAGCTATTAGCTCTTGGACCCCGCCTTTCTGACCGTCGGTTGTATAATGTACTGACTCCCGACCTATTTTCATATTTCGCTGACACACAGACACCTACATGTACACACATGCCCAGAATGCAGTCCGTAGCAGCTCTCCAATTCACAGGTATCTATTTACTATTTGGTGAAAACTCTGTCCATTTGTTTTTCCATTTTTTTGCCTCGGTCGGAAATCGAACCCCGGCCCCTTGGACTACAACTCGTGAGCGCTGTCAGCTCGGCCGCGAAGACCTATGTGTATGCGTGTACTCACCTAGTTGTGCTTGCGGAGGTTGAGCTTCGGCTCTTTGGTCCCGCCTCTCAGCCGTCAATCAACCGGTGTACAGATGCATAAGCCTATTAGGTTCTGTCATATCTACATTTCAAACGGTGTATGAAGTCTGTTAGACTGTAAAATAGTTAACATTTGCTCTCAGAATCCTAATAGACTTGATCACGACTTAATCTCCCTCACAACAGAGATTGACTGTCAAAGTGTGATGTTCCCACTACAATATTGTATACGAGTCTTCGTCTTTGAGCGGCAGTAGCCTCGCGCGGCGAAAAACAACTACAGGAAGGCAGAAAGTTGAGTGTGTTTTGACGTGTGGTATTATTATCGGGGTCCATTAGTGCGGTGAGGCTAGCCCGCCGCCGCCGCCGCCCGCCGCCACCAGTCCTAACCCATCCATAATGTCCTGAGAATGCCCGCCGCCGCCACCGCCCGCCACCGTCCTAACCCATCCATAATGTCCTGAGAATGCCCGCCGCCATCTTCTCATCATCAATCCACGCCGGAGTGCTTCACCTCCTGGTCGTGCTTCATCTCTAGGGCCCCCAACACCACCATCTCGCTAGTTATTGATTGTCTTGTAGTGACTCCATCCGTCATTTTTTTTAAGAAATGAGTAAAGAAGATTATCTCCTCATCATCAATTTAAGCCGGAGTGCTTCAGCCTCCTGGTCGTGCTTCATCTCTTGGCCCCCCACCACCACCTCGCTAGCTATCGATTCTCTATTGTAGTGGCTCCATCCATCTTTTATTTTTTTAAGAAATGTTTAAGTGAATAAAGAAGATTATCTGAAAACAGCGTTGACAGATTAGCAAGATATGCTAGAAATGGAATTAAGGGAAGAAAATATGAATTATGTAGATGCTGATTTCAAGGCAAGAGAAGTAAAAAATCCAAAAGAAATAATCAGGTCATCTAACACACAATAGTTTCCGGTTTTCCATTGTCAGGGGACAGGAAGCCTGTAAGTCCTATCAAGGATCAAGGTCACTCTAGACAAACAAGTCCACAGGACGCAACAAAGTGTTTGTCAGGGTCTTAGAAGAATGTAAGGAGGAGCTAAGTCAACCCTTGTCAACCATCCCGGGGGGAGTTATAGGTACATGATTTGGGGGGGTTGTATCTCTGGGGGGGGTTGTATCTCTGGGGGGGGGGTTGTATCTCTGGGGGGGGGTTGTATCTCTGGGGGGGTTGTATCTCTGGGGGGGGGGGTTGTATCTCTGGGGGGGGGGTTGTATCTCTGGGGGGGGGTTGTATCTCTGGGTTGTATCTCTGGGGGGGGGGTGTATCTCTGGGGGGGGGTTGTATCTCTGGGGGGGGTTGATCTCTGGGGGGGGGGGTTGTATCTCTGGGGGGGGTTGTATCTCTGGGGGGGGGTGTAATCTCTGGGGGGGGGTCAGTAGCTCGACCTTTTGTGGGGGGGGGGAATTATCAGGAGAAAGCGCCAAGCCATTACGACTATATAAAACATGGAAGGGGTCAGGATAAGGATTTTTGATGGAACAGAGGGAAGGAATGGTGCCCAACCACTTGAACTGGGGTGGAGGTGGAAGAACCTTGATTCAAGCCTAAAGTATATGTATATATACACTGGCTACCTTATCCCCAACAAAACGAATTAATGTTTAAACATTTTAATTAATGAAATCTTCGGGGAATTTGATAGTGATAGAAAGAGATCTGATTATTCCTTCCAATTCTTGTCTTCACGTCCTCAATGACTTCTAGAAATGGTTTCCTATCCCGTGACACAGACGAGGCTTATCCAGCTCTTTGTCGTGTCTCTTTGTCATGGTTTGTCGTGTCTCGTTACCATGCGCATAGGAACCCAATCCACCCACCTAAACCCATCAAGTCCTATGCACAGAAAACGTAGATATTTCTGAACCGTGGCTTTTCATAATTACTAGGCTGCATGTGTAGCGTTGGTTTCCATCAGCCACGCGGCCAGCTAGATGAAAGGACACGGGCTGGCTGGGTCTCCCGGGTATAGTTGACCTCTTCCTTGCAAGACAGTCCCTGGGTTATGTCCTCGATTATGCCCTGGATTATGTCCCAGATTATGTCTTTGAGGTTATCTTGAGATGATTTCGGGGCTTTTAGTGTCCCCGCGGCCCGGTCCTCGACCAGGCCTCCACCCCCAGGAAGCAGCCCGTGACAGCTGACTAACACCCAGGTACCTATTTTACTGTTAGGTAACAGGGGCATAGGGTGAAAGAAACTCTGTCCATTGTTTCTCGCCGGCGCCTGGGATCGAACCCAGGACCACAGGCTCATAAGTCCCGCGTGCTGTCCGCTCGGCCGACCGGACCGGTCCTGAATAATGCCCTGGAATGACGCAGCAGCCTGCACTTCTGCGCTCTAGAATGACCGGAAATTCTAAGAGAGTACAAAGAGAAAAAGGACTTAAAAGTTAATCTCAAGCAGTAGGAACGTCGCTAAAGACGAGGCGTTATACCCAGAGTGACGTTGGTTCGACGCTCAATTCAACGTAGCTGCCGTTGACTTGGCGTTGAATTGGCGTTGACTTGGCGTTGAATTGGCGCTGGAAAGGCGGGACTTAGGAGGTTAAGCTCCATCGTGGCAATTTTGTTACGTCAGAACTATTAGGTGGGAGGCAACAGCAGCAGCAGCAGCAGCAGACAGAGCGTGGGAGGCAGCTGCAGACTGAGCGTGGGAGGCAGCAGCAGACAGAGGCGTGGGAGGAACAGGGCCGCTCAGATGGCGTGGGCGGTCCCGGCGTCACTAGCAGGGCAAAGTACACACTCGAACGGGTTTAAAATGTTTTCTTAAGATTAATTGAAACGCTCCCAGTGCCTCCTTAGACGTGGAGGTTCCCCGGGAACTTTTCTTGTGTTAATAGCCCCCTGAAGAAAGTTAATGAATATTTAAGAAATGCTAAATAAATGCACCAGCGCTTTGAAATCATATATATGCGCTATTCCCGCCAATTTTTATTTCACCCGGCTGCTTCTGTAATGAAACACCGGCTCCACACAAGCCGGATAGCGTGTAAATTCATTCAGTGAAGCAATATTGTGCAATGATTACTTGTACACTGTTCCTGCTGACGTTTGCAATAACAGAAGCTGAGTTTTGGGCACCGCTTGCCCCAGACGTCGACGGTGTCTGGGCAAGGAACCGCTGGCTTAGTTCCCGCGCTTTCCACGTTCCTGTTCCGGCGCCTTCCACGCCTCTGTTCCGGCGCCTCCCACGCTCCTGTTCCGGCGCCTCCCACGCTCCTGTTCCGGCGCCTCCCACGCTCCTGTTCCGGCGCCTCCCACGCTCCTGTTCCGGCGCCTCCCACGCCCCTATTCCGGCGCCTCCCACGCCCCTATTCAAGCGCCTCCCACGCTCCTGTTCCGGCGCCTCCCACGCTCCTGTTCCGGCGCCTCCCACGCTCCTGTTCCGGCGCCTCCCACGCTCCTGTTCTGGCGCCTCCCACGCTCCTGTTCCGGCGCCTCCCACGCTCCTGTTCCGGCGCCTCCCACGCCCCTATTCCGGCGCCTCCCACGCCCTTATTCCGGCGCCTCCCACGCCCCTGTTCCGGCGTCTGCCACGCTCCTGTTCCGGCGCCTCCCACGCCCCTATTCCGGCGCCTCCCACGCCCCTATTCCGGCGCCTCCCACGCTCCTGTTCCGGCGCCTCCCACGCTCCTATTCCGGCGCCTCCCACGCTCCTATTCCGGCGCCTTCCACGCCCCTATTCCGGCGCCTCCCACGCTCCTGTTCCGGCGCCTCCCACGCCCCTATTCCGGCGCCTCCCACGCTCCTATTCCGGCGCCTCCCACACTCCTATTCCGGCGCCTTCCACGCCCCTATTCCGGCGCCTCCCACGCTCCTGTTCCGGCGCCTCCCACGCCCCTATTCCGGCGCCTCCCACGCCCCTGTTCCGGCGCCTTCCACGCCCCTATTCCGGCGCCTCCCACGCCCCTATTCCGGCGCCTCCCACGCCCCTGTTCCGGCGCCTTCCACGCCCCTATTCCGGCGCCTCCCACGCCCCTATTCCGGCGCCTCCCACGCTCCTGTTCCGGCGCCTCCCACGCTCCTATTCCGGCGCCTTCCACGCCCCTATTCCGGCGCCTCCCACGCTCCTGTTCCGGCGCCTCCCACGCCCCCTATTCCGGCGCCTCCCACGCTCCTATTCCGGCGCCTCCCACGCCCCTATTCCGGCGCCTCCCACGCCCCTATTCCGGCGCCTCCCACGCTCCTGTTCCGGCGCCTCCTACGCCCCTATTCCGGCGCCTCCCACGCTCCTGTTCCGGCGCCTCCCACGCTCCTATTCCGGCGTCTCCCACGCCCCCTATTCCGGCGTCTGCCACACCCTTACCAGCGCCTTCCTTTCCCTTATACCAGCGAGGCCCTCCGCGCCCGCCAAAACAACATTCTATATTTCTGAATAACTCAGTTTACACATTTCTTAGGCCAGAGGCGCGCGCGCGTGTGAAGCCTTCGGCGAGTTTATCACTCTGGCTTACATGTTTTGTTGTATTGCCTAACGAGCGTCTTATTCCCAGGAAGAGTCCAGCGCCATGCTTGTTTTGACAGGTTCAAATGGGGTAGTTAAGTCGTAAAACAGGCTTACAAGTTACAGCCCCGCTCCTGTGCCAGGTAAGTCCACTACGGGCTCACCATAGCCCGTGCTACTTGCCCCGCTCCTGTGCCAGGTAAGTCCACTACGGGCTCACCATAGCCCGTGCTACTTGGAACTTTTTTGTTCCTAGTAGCTGAATCTTAAACAGCAACAACAAAGCAGGCATTTCGCGCATAGTACTTTTTCTAATTGTTAATAATCTGTTTGCAGTATACCATTAGGATTGGTTGGATTAGTTTGGTAGGCTGGGTTAGATTGGGCTTGGGTAGGTCGGGCTGGATTGGGTACCGGTTATATTAGGGGTTAGGATGGGTCAGGTTGGACTGGGTTGGGTTAGATTAGGCTAACGGCAACCCAACCGTTCATCTTTTTGGGTGAATTGGGCTATCTAAATCCCCCCCCCCCTTAGGAACTTGGATATCGTAGTCCCCTGCTGAAATGAACTATCTTAACCTACGCTCACGTAACTGGACTAGCGTAGTAACCCACTGAACCGAGATATCGTAGTCCTCCACTGAACCGAGATATCGTAGTCCCCCACTGAACCGAGATATCGTAGTCACCCACTGAACCGAGATATCGTAGTCACCCACTGAACCGAGATATCGTAGTCCCCCCATTGAACCGAGATATCGTAGCCACCCACTGAACCGAGATATCATATTCACCCATTGATCCAGGATATCGTAGGACCCCCAACTGGATCGAACGACGACCCGCGGATCCCCACAACAGAATCTGGGTGTCGTAGGTGGAGGGAAGTCGTAGATTTTCAATGATAAATTTTCCTAAGGAGACACTGAGCGCTCGTTAGTTATAGAGGTCTGGAGACTCAGCAGGAAGGGGGGTGTGTAGAGGAAAGAGAGAGAGAGAGAGAGAGAGAGAGAGAGAGAGAGAGAGAGAGAGAGAGAGATATGAAGGGGGGGGGTAGAAATAGCCTAAGCTATGTGAGGAGAAACAGAAGAAGGTGTGAAGTGTGATCGTAGGAGATAACAAGGAATAAGGAAAACTGGAGAAGGTTCCTGAAGTCGAAGAGATGAAATGACTTGTATATAGCACAAGTGTGTAACAAAAAAAGGAGGCCTGGTCGAGGACCGGGCCGCGGGGACACTAAAAAGCCCCGAAATCATCTCAAGATAACCTCAAGATATCGGGACTCAAACGTTAACCTTGCAAGAAGCGAGGCCCTTCACTCTCCCGACCAGTCCACAGTGAGCGGACTAGTAAATGTAAATGTGTTAGACGAGGAAGCACTAAAAAAAAAAAACTAACGACACAAAGTTCTAAAGCGTCTAGACGGAAAACAATTTGGGAGCTTTGGTCAGCTTGGGGGGGGGGAGGGGGGGGGGGCATATTGTTACCATGGAGACAATGGCAGTCATCATACTTCCTCTTCTTATTCCAACTACGGGCTCGTCATAGCCCGCGCTACTTGGAACTTTCTGTTCCAGGTAGCGAATCTTTAACAACAACAACAATTCTTATTCTTCTTACCCAACTACTTGGGCTGGACGGTAGAGCGACGGTCTCGCTTCATGCAGGTCGGCGTTCAATCCCCGCGACCGTCCACAAGTGATTTGGCACCATTCCTTTCCCCCCCGTCCCATCCCAAATCCTTATCCTGACACCTTCCCAGTGCTACATAGTCGTCATGGCTTGGCGCTTTCCCCTCCTGATAGTTCCCTTCTCTTCATCTCCCAGAGGGGAGAGGGGAGTGGAGGGAAGGGGGGGATGGATTCTAACGAGGATCATGGCCCCCCCCCACCACCAAAGGGAGGGCACCAAAGGGAGGGCACCAAAGGGAGGGCACCAAAGGGGGCGCACCAAAGGGGACGCACCAAAGGGGGGCAATAAAAAGAATGTTGCTGCGGCGGTGAAGGGAACCCCAACTGCGGGGAAGAATGGTATACCAAAGTGCGAAAGAAAGTCTTGGTAGAGTGATGAAGAACATTAAGGGAGGACTTAAGACAGAGACTGAAGGTCTTTCAAGTCTATTTAGGAGAGCGACAGTGGAGATGTGCTTGTAGGGTCGAGTATTAGCTCCTATAGGCTCCTCCTTTTTGAAAGTTCTGGAATACTTTGACTCAAATTCCTCGTTTTTCTTGTCATATCTGCATTTCAAGTTGTTCATCGAGTTCTTCGTTATTCCACTTTTAAACAACTCTAACATTGAAGAACATTTTTTCTTATATCTCTCTGACTAATTTGGTGACTTTAAGAGTTTTAATCTATGTCCCATGTTATGCTGTTCCCACGTGTGTGTGTGTGTGTGTGTGTACTCACCTAGTTATATTCACCTAGTTGTGCTTGCGGGGGTTGAGCTCTGGCTCTTTGGTCCCGCCTCTCAACTGTCAATCAACTGGTGTACAGGTTCCTGAGCCTATTGGGCTCTATCATATCTACACTTGAAACTGTGTATGGAGTCAGCCTCCACCACATCACCCCCTAATATTAGGAAGTTTGTGTGTGTGTGTGTGTGTGTGTGTGTGTGTGTGTGTGTGTGTGTGTGTGTGTGTGTGTGTGTGTGTGTGTGTGTGTGTGTGTGTGTACACACTATGACTCCCCTCACACAGGATGCAAGCAGCTACTGACAGCGAAGAGAACCAATAAATAGGACTCGATGGAGTTAGTTACCTCTTGATGAAAAAGAGGGAAGTAGGGAAGGAAGTGAAGAACTAAGCGGTAGCAGACACAAGCGGTAGCAGACACAAGCGGTAGCAGACACAAGCGGTAGCAGACACAAGCGGTAGCAGACACAAGCGGTAGCAGACACAAGCGGTAGCAGACACAAGCAGTTCGTCTTCTGAAGTGGAGAGCTGGGTTGTGCATACATGGAGGCGTGATGGAGGGGTTGATGGAAGTGTTAAAACATGTTCACGATGGGCCTTGGAGTACAGGGAGGCGTGATGGAAGGGTTGATGGAAGTGTTAAAACATGTTCACGATGGGCCTTGGAGGTTGCCATAGAGAGGGAACATGATGAGACGAAAGGGGAAGCGGTAGGGGTAGAAGGGGATGATTCCTAGATGGGGGAGATGCTTCTGGCAGGGGGGGGAGAAGGTGGTCCAGATGGTAAGTAAAGGGTCCTTATAAGTAAGGACCCTAAAGTAAGGGTCCCAGGTGGTAAGTAAGGGACAGGGACCTAGGTGGCAGGGGTCCAAGACGCAGGGGAAGGGGAGTTGCAGGTGGTGGCGGCCAGGGGAGGGGGGTGGGGGGTTCAGGAGGGAGGTGGCGGCGTCTGGCTGTCCCCCCCCCACCACCACAACCCCCCTCCCCCCCCCCCCACAACCACCACCACCACCACATTTCCATAATCCAATTCCTTAAGTGTTATTCGGTTGGAATTTTTGCTTGATGGTAAAGAGGTAGAAAGGTCCTTGTTTGTGTTTTGTTGAGGGGGTGAAGGGCCTTGTTTGTGTGTCCTAGAGGGGGTGAAGGGCCTTGTTTGTGTGTCCTAGAGGAGGGTGAAGGGCCTTGTTTGTGTGTCCTAGAGGAGGGTGAAGGGCCTTGTTTGTGTGTTCTAGAGGGGGTGAAGGGCCTTGTTTGTGTGTCCTAGAGAGGGTGAAGGGCCTTGTTTGTGTGTCCTAGAGGAGGGTGAAGGGCCTTGTTTGTGTTTTTCTTTCAACTTTCAATATCTTCCTGTATTTTCTTGTGTAAAATGAATTAAATTGACTATGTGTAATTATCCTGCATGCTTGAGAATGATTGAGTTCCATCACAGAGTTAATTGTTCTTTGATCTGTGGGTTAGCATCCTGTTTCACCTGCTTCATTCCAGTGTAGTGAGGTCGAGTTCACTCAGTCTTTCTTCATAGCTCAGTCCCCTTAGCTCCGGAACGTGACTTGTTGCATATTTTTGGGGGACCTTTTCTGGTTTGGTTTCTTTAGAAAGAGGGTTCCCTGCTGTCCCTTGTATCTTGATATTAGAAGATAGAAATCTTCGTTTTCCCCTGGAAAACGACCCGTTAAATTGTTTAACAACCAGGTACCCATTCACTGCTGGGTGAACAGAGGCGTACAGTGTTAGGGACTGGTGCCTAGTCAATCCTTCCCGGCCCAGGATACGTCTGCAAAGTAAACCATGGAGATGAGATACGGGTTTGGTTTGTAAAAAATATAAGTTTCCGCAGAGTAAAGTGTAAATCATACCAGCTTCTGTAAACTATTCTCTCAGCAGATGCTGGTATTACCATCAAATTAAACCCGTATGTCATCTCAACTTATGCAGACGATGAGTCACAATAACGTGGCTGAAGTGTGTTGACCAGACCACACACTAGAAGGTGAAGGGACGACGACGACGTTTCGGTCCGTCCTGGACCATCCTCAAGTCGATTAGTTGATCTCAACTAATGATACGTTGAACCAATTTTGCATTATAGTACCGCAATTATCTCACATCATTGCAACTTACCCTCGTTGCTTGCTTGCTGCACCTTACAGCTGGGCTCAGGGGCCGTCTCCCCCACGCTGGCACTTAGACAAAACTAACCAGATATCTGGACAAAATGTACTATTCCCCCTTGACAAAATGTACTATTCCCTCTGGACAAAATGTACTATTCCCTCTTGACAAAATGTACTATTCCCTCTTGACAAAATGTACTATTCCCTCTGGACAAAATGTACTATTCCCTCTCGACAAAATGTACTATTCCCTCTCGACAAAATGTACTATTCCCCCTTGACAAAATGTACTATTCCCCCTTGACAAAATGTACTATTCCCCCTTGACAAAATGTACTATTCCCCCTTGACAAAATGTACTATTCCCCCTTGACAAAATGTACTATTCCCCCTTGACAAAATGTACTATTCCCCCTTGACAAAATGTACTATTCCCCCTTGACAAAATGTACTATTCCCTCTTGACAAAATGTACTATTCCCCCTTGACAAAATGTACTATTCCCTCTCGACAAAATGTACTATTTCCCCTTGACAAAATGTACTATTCCCCCTTGACAAAATGTACTATTCCCTCTTGACAAAATGTACTATTCCCCCTTGACAAAATTCGCTGCTCAAGAAACCACTATATATTTTCCCCCATTGTCTTGTTATCTGCACAAACTGTGTGTTATTCTGGAGGGAGCAAGGCACTGTTTTCCTCCCGAGAAATAGGGGTGTTATCTCCATAAACAGTGAGAGAGAGAGGGAGAGAGAGAGGGAGAGGGAAAGGGAGAGAGAGAGAGAGAGGTCTCCCTGGCTTGATGCATTCAGTTGTCTGTTCATGCCAAGAGCTCTCTCTCTCTCTCTCTCTCTCTCTCTCTCTCTCTCTCTCTCTCTCTCTCTCTCTCTCTCTCTCTCTCTCTCTCTCTCTCTCTCTCTCTCTCAAGCCTTAATCAAAACAGAGGAGTTGTTTTCTCAAGAGAATTAATGAGATACGCGTCGGAGGGAAAAAATGAACTTAAACACCGATTAATGACAAACGAAGAAAAGTGGTGTTTGGGAGTGTGTGACTTTAAGTGTGTCTTCATGCTAAAGTACGTCGCTAACTGCTTGGTAAACTGTCCAACTGTCTCATAAACTGTCCAACATCATGATACACTGTCTAACTGCATGATACACTGTCCAACTGTCTCGTAAACTGTCCAACTGTCTCGTAAACTGTCCAACTGTCTCATAAACTGTCCAACTGTCTCATAAACTGTCCAACTGTCTCATAAACTGTCCAACTGTCTCGTAAACTGTCCAACTGTCTCGTATACTGTCCAACATCATGATACACTGTCCAACTGCATGTGGTTTTCGGCCATGATAGAAAAAGTTATCTTAATCGCTCTTTTATGTTATCTTTCTGTACCTCCCACACTACGGGCTCACCATAGCCCGTGCTACTTGGAAGTTTTTGTTCCAGGTAGCGAATCTTAAACCAACCGTTACTTTAGTTCTATAAAAGAATTTTAATGTGTATATGAAAAAAAAATAGATTCAGCTACTGGGAACCAAAAGTTGCAAGTAGCACGGGCTATGGTGATCCCGTAGTGGACTTACCTGGCACAGGAGCCTGGCTCTGTACACATAGGGTTTTCAGGCAGCTTAACGGTTCAGGATGGACCGAAACGTCGTCTCCGCCTCATCTTTTGGGGCCAGATTCACGAAGCAGTTACGCAAGCACTTACGAACGTGTACATCTTTCCTCAATCTTTGACGCCTTTGGTTACATTTATTAAACAGTTTACAAGCATGACAACTTGCCAATCAACTGTTGTTATTGTTATAAACAGCCTCCTGGTGCTTCAGAGCTCATTAACTGTTTAATAATTGTAAACAAAGCCGCCAAATATTAAGATGTACAGGTTCGTAAGTGCTTGCGTAACTGCTACGTGAATCTATCTCCTCCATATCTTCCGTCCTCTTGAAAGAACTGAGCGATCTCCCGTCCATATCATATCCAGGTATTAATTGTCCCACACACGGCCTGGAACAACGTGCGTGTGGACCCACTGACGGGACAGGAAGCCATGCAAGGGATGGAACACCTACCATCCCTCCCAGAGGCTGTGTGCAGGAAGAGAAGCCGTAGGAGCACAGGAGGAATGAGTTTAATCCGGGGAGCCGGTCGGCCGAGCGGACAGCACGCTGGACTTGTGATCCTGTGGTCATGGGTTCGATCCCAGGCGCCGGCGAGAAACAATGGGCAGAGTTTCTTTCACCCTATGCCCCTGTTACCTAGCAGTAAAATAGGTACCTGGGTGTTAGTCAGCTGTCACGGGCTGCTTCCTGGGGGTGGAGGCCTGGTCGAGGACCGGGCCGCGGGGACACTAAAAGCCCCGAAATCATCTCAAGATAACCTCACAACACGCTCCGCCAAACCGGGAAAGTCTCCAGGTTTGAATAACGTCTTTTTCAAATAAGAATTCAAATGATTTGAATTTGAATTTCAAATACGAATTATTCAAACGTTAAATAACGTCTCGAAACTCACAATATTTGTGTACGATACACAAGTGACTATATTGAAGGGATTAGTGTGAGCTCTTAGACTTTACTGCGTCTGAAGTCTTAGACTTTACTACGTCTGAGGTCTTAGACTTTACTACGTCTGAGGTCTTAGACTTTACTTCGTCTGAGGTCTTAGACTTTACTACGTCTGAGGTCTTAGACTTTACTTCGTCTGAGGTCTTAGACTTTACTTCGTCTGAGGTCTTAGACTTTACTTCGTCTGAGGTCTTAGACTTTACTACGTCTGAGGTCTTAGACTTCACTACGTCTGAGGTCTTAGACTTCACTACGTCTGAGGTCTTAGACTTTACTTCGTCTGAGGTCTTAGACTTCACTACGTCTGAAGTCTTAGACTTCACCACGCAAGTCTAAGGGGCTATACATCCTCGACTCACAATGGAAAATGCTGGGTTCGATCCCCGGACAGGCGCGTTTCCGTTCGCCTGACGTCCCTATTCAGTTAGCAGTAGAAAGGCACCGCTGGATTTACATGACTGTTGTGGGTTGCATTTTGAGAAGAGTGAAAATTTGAATACTAAATATCAAAAGGCAAGCGAAATTTTATGAAAAAAAGCATGTAGTTTCTTTCGTCTGGTTATGGACGGAAAACTTCGTTTTTTTGTTTTTTTTTCTTGTTCTGAAGTGGTTGTCTGGGAAGATAGCGCGGCTTCCACGCGGTGTCTAGAGTTAAAATAGTTTCCTTAGCATGTTAAAAAAAATGTGTGTGTGTGTGTGTGTGTGTGTGTGTGTGTGTGTGTGTGTGTGTGTGTGTGTGTGTACTCACCTATTTGTACTCACCTATTTGTGCTTGCGGGGGTTGAGCTTTGGCTCTTTGGTCCCGCCTCTCAACTGTCAATCAACTGGTGTACAGATTCCTGAGACTACTGGGCTCTATCATATCTACATTTAAAACTGTGTATGGAGTCAGCCTCCACCACATCACTGCCTAATGCAGCGTGTGTGTGTGTGTGTGTGTGTGTGTGTGTGTGTGTGTGTGTGTGTGTGTGGGTGTGTGTGAGTGTGAGTGTGTGTGGGTGTGTGTGTGTGTGTGTATGTGTGTGTGTGTGTGTGTGTGTGTGTGTGTGTGTGTGTGTGTGTGTGTGTGTGTGTGTGTGTGTGTGTGTGTGTGAGTGTGTGTGTGTGGGTGTGTGTGAGTGTGAGTGTGTGTGGGTGTGGGTGTGGGTGTGGGTGTGTGTGTGTGTGTGTGTGTGTGTGTGTGTGTGTGTGTGTGTGTGTGTGTGAGTGTGTGTGGGTGTGTGTGTGTGTGTGTGTGTGTGTGTGTGTGTGTGTGTGTGTGTGTGTGTGTGTGTGAGTGTGTGTGTGTGGGTGTGTGTGAGTGTGAGTGTGTGTGGGTGTGGGTGTGTGTGTGTGTGTGTGTGTGTGTGTGTGTGTGTGTGTGTGTGTGTGTGTGTGTGTGTGTGTGTGTGTGTGTGTGTGTGTGTGTGTGTGTGTGTGTGTGTGTGTGTGTGTGTGTGTGTGTACTCACCTAGTTGTACTCACCTAGTTGTGTTTGCGGGGGTTGAGCTCTGGCTCTTTGGTCCCGCCTCTCAACCGTCAATCAACAGGTGTACAGATTCCTGAGCCTATCGGGCTCTGTCATATCTACACACACACACACACTGTGTGTGTGTGTGTGTGTGTGTGTGTGTGTGTGTGTGTGTGTGTGTGTGTGTGTGTGTGGGTGTGTGTGTGTGTGTGTGTGTGTGTGTGTGTCTACTTACCTAGTTGTGCTTGCGGGGGTTGAGCTCTGGCTCTTTGGTCCCGTTTCTCAACTGTCAATCAACTGGTGTACAGTTTCCTGAGCCTACTGGGCTCTATCATATCTACACTTGAAACGTGTGTGTGTGTGTGTGTGTGTGTGTGTGTGTGTGTGTGTGTGTGTGTGTGTGTGTGTGTGTGTGTGTGTGTGTGTGTGTGTGTTCACCTAGTTGTATTCACCTAGTTGTGCTTGTGGTGGTTGAGCTCTACTCTTTCAGCCCGCCTCTCAACTGTCAATTAACTGTTTCTACTACTACTTTTTTCCCCCACACCACACACACACACACACACCTCAGGAAGCAGCCCGTGACAGCTGACTAACTCCCAGGTACCTATTTACTGTGACGAAAAGTGACGTTATTTTTAAGAGGACGGGTTGGCCAAACACCCCCAGACTTGCAGAGAAGGGGGGGGGGTGTCTGGTGCCTCCCTTACCCCCCCCCCAACATTCCTCCTTCCCTCCCTCTCCTCAAATTCCCAGAAGAATGCCAAGGTCGTTCTTCAGCCTTGAAGAACGACCTTGACCCCCTTTGGAGCGGGTCAGGGGTGTACTCACCTAGTTGTGCTTGCGGGGGTTGTGCTTTCGGCTCTTTGGTCCCGCCTCTCAACCGTCAATCAACTGGTACGTCTTCCCGGTTGCTAATTGATGAACGTATCAAAGTATACTTGAAGGATGTTCACCCCCGCCATATTTAACCTCTCGACACCTGCTGATTTCAGTAAGATCTAAAACCAGAACATTGTGATGTCTTAGTGACGTCACACCGTTCATAGTATTATATATCAAACACTAAATTGTATTTATTTATTTCCATTAGGTTGGGTTCGGTTAGGTTAGGTTAGGATAGGTTGGGTTAGGCCAGGATGGGTTAGGCTAGGTTAGGATGGGTTAGGCTAGGCTAGGATGGGTTAGATAAGGAGCCTATACAAAAGGCCTATACGCTGTGGAGGCTTATCATAACAATAGACAAAGACCCGCGAATAAAAGGACTCACAATACACTAAAAACACACAATAGATAGGAATCCCAGCCAAGTGAAGGAGGAGGTGGAGTAGGAGGAGCAGGAGGAGGTGGTGGAGGAGTAGGTGGTGGAGGAGTAGGTGGTGGAGGAGGAGTAGTTGGAGGAGGAGGAGGAGGAGCAGAAGTAAAGTGAAGATAGAGATAGAGAGAGAAAGAGGGGGGAGGGAAGGGGGGGCAAGAGTTACCCTGGACCCCTTTACCCCCGCCCCCCCCCCCCATGGTAAAGGGGTCCGGGGCAAGTCATTTGCATAGATTCAATTATCTCTTGTAAATGAGCGATAACTGGCGCAAGACTCGACTCATCTGTTTGTGTTAAGGAGATTGTTTACGTGCGTCCCTCGGACTGTTGTTAGGGGGGGGTCGCAGCCCCCCTCCTCCCCCCCTCCTGCTGGGGGTGCAAGGGGGGGGAGGGGTGACGGGGAGGAGAGAGTCACCCCCACATTCATGGAGTGGTCGCCTCCACCCCAACCCCCTTTCACAGCCACTCGAAACCTGCACAAGTCAAGGTTCACTTCACGTTAGGAGGTCTGGTCGAGACCCGGGCCGCGGGGTCGCTGAGCCCCGTGATCATCTCAAGGTAACCACAAGGTAACTTTAAAGTAAGCTGGTGCTTCCCTTAATGCTGTCAGTATTGTAATGCTTCTTTGTGTACCGTCACACACACACACACACACACACACACACACACACACACACACACACACACACACACACACAAAGTAGTTAGTAAACAGTTGATTGACAGTTGAGAGGCGGGCCGAAAGAGCAAAGCTCAACCCCCGCAAACACAACTAGGTGAATAGTAGGTGAATACACACACACACACACACACACACACACTCACACACACACACACGAGTGTGTGGACGTCAGGTTAGTGAGTGTGGGAGCTGGATCACAGAGACACGGGCAGATAGAGAGATAGCCATACTGTCGCCCACAGTAAACCTGTCTTCTTCTTCTTCTAAAACCAAATATTTTCTACAATAAAAAAAGAGTTGTACAACAAGAGCGTTGTTTGTTGTAGAGGCGTAGAGAGTGGGGCAGCGCACGTAAGCCTTTGTAACCAGTTCTTCTAAGGTTTCCAAGCGTCAAGAAATCAAACAATTTAAAGTAGTCTCTCCTAACCTACCAGAGGACCCAAAACAGAAAACGGGTCAGTACGTCACTTTCCCCAGCCGCTTCCATCTTCCAGGGGCCAGATTCACGAAGCAGTTACGCAAGCACTTACGAACCTGTACATCTTTTGTCAATCTTTGGCGGCTTTGTTTACAATTATTAAACAGTTAATGAGCCCCGAAGCACCAGGAGGCTGTTTATAACAATAACAACAGTTGATTGGCAAGTTTTCATGCTTGTAAACTGTTTAATAAATGTAAACAAAGCCGTCAAAGATTGAGGAAAGATGTACACGTTCGTAAGTACTTGCGTAACTGCTTCGTGAATCTGGCCCCAGTACGACAATTTTTGGCCTTATGTAACGCATACGATCGAAATACGACGTTCTTTGTAAAGAGGTTTGGTCTTTCTCCACACACACTTTACACTTTACACTTCAGCCTGTTCAGGGATGAAGACGAACCACCAGAGATACTTGTAAGCACCATTCTAAGTCGCTCACAATCTGAGAAATATCCTTAACCTTAAAGGGAGCCGGTCGGCCGTGTGGACAGCACGCGGGACTTGTGAGCCTGTGGTCCTGGGTTCGATCCCAGGCGCCGGCGAGAAACAATGGGCAGAGTTTCTTTCATCCTATGCCCCTGTTACCTAGCAGTAAAATAGGTACCTGGGTGTTAGTCAGCTGTCACGGGCTGCTTCCTGGGGGTGGAGGTCTGGTCGAGGACCGGGCCGCGGGGACACTAAAGCCCCGAAATCATCTCAAGATAACCTCAAGATAACCTGGGATGGAGTGACCCATTGGCCCTCAGACACGAGAAACCACCATAGGGAAGAGGTCGATTGATTGATTGATGAAGATTAAGCCACCCAAAAGGTGGCACGGGCATGAATAGCCCGTAAGTGGTGGTAACCCTTTTGAGCCATTACCAGTATCAAGAGCTGATACTGGAGATCTGTGGAGGTGCGACTGCACCCTGCGTGACGGGAGATGCCTCCCTTCCTGGGTAGAGGTCAGGGGGCCCCCTTGTGGATGGCCCGGCTGATTGATTGATAAAGATTAAGCCACCCAAGAGGTGGCACGGGCATGAATAGCCCCGTAAAGATGGCCCGGCGTGTCTGGGATTGTTATTGACAACCATGCCAAGTGCTGTGAGGGTGTGGTGAATGGGGGTAACGGAATTGTCTGTCTGTGTGTGTGTGTGTTTTTAGGGGGGGGGGAAGTAAAGAGGAAGGAGAGGCATAGGTGAAGGAAAGTATAGAAGTGGGAAATACAGTGAGAGGTATGAAAGCAGGCGGCGAGCTGGCCGCCTTGCTGACACGATGTGTCCACAGGTTGGCTGTGTACATGCTTCTTGGGTGTATGTGTGTGTGCGCGCGTGTGTGGGAGCTGGCGCGCGTGTGTATGCGTGCTGGGGCGTGTGCGTGAGTGTACAAGCTGGCGCTCGCGCCATCACTCGCCTCTCCACCTCCCACAATACAGGTGGTGAGTACATTCCTAACATATCCCCAGAGAGCAGAGCCTTTCCCAGAGCGCATGGAGCCGTCTTGTGGAGGTTGATGGATCACTCACCATCACCACCATCACCTCGGGCTGGTGGGAGGGAGGGGTGAGGTAAGAGTGAGAGAAGAGTGAGGGATGGAGGTACTTGACCAGGCAGCCATTGTAGCCTACTGGCCTGGACGGGAACTATAGACATCTGCGGCTTTTGTAAGATTCACTCCGACTTGACAATCGACTTGAGAATGGTCCAGGATGGACCGAAACGTCGTCGTCCCTTCACCTTCTAGTGTGTGTGGTCTGGTCAACTGACTTTAGCCACGTTATTGTGACTCATCACCTGCAAGATTCACTCCTTTCATTTGATGGCATTTTCAAGGTCAAGCAAGTGTATAATATGGAATAAAAGACAGAATGGGGGAAGAAAGAGAAGGTATATAGAGGTTAAGGGAAAGGGGAGGGAGGGAATTATCAGCGGGAAAGCGCCAAGCCATTATGACTAATATAGCAATTGGAAGGGGTCAGGATATGGATCTGGGATGGGACAGGGAGGAAGGAATGGTGCCCCAACCACTTCGGAGACGGTCGGGGATTGAACGCCGACCTGCATGACGCTCTACCGTCGCTCTACCGTCCAGAAAAGATGAGACACAGCAGGAATATGGCGGCGAGTCAAGAAGGCTTATTGAGAGGGAGGCATTGAACGAAGACCAGCCTATAAGTCACAATATTTGTGAAGATTCGAGGTTAGTGGAAGATATTCGTGAGGGAATGGTACGAGTTCTCCTGTGTTCACACGGTACAATGTTCTTCTTGTTCAACCCATTGCGGTTATATCTACTGTTTTGTTCAGTGTGTGATGGTGGAGCCTTTCCCGCGCCCTCTGTCACTGTGGACCTCCTTCCACCTGTCACTGTGGTCCTCCTTCCACCTGTCGCTGTGGTCCTCCTTCCACCTGTCACTGTGGTCCTCCTTCCACCTGTCGCTGTGGTCCTCCTTCCACCTGTCACTGTGGTCCTCCTTCCACCTGTCACTGTGGTCCTCCTTCCACCTGTCACTGTGGACCACCTTCCACCTGTCGCTGTGGTCCTCCTTCCACCTGTCACTGTGGACCACCTTCCACCTGTCACTGTGGTCCTCCTTCCACCTGTCACTGTGGACCACCTTCCACCTGTCACTGTGGACCACCTTCCACCTGTCGCTGTGGTCCTCCTTCCACCTGTCGCTGTGGTCCTCCTTCCACCTGTCACTGTGGTCCTCCTTCCACCTGTCACTGTGGTCCTCCTTCCACCTGTCACTGTGGACCACCTTCCACCTGTCACTGTGGACCACCTTCCACCTGTCACTGTGGACCACCTTCCACCTGTCACTGTGGTCCTCCTTCCACCTGTCGCTGTGGACCACCTTCCACCTGTCACTGTGGTCCTCCTTCCACCTGTCGCTGTGGACCACCTTCCACCTGTCACTGTGGTCCTCCTTCCACCTGTCACTGTGGTCCTCCTTCCACCTGTCACTGTGGTCCTCCTTCCACCTGTCACTGTGGTCCTCCTTCCACCTGTCACTGTGGTCCTCCTTCCACCTGTCACTGTGGTCCTCCTTCCACCTGTCACTGTGGTCCTCCTTCCACCTGTCGCTGTGGACCACCTTCCACCTGTCACTGTGGTCCTCCTTCCACCTATCACTGTGGTCCTCCTTCCACCTGTCACTGTGGTCCTCCTTCCACCTGTCACTGTGGTCCTCCTTCCACCTGTCACTGTGGTCCTCCTTCCACCTGTCACTGTGGTCCTCCTTCCACCTGTCACTGTGGTCCTCCTTCCACCTGTCACTGTGGTCCTCCTTCCACCTGTCACTGTGGTCCTCCTTCCACCTGTCACTGTGAACGAAAGGAGCGACCAGGAAGCGGGTCGCCCTCGATGTCACACCGGCCGCTGTAACGAATGGAGAATGGAGCAGTAACTTCGCATCACTCAGCTGAGCGCTCACGCCTTCCGTGTGGGTCCACCACCGCCCACCAGGCGCCAGATTCACGAAGCAGTTACGCAAGTACTTACGAACGTGTACATCTTTCCTCGATCTTTGACGGCTTTGGTTACATTTATTAAACAGTTTACAAGCATGAAAACTTGCCAATCAACTGTTGTTATTGTTATAAACAGCCTCCTGGTGCTTCGGAGCTCATTAACTGTTTAATAATTGTAAACAAAGCCGCCAAAGATTGAGAAAAGATGTACAGGTTCGTAAGTGCTTGCGTAACTACTTCGTGAATCTGGCCCCAGGCACTCGTACCCTGTATGGGGGTCAACACACGGAAGGGAGAGAAGAGGAATGGAGGAGAGGAAGTTGGGGAAGCCACCTCCATCCACAACTTTTAAGACCAGATTTGACAAAGAATTCGAATGTCAGAATAGTTAAATTGTAACGCAACCGGTACAATACACGACTGGTAGGGAGTTGTTGTTGTTCTTGTTGTTGTTGTTGTTGTTGTAAATTCAGCTACTGGTAACAATTGCAAGTAGCACGGGCTATGGTGATCCCCGTAGTGGAATTACCTGGCACAGGAGCGGGGCAAGTAGCACGGGCTATGGTGAGCCCGTAGTGGACTTACCTGGCACAGGAGCGGGGCAAGTAGCACGGGCTATGGTGATCCCCGTAGTGGAATTACCTGGCACAGGAGCGGGGCAAGTAGCACGGGCTATGGTGAGCCCGTAGTGGACTTACCTGGCACAGGAGCGGGGCAAGTAGCACGGGCTATGGTGATCCCCGTAGTGGACTTACCTGGCACAGGAGCGGGGCAAGTAGCACGGGCTATGGTGAGCCCGTAGTGGACTTACCTGGCACAGGAGCGGTGCAAGTAGCACGGGCTATGGTGATCCCCGTAGTGGACTTACCTGGCACAGGAGCGGTGCAAGTAGCACGGGCTATGGTGAGCCCGTAGTGGACTTACCTGGCACAGGAGCGGGGCAAGTAGCACGGGCTATGGTGATCCCGTAGTGGACTTACCTGGCACAGGAGCGGGGCAAGTAGCACGGGCTATGGTGATCCCCGTAGTGGACTTACCTGGCACAGGAGCGGGGCAAGTAGCACGGGCTATGGTGAGCCCGTAGTGGACTTACCTGGCACAGGAGCGGTGCAAGTAGCACGGGCTATGGTGATCCCGTAGTGGACTTACCTGGCACAGGAGCGGGGCAAGTAGCACGGGCTATGGTGAGCCCGTAGTGGACTTACCTGGCACAGGAGCGGGGCAAGTAGCACGGGCTATGGTGATCCCGTAGTGGACTTACCTGGCACAGGAGCGGGGCAAGTAGCACGGGCTATGGTGATCCCCGTAGTGGACTTACCTGGCACAGGAGCGGGGCAAGTAGCACGGGCTATGGTGATCCCCGTAGTGGACTTACCTGGCACAGGAGCGGGGCAAGTAGCACGGGCTATGGTGAGCCCGCAGTGGACTTACCTGGCACAGGAGCGGGCGGGGGGCTGTAACCTCCACTGATAGGCAAGTCCTAGTGAAGGTAATCCCGGCGGGATATGCGCACCTCTGTGGCTGGGATTCGTTCCTTGATCTCGTGGTAATCCCTCCCTAAATCCCCCTCACTTTGTTCCCTCTGTCCGCCTCCCCTCTCCCCCTCCCCCTTCCCCTTCTCCCTTACCCTCCTTCCCTACCCTACCCACCCTCCCTTACCCTCCCCCCTTCCCCCCATCCCTTCTTCCGATTTCATGAAATTGCCAAACGCGATTACTACTTGTTTTGACTCCCGCCAGCTGAGGGCTGAAAGAAGTGAAAGAAGGAAGGAAGAAAGTAGGGTAGGGAGGGGAGGAAAGAAGAGAATGTATTAGGGGAGGGAGGGATAACTGGGATGAAGACAATGATAGGAGTGAGCTCATCATTAATGGGACATCAAGAAGCCAAACACCAAACTCACGCTAATGGGTAACCACAATTTGAATCCTTGGCCAACACGTGTCACTGTAACGGTCCGTGACCTCGTGGGTCACTGTAACGGTCCGTGACCTCGTGGGTCACTGTAACGGTCCGTGACCTCGTGGGTCACTGTAACGGTCCGTGACCTCGTGGGTCACTATAACGGTCCGTGACCTCGTGGGTCACTGTAACGGTCCGTGACCTCGTGGGTCACTGTAACGGTCCGTGACCTCGTGGGTCACTGTAACGGTCCGTGACCTCGTGGGTCACTGTAACGGTCCGTGACCTCGTGGGTCACTGTACCCTCTCCACTGCCTCGACTAGTCAACACCGGTCACTGAAAATGAATTTTGTACTATATTGCATTGCATTGTATTTATTTTAGTCTGTATTGTACTGTATTGTAACGGGCTGTAATGCATCGCTGAGAAACATTCTGTATTCTGTACTAACTTGTGGTGTAATAATCTATGGTCTGAAGTGTCAAATTGGTCAACCCAGGAGGCGTCTCGCACCCTCACCGGCTAATCCAATAATAACTAGCCTCGCCCGGCAAGCTCTTCAGTAATTGGTCACTTGAGAGACGTTGGCGTAAAAATTGTAATTAAATGATGAACCCGATAGCCTCCTCCCCCTTCCCCGGTCCACTTGGGGGGGGGGGGGGAGGGGGGAGAGGAGGGGGAGGGAATCACTTGAACAGACAAATTGGGGGAATATGTATTTTCTCTCTCTCTCTCTCTCTCTCTCTCTCTCTCTCTCTCTCTCTCTCTCTCTCTCTCTCTCTCTCTCTCTCTCTCTCTCTCTCTCTGTCTCTCTCTCTGTCTGTCTCTCTCTCTCTCTCTGTCTCTCTCTCTCTCTCTGTCTCTCTCTCTCTCTCTCTCTCTCTCTCTCTCTCTCTCTCTCTCTCTCTCTCTCTCTCTCTCTCTCTCTGTCTCTCTCTCTGTCTCTCTCTCTGTCTCTCTCTCTCTCTCTCTCTCTCTCTCTCTCTCTCTCTCTCTCTCTCTCTCTCTCTCTCTCTCTGTCTCTCTCTCTCTCTCTCTCTCTCTCTCTCTCTGTCTCTCTCTCTCTCTCTCTCTCTCTCTCTCTCTCTCTCTCTCTCTCTCTCTCTCTCTCTCTCTCTCTCTCTCTCAATAATCAATCACAGTCTAAAAACCCTTGTATTTCCAGGTTGCATTTGAGGATAAGACTTTAATCGTCTGACCCCTTGAGCGAGTCTTTGACCGCTTGACCTCAATGGTCTTTTGGCGGCGGCCAAGACCCTGCCAGGCTTCTGGACACATTTTTCTCAGTTCTAAATGCACAGACGTAGTGTGTTTCTTCTCATCTAAGTTGACTAAATAGTCAATTACATATATATATATATATATATATATATATATATATATATATATATATATATATATATATATATATATATATATATATATAGAATACAGTTAATAGTATATACAGCTTTGGAGATCGTCAGAATATATAATGGGGCTTTGTATTGATAATACTGATAATGTTTGTTTGTTTGTGTGGTAGTGGTTTGATGCCCACACGGCCAAACAGCTTGTTTGTTTCCTGGGGGGGGGGGGGGGTGTATTGGTCTGGTCGGACTCTAGCTCCCCAGCCCGCCTTAGTAGCTGTCGAGGTGTCTAATGCAGTGGTTGGTGTTTCCAGCCATATGTCTATTGTTGAAGATAGTTAATGGGTTATAGCTTATACGGTCGTTATCTCTACTCCATACTGTGTACTCTTGACCTTTATGTTCATGATGTTGCTTCTAGCATATACTCTCATGTGGGGGGGGGGTATAGTTGTTATACTCTCCTGAGAGATGAATGATAAGGGGAGATATAGCTGTTATACTCTCCTGAGAGATGAATGATAAGGGGAGATATAGCTGATATAATCTCTTGAGAGAAGAATGAGGGGAAATATGACTCATACTCTCCTAAGAGAAGAATGAGGGGGAGATATAGCCCTCATACTCTTCTCAGAGAAGAATGAGGGAATATACATCCCCTCATACTCTCCTGAGTATGAGGGTTATATCTCTCTCCAACAGCTCTGTAGAATCCGCGGAGAAAGAGATTGTAACAGCCTGAGAGACATTAGAAATCTGTATAGACTAATAATCCTCACATTGTTTGAGTTAGGAAAACACTATTTGTCAAATATACTGTTATTAAACTATCCTCTCCCCCCCCCCCCCACCCCCACACACACACTTTGCACCCGCTAGATAACGTATTGTTTAGGTGTTGGTAAATGTTAATCTTCTTGTTTGAGGAGCTGTTCACTTGAGACAGTTAAGCAAGTCCCAGCTGTGTCTGGGTACAAGTGACAGGATGAACAACCCAGCGGGTTTTCTTCCTATTGGGGAGTGTTGTACGTGGTGCTAGGGTGGTGTGTTCACTCACAGGATGAGTGGCGCTGCCCAATACTGTCACTATGGCGGTGTGTTCACTCACAGGATGAGTGGCGCTGCCCAATACTGTCACTATGGCGGTGTGTCCACTCACAGGATGAGTGACGCTGCCCAATACTGTCACTATGACGGTGTGTTCACTCACAGGATGAGTGGCGCTGCCCAATACTGTCACTATGGCGGTGTGTTCACTCACGGGATGAGTGGCGCTGCCCAATACTGTCACTATGGCGGTGTGTTCACTCACAGGATGAGTGGCGCTGCCCAATAAACTCGCCTTTCGGAGCAAAATTATAATTTTAAAAGTGAGAGGAGATATAAAACCACTTCTCTATTGAGAGGTTAGCATCCTTAAAGCAAATTCCTTGGAAGGTTCTAGGAACAGGTTGGGCATTCGTGAGCCCTGGCCGTGAGTCCCTTCAGTCGTTAGATCATATAATGACGTCCCTTACAGCCCGACTAAGAGCAGGTCAGTCACTACGGGCTCACCATAGCCCGTGCTGCTTAACTTTTTGTTCCAAGTAGCGAATCTTTAACACCAAAAACAGGCAGGTCAGAGGAGCCAGATCTTGAGAGATCTTGAGATGATTTCGGGGCTTTAGTGTCCCCGCGGCCCGGTCCTCGACCAGGCCTCCACCCCCAGGAAGCAGCCCGTGACAGCTGACTAACTCCCATGTACCTATTTTACTGCTAGGTAACAGGGGCATAGGGTGACAGAAACTCTGCCCATTGTTTCTCGCCGGCGCCTGGGATCGAACCCAGGACCACAGGATCACAAGTCCAGCGTGCTGTCCGCTCGGCCGACCGGCCAGCCCAGGGTCCTGGACAGAGGTTCACAAGGACTTCCTTAGCGGTCTGAGGGAGAGCTTAGTGTGAGGGTCGCCCTTGGCCCATCACCTGAGACACTCCACCACCTCCTCCTCCATGTCCCGGACGTCTGTAAACACGTCACCCTCCACCTCCAAGGCCGACCACCAAAATACTGAGACCTTTATATTTAGATCTAATAATGCAACAGTTTTACGGGCTATTCATGCCCGTGCCACCTCTTGGGTGGCTTAATCTTTATCAATCTGTAACAGTTTCACCGAGTTACAGCCCCCCCCCCTGCTCCTGTGTCAGACAAGTCCACCACGGGATCACCATAGCCCGTGCTACTTCCAACTTTTGGTTCCCAGTAGCTGAATCTAGAACAACAGCAGCAACCTGGGATACACATCGACGTAGCTGCACACTGTCCCTGAACTTGAACTTGGAATAAACTGTCTTTTCCGTCAAATGGAAGAGATATATTCTCTGACAATTATACTGTAATGTAGCTCAGTCGATTAAGGCAGCGTCTGGGATGCTCCCGGACGCAGGTTCGAATCCTCGTCACGGCCCTTGTGGGTTTGTTCAATTATAATGTAGAATTGACTATGTCCGCCAAGAGTTGAGATATTCCAAACTCCAAATATTATCTGAATACTGGAACACGCGATGTACAATATCTTCCATAAATTGTATCAGTTATGTAACATGTGTCAAGTAATTATAAACTGAATATGTAAAACTCACTCTAACGACCTCGTGTGATTGTTTCACAGCTCACTATGCAGTGTGACATTCTCTTGCTCCCAACATTTACGACAGACGGAAGTGTATGTCTGGCAGACATGACCATTGTAAAGTGATCATGTCTGAGGATAATAAATGTCTGTGGTAGAAACTACTCTTTGTTCTACGGGATCACCATAGCCCGTGCTACTTGGAACTTGTTCCGAGTAGCTGAATCTATAACAACAACATACTCTTTGTTGACCAGACCACACACTAGAAAGTGAAGGGACGACGACGTTTCGGTCCGTCCTGGACCATTCCCGACTTGAGAATGGTCCAGGACGGACCGAAACGCCGTCGTCCCTTCACTTTCTAGTGTGTGGTCTGATCGACATATTTCAGCCACGTTATTGTGACTCCTCGTCAACTACTCTTTCTCGTCACTAGAGAGAGAATCTGATTCTGTCAGAAAATTTGGTTAATAAACGCTTAATGCAAGATGTTAATCTTCTTGTTTGAGGAGCTGTTCACTTGAGACAGTTAAGCAAGTCCCAGCTGTGTCTGGGTACAAGTGACAGGATGAACAACCCAGCGGGTTTTCTTCCTATTGGGGAGTGTTGTACGTGGTGCTAGGGTGGTGTGTTCACTCACAGGATGAGTGGCGCTGCCCAATACTGTCACTATGGCGGTGTGTTCACTCACAGGATGAGTGGCGCTGCCCAATACTGTCACTATGGCGGTGTGTCCACTCACAGGATGAGTGGCGCTGCCCAATACTGTCACTATGGCGGTGTGTCCACTCACAGGATGAGTGGCGCTGCCCAATACTGTCACTATGGCGGTGTGTCCACTCACAGGATGAGTGGCGCTGCCCAATACTGTCACTATGGCGGTGTGTCCACTCACAGGATGAGTGACGCTGTCCAATACTGTCACTATGGCGGTGTGTCCACTCACAGGATGAGTGGCGCTGCCCAATACTGTCACTATGGCGGTGTGTCCACTCACAGGATGAGTGACGCTGCCCAATACTGTCACTATGGCGGTGTGTCCACTCACAGGATGAGTGACGCTGCCCAATACTGTCACTATGGCGGTGTGTTCACTCACAGGATGAGTGACGCTGCCCAATACTGTCACTATGGCGGTGTGTCCACTCACAAGATGAGTGGCGCTGCCCAATACTGTCACTATGGCGGTGTGTACACTCACAGGATGA